>NC_063370.1:16327573-16404255 GCF_021869965.1 Rhincodon typus
CTTCATCAGAAAAGACCCTTTTCTGATGAAGGGTCTAGGCCCGAAACGTCAGCCTTTCTGCTCCTATGATGCTGCTTGGCCTGCTGTGTTCATCCAGCCCTGCACCTTGTCGTCAGCAAATTAGCCATCTTTTGTATTCCCAGCACAGTATCATTCAATTTGATTGGAGGGTTGTGACAGGCAATCACAATGAGGTGGAGGAAACAATTTAAAAGAGGACGAGGTGAAACTATGCTCAGAGCTCCTTGCACAAAAGTCATGATCTTAAAATTTTCTTCATTCATGGATTTCCAGAATGGTTTTTGAAGTCAATTTAAGTACAAGTCACAACGGGTTATATTATTTCGTGCACGTTAAGTTAATTCAATATCAATTTAACATCCCTTCAGCTTCAATTACACTGAAACTGACTAAAAGAAAATGATCCCACTCATATCAGAATGCTCTAGTCTCCATACCCCTGGCTATTCCCATCCCTTGGTCCTCATGACCCTTGGACCTCTGCATTTTCCCATTCACTGGAAGCTCATACCCCATCTCTCCCTTCACACTTTCCCTTTGTTTCTTCACCATTTGATTGATCTGCCTCTACTTAAAGTAGGTGTTAATCTATGGAGAGGTAGATGAGTACTCATTCACATCTATATTGTATACAGTTCCAGTGACAAGAAAGGAGGTACTTGCATTTGCATACCATCATTGAATCCCTGCTTCCAACATCCTGGCAGATACCATTGACCAGAAACTAAACTGGATCAGCCACAGAAATACCGTGGCTACCATATCAAGAGCTGGGAATCCTGCTGGGAACAATTCACCTCCCGATCTCCCAAAAGCCTGTCCAGTATCTACAAGGTACAAGTTAGGAGTGTGATGGAATACTCCCCACTTGTCTGGATAGGTGCAGCTCCAACAACACTCAAGAAGCTCGACAGTATGCAAGAGGAAGCAGCCCACTTGATTGGTACCACATTTCACTCTCATCACTACCGCCACAGAATTTCTGAATTGTAAAGTCACTGTTTCAAGTGCAGTCAAGAAGTTGTTGTAAACTTCTACCAAGTATTGGGTAGACCACAGTTAGAGTGGTCAATCACAGTCTGCTTGCCAAACAATCAGCACTGTCTTCTCAAATCAGAATTGTAGCTTCCCCGTTTGTGTTTGTGTGAATTGTCCTGATAACAGTGAGACGGAAAGCTTTTACAGCAATACTGAATAGTATGTGTACAGTTAAGGGGAGACAATGGACTGGGAGGATTTTAATAGAGTTAGGTTATGAAAAGAGAGGCAGGCTTCAATGGAACATGGACACCAGAATAGACTGGTTGGGCCAAATGGCCTGCCCCTGTGCTGTAGATTCCATGTTATTTTCTTGGCACTGAGTATGTCCACCTGAAAGCTCATGTAATACCTTGGTTTAAATGTGTCATCTGAAAATATAACATCTCTAACAGCACAGCGTTCCCTTGATCTCACCGGAGTGTCAACCTAGCTTTTCTACTCAAGCCTCTGTGTGAGATTTGTGGGGAGTGAGCTATGTCTGATACGATGGACAGGGTTTATGGTGGGGAGGGGTATTACTGCGAGTTCGTACACAAAACAAACAAACAAATAGTGGGACCATGTCAACAAGAACTACTGCACAAAACAGGGAGGCAGGAAGAAGGCAGAGTCTGCTAATATATAACTGATCAGCAATGAACTGACGTTAATCACAGTGCTGCTTTCAGTTACTGAGACAATCAGCAGTCTCGCCATTAAATTAACATGCCTGTCTAATTACAATGCACGGTTCTCCCTCACACTCATTGCTCCTCCAAGAACACATCATTGCACCCAAGAGATGTCAAATGCTCTCACCTCCCACACTGACCTATTCACCTTTTGCTTTTTTATTAGGCTCACAAGCTGAAGACAGCAATAAACCACTTTGCAAGCTTCAGTCTGTGCTTTCACAAGTGAATGTCCTTTTAGTGTCATCCTAGTAGCAATCAGCAAAGGAGCATTTTGTGTTTATTATTTACCCTTTCTCAATCACTGACTTTTGAGTAGTCATTACAATTTCAGCTTTTCAATTTAATTCATTCACAGGATATGGCGTTGCTGGCTGGGCCAGCATTTAATTCCCATCCGAAATTGCCCCTTGAGAAGGTAGCAGTAAGCTGTAGTGAACCACAGCAGTCCTTGGGATATAGATACATCTACAATGTCATTAGGGAGTGATATTGACCCAGCAACATTAAAGGGATGGCAATGAGTTTCCAAGTCATGTGAATGAGAGACCTAACATCATGCGGCAGGTGTAGGAGGCCAGAGCTTTGGCGTACACACAGCTGGACATTATGCACTTCCACTGGCATGTTTGAACAGAAGGGGGAGTTGACTAAAATGCAGCCTGTGATCCTTCTGCTGCCTTCTCACCTGCATCCAATCTGTCCCCATTCTGTAGGGGGTAATGGAGGTATTGGGTGGTCCACCCACTCTTGGGCCTATTGAGACCAGTTAATGGCCTCAGCTACCCTCCTGCCTCACAGTTATTTAATCTGTGGATGGAAAGGTGAAGGGGTCCACAAAATGGCTAGCTCAGCAGCTTTTACCCATCAGACTTTGAACTGAACTCTAGCCCGTTCCAGAGGGCTGTAAAGAGTCAACCATATGACTGTGGCTAATGTTTTCCCTAAAAAGCATTAATCAACCAGTTGAGTTTCTACAACAATCATGTCATGGTTGTCATTAGACCAGCATATAATTCCAGAACATTTCCTTATTGAATTCAAATCTTACCATCTCCATGGTGGGATTCGAATCCATGTTCCCAGAACTTTAACCTGGGATCCTGGATTACCACTCCAGTAAAATTATCTCCACACAATCACCTTCCTTCTTGTGATCAGTGTACTAATTTTAAAGTTCTCATCCTTATTTACATTGACTACATTAGTGAACTTGATGTGTTTTTATAACAATGCAATAGTTTCATGATCAACATTAATGAGCCTTTTGAGCATTAATGAGTTTTTTTTTAATTAGTTAATTGAATTTAAATTCCAGTTGGTCTGAGATTTGAACCCGTTCTCCAGATCACTAGCCGGCTGGGATTATTGATTGTTAGGCCAAAGACAATACGATGATGCACTCGGCTGTCCAGACTTTAAAGCCTGAAATTTCCCCCTTCAGCCTCTCTGCCCTCCCAATCTCTTTGAAGGCAGTTCCTAAAACCTCTTTGAACAAGCTGCAGGTCGTCTCCCTGATAGCTTGTTATGGGGCTTGCTGTCAAATATCATTTGCTCCAATAAAGTACTTTGGGATATTTGCTATATTTAGTAAAAGCATTGAGATTTCTTAATCCAACTGAGCCTAGCTATTTCTCCCTGTTGACCTTGACCCCACAATGACCCACTTTCCCATTTTAATCCTAACATTTCTCTTTCTCTATCATTCCCCTGGGCTCTTTTTTATTGGAGGCCATTTCCCCATGTCAGGGGTCGTTTGCAGTTTGAGGCTGGGTACTGGATCCATTTCCAGTGCTGGCAGCAGGAGTTGAAATTCTGACCGGTTGCCCCACTGGAATCTCTATGCCTACTCCAAGCCATGTACTTCACAGATCTCTGATTACATTGTGTATTTCATGGTTTAAGTTTGAGTGATGATCTGCAAGTTGAAAACGCCAATAATCATAGTGACACCCAGGTTGAGTCTCAGAGTGTCTCAGATTGGCTGCTATGTCCTCTACATTCCAACAATGACTGCATTTAAGGTCCCTGTGTCGGCATGGACACCAGGTACAATACTCTGGATAAAGGAGGGAAGAACGTACCCAACATCGCCCTCATTCTGATGGCCACTTTTATGTGTGACTGCATCAAGCTGTGTGTAGACCCTCAGTACGCAAACACCAGTGTCACTACATACTGAGGTTCTATCTGTGACTTGGAGACAGTAAGGACTACAGATGCTGAAAGCCAGAGTCAATAGATGTGAAGCTGGAAAAGCACAGCAGGTCAGACACCATCTGAGGAGCAGGGAGGTCAAAGTTTTCTAGCTTCACATCTATTGACTGAGGTTCTACCCGTCCCCGGTGTTGCAAAGAATGGAACTGGTCTTATTGCAGCGGAACGCTCCAAGTAGTTGGACCATCACGTATCACCTGTCCTTCGTGAAAAATTTGCAAAGAAAAATACCTTTGACCACAAGTCCATCAGGAAGTGGTCAGCACAGACCTTCCTCAAGACCCTTCGGGAAAAGGAGAGGGTGGATCTTGTTGAGTGGTTCCCTGTGCAGACTATCAGAGTCATTTGGCAGAATGCATCATCACCACAACATTCCAACAAGCACCAAAACATTGGTAGGTTGGTGGTGAGAAGGGCACTACCTGTGAGATCCTTCATGTTCGCCCAGACTCTGTGCCACCGCACACCGGCCTCAAAATGGCTGCGGGGGTTGTGGGGGGGGGGGGTGGTGGGGGAGTCAAGACAGTCACACATCTCCTGATGGAATGTGCCTTCATAAAGAAAGCCTGGAGAAAGATGCAGCCGTTTGTGTCGAGGTTTGTCCTGAGCAGCTCTGTGACATGGAACTCTTTGCTCTATTGTCTGGTTTTTGGGACGCACACCCAGACAAACATCAACCGCCTGGAGGACCTGTAAAAGACGTTCTTTGGTTCACATGAAACGTGTTGGCCTTCCAGAGAAAGGAGTTGACCTCGACTGAGTATTGCAGACTGGTAAATTCCTTGGTCCAGGAGTACATATTGAGGGATACATTAAAGGTTGGGGCAGCTGCTGCTAAGGTATACTGGGGAAAGACCACCATCTAAGGTCTTTCTGCAGAAGTTAAACAGGGGTCCGTTCAATTATCAGACCCTTCCGGGGCAGCACAGTAGCTCAGTGTTTAGTACTGATGCCTCACAGCGTCAGGGACCTGGATTCAATTCCACCCTCGGACGACTGTCTGTGTGGAGTTTGCACATTCTCCCTGTATCTGTGTGGGTTTCCTCCGGGTGCTCCAGTTTCTTCCCACAGTCCAAAGATGTGCAGGTTAGGCAGATTGGCCACGCTAAATTGTCCGGGGTTGTGCAGGCTAGGTGGGTTAGCCATGCGTTACAGAGATATGGTGGGGAGGGTTGGTATGGACTTGATGGGCCAAATAGCTTGCTTCTACACTTTGGGGATTCTATGGATCCTATGATTGTCACGGTGTCTCAAGTATAGTCTTGTGTAATTAAGAAATGCCTTTGGTTTATTTTGCTGGATAGAATGAAATTCCAATGTCTGTTTGTTTCTCTATATACTACTGTCAGAAGACAACTGCTTCAGTATATGTACATAATATATTTCTAGGAATAAAGTATATTTTTCAAATTAAAGGAAAGACTGCATTTAAAGTATTTCATTGGCTGTAGAGCAATTTGGGATGGTCCCAGCCATGAACGATGCTATGGAATGCAAATCTTCCTTTCTCATCAAGCTGGCTTTGCTATGCTATTCCAACTGAGCCCATTGTCACAGAGAGTGTGACCTCACACTCAGTGTAACTCAGGGAACACCCTTTGCCTTTGGGTTCAGAAGATAATTACAGATGAAGAAAACCATTTATACTTTTTAATGAATCATCAAGCATATTCAGAAAAATTGTCTTGTTGGAGCATCCAATTGGTTCCTGGAAATTTTCCAGGCATTTTGCCTCCATTCCTTTGATGCACTCAACATGAAACAAAACATCAAAACCTCAGTTCTATGCTGGCCATTTAGGAGTTTAACCCAGTGACTCTTTCATTCTACTGACAATTTGAAGTCACTTTCTGGGTTTTATGGATTGATACTGCACAAAGTAAGACTATTCAGCCCATCGTACTTCTGCTGGCTCCTTGAAAAAAATTCAATTATTTCCATCTTCCTCCTCTAACATTTTGCAGAGCTAAAAGATTCCTTCTCACATAGATTCGTCGAGTTTTTACAGGACAATAAAAGGCCCTTTGGCCCATCATGTCCATGCCAGGCATCAAGCATCCATCTATTCAAAACTAAAATAAAGAACTGTGGGTGCTGGAAATCTGAAATAAAAACAGAAATTGCTGGAGAAACTCAGCATCTTTGGAGTGAAAGCAGAGTTAAGGTCCTGTGATCCTTTATCAGAACCAGCAGTATCTGTGAAAAGGTGGTATATGTACTGAAGACAAGAGGTGGAATTGTAGAGGAGTGAGCAGCTGGGTGCAGACAGAGACCAGAGGGAAAAAAAGATAGACAAACAAAGGGGTGGATTATGGCAAGCTAGGGAAGGAAAAAAATTGCTAATGGGGACTATTAATAGCTGTGCTGAAAGCATTCCGTGTAATGACAGGTCCTGGTGTGTGGGGGTGGCTAAGTGACAGGGAAGGTGGTGTTCAGGTCCTAAAATGATTGAACTCAATGATGAGTCCTGAAGATTGCAGAGCCCCGATGTTGAGATGTTCTTCCAACTTGCGCTGAGCCTCACTGGAGCAGCTGGCCTGAGATGGAAATGTTGATAACGGAACATGGATTTCTGAAGAAGGGTCCCAACCTGAAACATCAACTTTCCTGCTCCTCTGATGCTGCCTGGATCCTGTAAGTGATATGGATCCTGTAAGTGAAGTTTTAGTATGGAAGGGCAAAATGTATTGGCTTGAAGGGTCAAAGGGACTGCTCCTGTGCTGTATTGTTCTTTGTTCTTTCTTCCTTCAAGAGTAAAATGCTCAAGTACAAATCCTCTGTGCAGCTAAACTCTCTGACACCATCTCTGATATTTGGAAAGAGGCTGTTCTGTACCTCATCCAGTCTGCTGATTACCAGCAGGGTGTCACCCCATCTTGAGTAACTCCAGGGCCTCACTGCTAAGTGCAACTGGATGCCAAAGGTCAACTAATTTTAACATGTTAAAAGTATGTCTCCTTCAGCGCTCCTTCCCTGCTTTGCACGACATACAAGAGCTTGTGGAACGAAGCCTCTTACTTCTGTTTTCGAGTTGCCGGCATTGCAGTCGAATCAGCCTTGTCAAGTTATTGATGTACTGCAGGCCAAGGGTCACAGGCTGCAATACAATCAGCACGTCAGCTCTGACGCCAGAAGCTTGAAGCCTCACAGCCTCAACCTGCTGCTCAGAATGCACAGGCCGGCTGAGATTGCGCCTGCTGCTATTTACTATTCTGAGGTGCCAGCACGGCTGACTGATTGCTCGTCAGGAAAAGCGAAATAAAGCATTATCTGGCTCCTCCGTCCCTACCACAGAGTGTTCCTTTCCTCTTTCTTTCACGGTGTGGGTCCCCACACACCCCACCACCAAGTTATTTCCTCATTACACCCCATCCGTCTTCCCCTCCAAACCCGTCTCTAATTAAATGGCCAGGCAGTGGCAGTAGAAGGATGATTTGTCCCCATAACTGCACCTTGGAAACTACTGAACCAGTCAATGAGAAGGAATGGCCAGAAGGCCATTCAAAAAGACAAACACCACAATGCCACTTTGTTGTAATATTAGCAGGATAATATACAGGATATAATAGGCAATCCCTTTCTCAATGACCAGTGATGTTGGGTAGCTAGTCACGCTCCCTCCAATCTCAGCGCCTCCCCCCACAGCCATCCCCCACCACACTTTACATGGGCGACCAGTCTTCAAACCCTACACTACTTTATACAGAAAGGTATTGGAAGTTCAGAACGAGACTGCATAACCTCAAAATTACACCCAAGCTGATTAATAGTGGCATCAAGAATCACTGCACCCGAAGGATCAAGCAAATCTGGAACCCTCTCCCTGTGGAGAACAGAGATTTCCAACCTGAGACTAATTTGATTTCGGATAGACAAGGGTATAATGGAAATAGAATTAGAAGTGTAAAGGGAACAGAGAGAAAGATGTTTCTGTGTGACCTCATTGTAGCCGAAAAACCAGACAAAACACAGGAAAACAAAAAAAAGGAGACCATTCAGGCCCTAGAGCATTGTTGTCCCATTCAGTTAGATCATGTCTAATTGAGGGGATATGGAGGTGCGGTGGTAATATCACTGGACTGGTACTCCAAAGCCCTAAGCTAATGTTCTGTGGAAAGGGTTTCAAATCCCAACCATTGCAGATGGTGAAATATGATGGTTCAATAAAATCTGGAATTTTAAAAATGTACAAATTTTTTTTAAGGGCAGCCATCTGAAGATTGTTGTGAAACTCCATCTGAATCATTAATATCCTTCAGGAAAGGAAATGCGGTGTTCTTACCCAGTCTGGCCTACATGTGACTCCAGACCCACAGCAATGTGGTGGACTCTTAACTCCCCTTTGAAATGGTCCAGCAAACCACTCAGTTCAAGGTTAATTACAGATGGGCAATAAATGCTGAAATTGCCAGTGATGGCCACATCCCATTTTAGAATTTTCAAAAATCCTTAACATTACTATAATTACCTTCCTCTATTCCATTCCCCTTAATAATTTTGACTTGCAAAAGTCTGTTCAATCATAATTTTGAAACCTTCCAATGACAACCCAACCATAACATATTTGGAGGAAGAGAGTAAATCATGACCCTCTGTGTGAAGAAGTGCTTCCTAATATCAGACCATAACATTCCAGCTCTAATTTTAAGGCTATGCCTTCTTATTTTAGACTTGTTAAAATTTTAACCTCTAAAATTTTAACATAAGGAACCAACATAAGGGAAACAGCAATACATGACTCATTCTTGGCATCAGGATGCCAATGCCTTGATAGTTTGTGCCAATCCATTACGGTGAGCAATGCGATATTACATTGAAAGTGAACAACACCAACTAAGAACATAAGAAATAGAAGCAGAAATAAGCCATTTCAGTAACTGCTTAGTCTATTTGATTGTGGCCTCACCTCTAATTTCCTACATGCCTCTCAAGACTCTTCACTCCCTCAGTTTGACTAATCCTTTGACATGTGATTTAGCCTCCAAAGCTCTCTGAACAAATGGATTTCAAGGACTAACAAACCTTTGAGAGAAGAAATTCCTCCTCATCTCTATCTTAAAGTGTGACTCTTTAATCTGAAACTGTGCACCTTCCACAAAGGGGTCTTCTCAGCATCTACCCTACCAAGCACCCCCTCAAAACTGCACACGTTTCAATAAGATCACCTCTCATTCATCTAATCTCCAATGAACTTAGGCTCAACTTGTTCATAAGACAAACCCCTTCATCCCAGTAAACCTCAGTGAGTCTTCTCTGAATTGCACCCAAAGCAAGGATATCCCTCCTTTAGCAAAGAGATCACAACTTTTATTCTTGGATTGGATGTGGGCATCACTGGCAAGGCCAGCATTTACCCTTGAACTTGACTGGCTTTGCAGGCTATTACAAAGGGCAGTCAAGAGTCATAAGTTAAGAGATAGAAGCAGGAGTAGGCCATTTGGCTCATCGAGCCTGCTCCACCATTCAATAAAATCATGGCTGATCTATCTGTGGTCTCAGCTCCTCCCACCTGCATTATCCCAATAGCCCTTAATCCCCCTACCATGCAAAAATCTATCCAATTGTGCCTTAGATATATATAATGAAGCTGCTTCTACTGTTTCCTTGGGCAGAGAATTCCCTGGATTCACCACTCTCTGGGAAAACCAGTTCCTCTGCATCTCTTGTCCTAAATCTACAATGCCCCCTAATCTTGAGACTATGTCCCCTAATCCTAGTCTCTCCCTCCAATGGAAACAATTTGCCTGCCTCTATCTTATCTATTCCTTTCATAATTTTATATATGTTCCTATAAGATCCTCTCTCATTCTTCTAAATTCCAGTGAGTACAGTCCCAGGTGGGTCAACCTCTCCTCACAGTGTAACTACCTCATCTCCAGAATCAGCCTGGTGAACCTCCTCTGCACTGTCTCCAAAGGCAGTATGTCCTTCCTGGATTTCGGAGACCAGAACTGCACACAATATTCCAGGTGCAACCTCACCAGCACCTTGTACAATTGAAGCAGAACCTCCCTGCTTTTAAATTCAATCCTTCTAGGAACGAAAGCCAACATTCCGTTTGCCTTCCTGATTACCCGTTGTACCTGTAAACCAATTTTTAGCGATTCATGTACAAGCACTCCTAAGTCTCTCTGCACAACAGCATGCTGCAATCTTTCACTGTTTAAATAATAATCTGATCTACTATTTTTACTTCCAAAGTGGATGACCTCACATTTACCAACATTGTATTCCATCTGCCAGACCCTTACCCAATCACTTAGCCTATCTAAATCTTTCTGCAGACTCTCTACATCCTCTGCACCATTTGCCTTTCCACTCAATTTAGTGTCATCAGCAAACTTAGATACGTTACACTGGGTCTCCCCTTCCAAATTATTGAGATGCATCATGAACAGTTGCAGGCCCAATACTGACCCCTGTGGCACTCTGCTCACCACTGATCTCCAACCAGAGAAACACCCATTTATCCTAACTCTCTGCCTTCTATTGGTTAACCAGTCCTCTATCCATGCTAATACATTCCTTGTAACTCCATGCATTCTTATCTTATGAATGAGTCTTTTATGTGGTACCTTATCGAATGCCTTCTGGAAATCCAAGTATACAACATCCACTTGTTCCCTTCTATCCACCGCGATTGTTATATCCTCAAAGAACTCCAGTAAGTTTGTCAAACACGACCTTCCCTTCCTGAATCCATGCTGCGTCTACCTGATGGAACCCTTTCCATCCAGATGTCACGCTATTTCTTCCTTCATGATAGCCTCAAGCATTTTGCTGACTACAGACGTTAAGCTAACTGGCCTGTTGTTACCTGCCTTTTGCCTACATCCTTTTTAAACAGCAGCATGACATTTGCTGTCTTCCAGTCCGCTGGGACCTGCCCAGAGTCCAGTGAATTTTAGTAAATTACTACTAACGCATCTACTATAACTTCCGCCATTTCTTTCAGCACCCTGGGACGCATTCCGTCAGGACCAGGGGACTTATCTACCTTTACTCCCTCTAATCTGCTCAGCACTACCCCTTTAGTAATAAACACATTGCTGTGGGTCATGAGTCACATGTAGGTCAGGCCAGGCAAGGACGGCAGATTTCCTTCCTAGGACATTAATGAACCATTATTAGATTAACTTACATTTGTTTACTGCATGACAAAATTCACATATGATGCAATGGAATTAGAATCACTGCCTCAGAATATTAATAGAAGTTGTGAATTGCCAGTCCAGTGACCATCACCAGTACCACAATACCACCACCTCCCCTATAAGCAGTAATATCGGTCTGGTCTCACCAGTTACAGCAACATATCCCTAATTTTATAGACATTCAAAATCAACCTGTTTAGAGATATTATTATACACTTATGGAGGAGGTAGGACTTGAACCCAAGTCTCCTCGTGCAGGAGAAGAGACACTATCATTGCACTACAAGAGCCTCTTATCCCCGCTTTTATGTGTCTTTAATCTATCTTCACTACAAAGGCCAACATTCCACATTCCATTGTTGTAACCAAATACTAATATTTTGGGATTCATGTACAGTGGCCCACAGATATCTCTCTATCACAGCATTCTATAACCTTTTCTATTGAAATAATGTTTTAGTTTTATTCTTCTTATTGAACTGGAGAAGTTGAGCTCAAAATGGTGAGAAGCACCAAGTAGTTTGATTTTCTACAGTGCTGTAGACTTGTGCTGACAACTGTGTTCTTGGAAATTAGCTGCAAATTGTTTCTAATTGTTTCTAAATCTTCCAATAAGTATATTCCAGCCATTAATGAGAAGGACATTTTCTGAAAGCATGTTTTGTTCAGCATACTCCCACGCCTGTTTGGAAATCTTATAAACTAAGCACATGAATATATTTCACTTCAAGTAGCATTTCCTTTCTCTTTCATGCATTTACCGAACACCATTTCTCCCCAGCTTGCCAAGATATCTTACCAACTGTCCACCAGACGCTGCGATACTTCAACAGGCCAAAGGTTCATTTGAACCTTTTCTTGGAGTCGTAGAGTTGTACAGCTGGAAACAGGCCCTTCGGTCCAACTAAATATTCTAAATTAATTAGTCCCATTTGCCCATGTCCCTCTAAACCCTTCCTATTCATGTACCCATGCAGATGCCTTTTAAATGTTGTAGTTATACCAGCCTCCACCACTTCCTCTGGCAGCTCGTTCCATGCACACACCAACCTCTGCATAAAAAAGTTGCCCCTTAGGTTCCTTTTAATTCTTTCCCCTCTCACCTTAAACCAATGAGCTCTTTTTTTGGACTCCCCTACTCTGGGAAAAAGACCTTGGCTATTCATCACATCCATGCCCCTCATGATTTTATAAACTTCTATAAGGTCACTTATCAGCCTCCAACACTCCAGGGAAAATAGCCTCAGCCTATTCAGCCTCTCCTTGTAGCTCAAACCCTCCAACCCTGTAAATCTTTTTTGAACCATTTTGAGTTTAACAACATCTTTCCTATAGCAGGGAGACCAGAATTGCACACAGTATTCCAAAAGTAGACAAACCAATGTCTTGTACAACTACAGCAGGACATCTCAACTCCTATACTGAATGCACTGACCAATACCTTAGGTTATTAGAAATGGGGGTGACAAATATCACATAAATGGGAAAGAAAAATTGGAACTGTTCTGAGCATTGGTGAGTGGTGTCCAGATGCTACACTGACAGAAAGAAAGAGAGGAGAGATGCAGAGTGCACCAAACTTCAAATGCTACCTCTCACACCCTAGCATCTACTTAAGAATAGAATTGGCAGGGACTTGAGATATATACACCCACAGATTTGATGTGCATTGCGCAGCACAAGAAACTCAAGAGATGCTGAGAGAACAGGGAATGGAGGGAGAAACTAGCCTGGACAAAATAAAAGAGCAAAACTCTAACCACATTCCAGAGTCATTAGTTACATTTATCCTAATGCCAAGTGGTCAGGCCACTGAATGATGGAGTGGGTTCAAAGGGCTGAAAGGTCTTCGTCTATTTTTATGTTCAACATTCAATTACTGTTCTATAGTGTGGTTTTGTAAGTAAAGGATAGATAATCTATTTAAAGCATTTTGGGTTTATATTTCCAAGAGCTAGATATTTTGCTTAGTCTAAAAGCCCCTCTGTCCTCATTTACCTTTTGCCACTCTATCATTCAGTTAATCATGGTTGATCTGTATTTTAACTCCATCTACCTACCTTGCTTCCATATCTCTTAACAGAAACAAACTGTCAATCTCAGTATCAAAACTATCAGTTGACCCCAGCCTCAAAAACAAATTGGGGGAGGGAAAACTTTAATTTTAATTATATCCCCTTGATCTGAACTCTCCCAATCATTTCTCTCAATCTATTCCTTTTTATTGTCTTAAACCAAAAACTTAACAGTGGCCTGACCACTTGGCATTAGGATAAATGTAACTAATGACTCTGGAATGTGGTTAGAGTTTTGCCATCAGAATCTTATACGTTTCAGTCAAGTCATCCCAACAAATGCGAATAAAACCAAAATAGTGCAGGTGCTGGAAACCTGAAACAAAAAAGAAAATGCTGGAGAAACACAGCAGGCGTGGCAGCATTTGTGTAGAGAGAAACAGAGCTTTCAAGTTTGATATGACTCTTCTTCAGTTTTGACATTTAACGTTTGATATTTTAACTTTTAATATCTTCGCTATAACTGGTCTGTAGTTTCTTAGGCAGATGTAATCAGATCAGCCACAATCTTATTGAAAAGCAAAGCAGGCTTGAAGGGCTGAGTGGTCTATTCCTGATCTTAATTCAAGCTATCATATGTATCAGTAACAGGATTTGCACTACCTGTGCTGGCTGGAATTGTTCATTCAGTATTAGCGCAAAAGCAGCAGCTCTGTGAAATGAAAAGGCACTTCAAAAGATTTAGTTAAATGAGAAGGAAGTTGAAGAATTTGAGAAATGTTGGACTTCAGCATGAAGCTAAGGGGGATGATACAAAACATTTTTAGTGGTGTTAGCAAATCGCCTATGGCATTGCTTATAGTGAGATCAGTGATTTATAAAGGGAACTGAATTTTACCTTCAGATGCATAATTTAGATTTTCAGGCAGATCTGGATTTGTGTTAACAAGGCACAAAGTCTGGTTGCTGTGGGTAAACTCATTTTAAGATCACTTAGAGACTGAATGTTTTTCACAATCCCTCTTCATCTCATGCCCAAAATCTTAAACAAGCAGCCATCAGGAAAGGATTGTCCTCATCTACCTTATTTAAGTCTGCTATTATCTTGCACACCTTTTATAATCTCCTCACAAGCTTCTTCACTCCAGGGAGAACAACACCATCCTTACCATTCTAGTTGCTTCCAGCAATAGTCATTCTGGTAAACCTTCTCTCCACTTTCACAAAATCTTCACATCTTTTCTGAAGTGTGATGACTAGAACTGGATGAAATATTCTACTTCAGACCTAATCTGAGCTTTATAAAGCTTCAATGTAACTTGCCTGATTTGGTACTCACTGCTATATTTATGAAACCCCAGATCCAACATGCTTTGCTCACCATTCTGTCAATATGTCCTGCTACTTTTAAAATTGCTCATGCGCCTTCCAGGTCCCTCTGTTCCTGCACGCCCTTTAAGAAATGTGCCTCACTCCATCTTTTCTGCTAAAAGGCATTACCTCATACATCTTTGCCCATTCTTCTGGCCTGTATTCCATTAACAAAAATTCATATCGCCCTCTCCGTTTACCACTCCTCTAATTTTGGTATGATCTGCAAATTTTGAGAGGTGCTATATAAATGCAAGTCTATTTCATTCCACTCGATGTTAGGAGCAGAGATAATACACCACTAAGAGAATGTCAAAAATAAAATAGGACCAATCCAGTGATGCCTGCCTTTCAACTTGTACTATTTTACTAAGTACACTCCAAAAGTCAGACTGCCCAGTGTAAAACCATGTAGCACTCAACCTCAATACTGATTAAATTGTTCACTATGCTAACATGGGATTTTGTATGAGACATCCTATTATAAAATGCTGTCTGTAGGGTTCCCCGAAACAGGATTACACAGAGGATATCAAATACAATTTGAGTGAATTCTAAAAGAAGCTGACAAAGCGGATCCAGCTGACAGCCAAATTTGAGCATTTTTAAAATAGTCTGAAACCAGGAGATTAAACTAGTGTGGCTAATTCCCCAAAAGGGATCCATTATCATTCAAAATACATGGCAGGCAATGAATTTCTTTCTGAGATTAATTTTATTACCTTTGTAACCCTGACAAGTTCATGCTTTTTGAAGACGACAGTGGTGCTGAGGGTGTAGGATAAAATGAATCACAGATCTAAGGCCTGGGTTCAGTTATTCTGGAAAGGTGCACTCTAGCACCAAGTGGGTTTCATATTTTCAGAAAACACAGCAATCCCCTTGCTCTTATAAAGGAATGAAGCAGCCCTGTCCTAAATATTCAGTTCTTAGTTGCGTAGTTCATGACTACTGAACATTTCTTTGATATTTAAACTATTAAATATTTTCTAACCTGTCTACATAATTCCAAGCTCAGGCATCTTTTCCTCTGTAGGAGATATTTTGTAATATGCCTGATGCTAGAAGTGGGCTTATAGATGCTGTTGGGTGACAATGAATAGAAATGCAGGAAGACCCTCTGGATGGCACGGTGGCTCAGAGGTTACCACTGCTGCCTCACAGTGTCAGGGACTCGGGTTTGATTCCAGCCTTGGGCGACTGTCTGTGTGAAGGTTGCACATTCTCCCTGTGGCTGTGTGGGTTTCCTCTGGGAGGTTAGGTGGATTGGCCACGCTACATTGCCCATAGTGTCCAGGAATGTGCAGGCTAGGTGGGTTAATCATAGGAAATGCAGGGTTACAGGGATAGGATAGGGTGTGGGTCTGGGTGGGTGTGGACTCAAAGGACCCAATGGCCTGCTTTCACACAGTAGGGATTCAATGATTCTTTTAGGTGGCAATTTGGATTTTTATAGGATCATGCAGCCCTCTTAATGAAAAACTGCCAGGCAATCAAATGCTGGCCAACTGTGTATTGCTCATCAGTGCAGCTGATGGCAGCTGCTGGTACTGCACTCAGCTGTGGGGCAATGACAGAGTAGAGATTACTGGGGAAGGAGGGGGTCCAGTAGCATTGGCGGCAGTGGGGGAGGATTTCGTTGTGGCACCATGTCCCTCCCTTAGGCACTGAGTGTTTTTTGAAGTAGGGTCTCCTTGTTCCCATGAGGAACATGTAAGCAATGTCAAAAGGGTTCAATTTTCAGGCTGACAGGATGGCTGACCCCTGCCTACCACTCCGTGATAGGAGAGGTGGCAGGACAAGGCTGTTAAATGGGGCACTAATTGCCCATGTGAAGGCCTCAACTGGCAGCAAGGCTGTAACCCTGTCAATGAGCCTTTGCCCACCCCTCAAACTTAATCAGGGCAGAGGTAGTACAATGGTAAGGTCCCCACTCAGCATCTATCCACCTGATTAAACCCAGTTCCTAATGTAGCAGCGTACAGATTGCCAACTTGGCTGAACAGCATGGTATGCTGGGTACATTGGCCAAGAGAAACCCTGAAATCACAAAACCCACACACCAGACACAGTAGCGAGGTGATAATGACATTAGCATAATGTAAAGGGCAACAGTTGGTCTGCACAGACAGCCCCAGCAACTTATCCACAAAACAAAGGACAGCCCAGACAGAAGGGCACCAAGTCCTGCTACACCAAGAAACAGGACAGTTGCACCCCATCTAAATGATTGACTCTTGTTTCAAACTATTAACTGTATCTCCCTGATTGGTCAAAACTGCAGAAAGTTCCAGAAAACCATCTGAAAGATATAAAAATAGAGTTCACCTGCAGACCTCTCTCTCAGACTCTTTTGAGAAGACCAGCATAGCAAGAGTCAGAGACCAGCTGACCATCGAGAGCGAGAGAGAGCGAGTGAGTGACTTCATAGACCCAAAGACAGAGCCACAGAGAAGGCGACTGTGTAAATTTACAAGAGACTCAGAAATTATTGTAACCGTAAGCAGCCAAATAGGATTAGGGATAACACAGTGTGGAGCTGGAGGAACACAGTAGGCCAGGCAGCATCAAAGGAGCAGGAAAGCTGACATTTGCGATCAGGACCCTTCTTCAGAAATGGGGCAGGGGGAAGGGGGCTCTGAAAATAAATAGAGAGGAGGAGAGGGGCGGGGGAAGGTAGGTGGGATGGTGATAGGTGAGTGCAAGTAGGCAGTGGTGGGGATTGGTCACTGAGGTGGGAGGAGTGGATAGGTGGGAGAGAAGGCCAGTGAGGCGGGGATGGGAGGGAGGGTTGGTCATGGGATGAGGCTGGGTGTGGGGTGATTTTGAAACTAGTAAAGTCCACATTGAGACCATTGGGTTGTAGGCTCCCAAAGCAGATAAGGGATAGTATGTTTAGTATGAAAAATTATTGTAATTTTGTTCCTAATAAAGCAGGAATGTTTTGCTTTGGAATCAGCCTGTGATCGTACTGATTTGACAGCTTTGGTATTGTGAGACACCTGGGCAAATTCATTCATAACATTATAGTTGGAATTGTCTGCAACTTGTTTAAAGAGGAACTAGACAACACTATCCCCATCAACCTCTTCTCAGGAAAGGTGCTAAATTCTGCCCATTGTGTCTACTATACTATTGCCCAACGTGTTTCTGTTCTGATTTACTTTTAATCCTTTGAACCACATCACGAATCACAATAGTTACATTGACAGACTATAATGGAAGAAGATGTTTGTAGTCAGTCACTGAGTCAGTGAGGAAACTTGAATTCCAATTTGGACAAATTCAGTCTTAGAAAGGAAACTCTATTATCAAGAGAAGTTAGAAAACAGGGGATAAAGGATTTTATGAAGCAGAGGAAAAGGCAGAAGATCAGAAAGTGGAAAAATTCTCAGAAGTTTAAATCCCAGGCTCTCCATTCTATACTCTTCCTTCTTTCCAATATACACACTTTTCCTTCTATCCATCTCATACACACTTCATTCTCAATATTGTCATGAAATACAACTGGAGATGGCCATTTGGTTTTAAAGAGCTCATTCTGCCACCCTTACTGAGATCACTGTGCAACAGTCCCTTGCTACAAATATTTCCTTCCCAGAACCTGAAACCTGTGGGAACTGCTTACCTTTCTGCACTTTCTCAAAGCACCTGCAGGTTTTTAAGTCCCAAGATTATCCTCAGTTTATCATTAGTTCTGGAAGTCACCATGTTTCAATCTTTGTGTGCTGCCTCATGACATTCACGTTTCTCAATTTAAAATAAAGTGCTGGGTACAGTACCAGCAGCTGTCATTGGCTGCACTGCTGAGCTATACACAATTGGCCAGCCTTTGATTGGCTGGCAGCTTTTTATTATGAAGGCTCCCTGATCCTACAAAAGTCCTAATTAAACCCATGAGCTGTCTTACAGAGTCCTGGTTTCAGTGTGAATGCAATTCCCCATGTGGTAGACAGAGAAAAAACTGTATAAAAAGCAAAAAAAAATGAGTTTCCTTTACATAGCAGCCATCATCTTCTGAAGACATCCTAGAGCACTTTATAACCAATGATATTATGTTTTGATGTGTACTTACTATTCATGGTGTGAATCAAAGCAGCCAATTTGTACAAGGAAACTCCCCATGAACAGCATTGAGGTTATGTGTTCTAGAAATGTTTATTGAGGGTTAAGTGTTACTCCGCTCTTCTTCAGGACACCACCCAATGATCTTTTGCATCAATCCAAGAGAAAGGGCATGGCTTCAATTTAACATCTCTGTCATAAAACACCAGTACTGTGCTGGGAGGGTTTGATTGGACGGTGTGCTCACATTCCTGGACTGAGGCTTGAACTCATGATCTTGTGGTTCACAGCCAGAGTGCTACCCACATGGCTTGCACTGATGAGTAACTGATCTTCATGTGTAGGGGAATGAGCAGCATCATGTCCAAAGATGCACTCAGCCCAAACAGGAGTAGGAAAGATAGGCAAATGCCCCCCTTCTTCCTCACTGAGGGACAATGAGACCAGTTGTGGTGGACCAGAGGGGTCACTGGTTAGTGGTACTGTCACTAACCAGCAATTAATCCAGAGGCCCAGGCTAATGTTCTGCCGACAAGGGTTCAAATCCCAACATGGCAGATAATGACAATTGAATTTAATACAAATCAGGACTGAAGAGCTGACTTAATGGTGACCACCTAACTACTGTCAATTCTTGTAAAAAAATCTGATTCACTAATGCCCTTTAAGGAGGGAAATCAGCGTTCCTTACCTGGCCTGGCCTACTTGCGATGTGGTTGCCTCTGAACTGCCTTCAGAGAAATTAGTAATGGGCAATATAGGCTGGCCTAGCTGATGACACTCCTATCCCATGAATGAAAATAAAATTGCAATCCCCAGATTAGCTCAACTAGTAGTCAGCACAACAAGGACGAACCTGGAACCTTCTATCCTCGGAGGAAACTGTTTGAATAGGCGTGGAATGCCTTGACATGTGTGGCAGATTTGAACTTGTGACTAAGCTACAACTTCAGGGGCCATTCATTATTAAATGCCTTTCAGAGTTAATCATAGCAAGTTGTAAATAATTAATATCCCACATATAGATACTGCTGCACAGAATGCTGCCCCTGCAAATTTAAGATAATGAGTCTTCAATGTAATGAGTCTTTCACTCTTTATAATGTGACCCTACAGACAGGTGGAATATTCCAGAGCTGTTTATTATGATCAATGTGTTATAATTAAAGTCCCAGACAGACTGACACATGAATTTATATTCTGACAGTTAATGCACTGGAAAGCCATGGAAAATTTCAGCAAACGGCACAGTTGATTTCTGGACGCATTGTAGAAAATCGTCAGAATCCGTCTCTCATTATTGACAGTCCCCTGAGAAAGATGCCTTCAAAATACAGCTCAAGCTGGCCTGAATTACATGTCATGGAGGTCATGCATCACTGCTTCAAGGAATGAAAGCAAAAAGAAAGATTACTTTCTGTGTATCACTTCAGTGCTGAAATTAAATATTTTTATGAAACATCCTCAAAATATGCTACAAGATAAAGTGGTGCAGTGCACTCTGCACCATTCTGCTATGGTATAATTAGTTTGCTTCTATTGCTAATCTCACTGCTTCCCTCTCTCCCCATTGGTCTGCCTGTCACTGCTTGAAATATTCATTCAGTTTTCCTTTGGAAGCTGCAGCAGTGGTCTCTCCCTCAGCATCCATGCTCCAACTACTAATTCTATTTGTAAATATGTTTTTCCCAACCTCTTGCCATACTCTCTCAATGTCAATTTAAAATTTACCATCTCTGCTCACTGACTGTCTAGAAACAGATTTGCACCTAGGAGTGCACGGACTGCTCAAATGACCTTCTCCGGGTCTGTAACCTTTTATTCTATGACCCTTATATCCAGACAGAATTGAATTTCAAAATCATCAGAGCAAGCTATTACTAAGCTCAGCTCCTTAATTTGAAGGGTAGAATCCAACCTTTCAAATAAATAAAATTCTGCAGATTCTGGAAATCTGGCCTCAGACAATGCTGTAGAAACTCAGCCAGTCTGGCAGCATCTATGGAGAGTGAAACAGAGTTACTGTTTTGAGTCCAATGTAACTCCTCTTCAGAATCTAGGGATGAGGGACTTCTGTTATGTGAAGAGACTGGAAGACACAAGAGATAGGAAAAGGAGTAAGCTATTCAGCCCATTAAGTCTGCTCCACCATTCAACACTATTATGCCTGATCACAGGCTTTAGCTTCATCTTTCTGCCTATTCCCCATATTCCTCAATTCCGAGAGATCAAAAACTGTGTGTGCCAGCCTTGACCATATTCAAAGATGGAGCAGACAATTACAAAGCCTCACACAGTGTGCATAATTGAGTCCTTGACTGATTTGCAGGTTGTGACGAATGGAGTCCCACAGGGGTCGATGCTGGGACCTCAACTTTTTATAATTTACACCAATGACTTAAATGAGGAGAGCAAAGGCACATGAGCTACATTCATGGATGACACTCAGAAAGGAAGGAAAATATAAAAACCCAAAGAACTGCGGATGTTGTAAATCAGAAACAAAAACAGAAATTGCTGGAAAAGCTCAGCAGGTCTGGCAGCATCCGTGGAGGGAAATCAGACATGTTTTGGGTCGAGTGAGGGAGGAAGGGTCACTTGACCCAAAATGTTAACTCTGATTTCTCTCCACGGATGCTGCCAGACCAGCTGAGCTTTTCCAGCAATTTCTGTATTTATTTCTGATGCAGGAAAATACATTGTGAAGAAGACATAAGAATTTTCAAATAGACACAGATAGGTTAAGAGAGTGGGCAGGTGGAGTATAACGTGACAAAATGTGAGGTGTTTCACTTTGGCAGGAAGAATGAAAAAAGCAGGGAATTACTCAAACTGAGAATGACTTCAGAATTCCAAGATCTACTTTGGTGTCCTAGTGTGTGAGTCATGAAAGGCCTGTATGTAGGTGCAGCATGTTATCAAGGAGCGATGTTAATGGGATGCTATCCTCTATCACAAGATAAATTGAACGTAAAAATAAACATGTTGTGTTTCAGTTGTAAAGGGGTTAATGAGACTGCATCTCAAATACGTTGCAATTTTGGTTATTTATTTAAGAACAGATGTAAATGTGTCGGAGGCAGTTCAAAAAAGGATGATAGGTTGGACAGGCTGAGCGAATTTGCACTGGTTTTTAGAAGACTGAGATGTAACTTGATTGAAGTGTACAAGATCCAACGGTCTTGACAAGGTGGATGTGGAAAGGATGGTTTCTCTTGAAGGGCATTGGGGGCACTGCTTCAAAATTAGGGGTTTCCCTTTTAGGACAGAAATGGGTAGAAATGTTTTCTTTCTCTTTGAGAGTCGGGCAAATTTGGAACCCTCTGTCTCAAAAAGCAGTGGCAGCTGGGTAACTGAATATGTTTAATGCAGAGAAAGATTCTTGTTAGACAAGGGAATTAGAGACAAAAAGGTGTGTGGAATTCAAACACAAACGAATCAACAGTGATCACATTGAGTGGTAAAACAGGCTCAAGGGGCTGAATAGCCTTCTTGTCCAATTTAATAAGTTCAATTTGTTGCTGTACTGCCTCTAATGCAAAGAGATCCTTCCTTCAACATGAAGAATGAGAATATATAGTATTCCAGGTGCACTCTCACCACTGCCCCATACAATTATAACAAGACTTCTTTATTAGTGTGCTCCAAATCCGTTGCAATAAAGGCCAATGTGCCATTTCCTTGCTAATTGCTAGCTCTATCTCCAAGCTAACTTTTAAAATTCTTTGTACAGCATGAGCATCCCATGGCCTTCTGAACATCAACATTTACAATTTTCACACATTCTGAGAAAAGATTCTGCCTTTCTATTCTCACGCCCAAAGCTAATAACCTCACACTTCTCCAAATGATATTCCACCAGTCACCTTGTTGCTCTCTCAGTTAACTTGTCTGTATCCTGATTTGCAGCCTCTGTGTCATCTTCATAACTTACTTGCCCACCTAGCTTTGTTCTCTCATAGAGTCACAGAGTCATACAGAATAGAAACAGACCCTTTGGTCCAACTAGTCCATGCCAACCCCAGATTCCCAAACTAAACTAGTCTCACTTGCTTGTGCTTGGCCAATATCCTTCCAAACCTTTCCTATTCATGAACTTATCCAAATGTCTTTTAAATGTCGTAACTGTACCTGCACCCAACACATTCTCTGGCAGTTCATTCCACACACAAACCACTCTCTGTGTAAAAATGTTGCCCCTCATGTCCTTTTTAGATCTTTCTCCTCTCACCTTAAAAATATGCCCCCTAGTTTTGAAATACCCCACCCTAGGGAAACTTAGATACCTTATTCTCCCTCTCACTTTATCTAAGTAAATATAGATTGTAAACAGCTGAGGTTCCAGCACTGATTCTCGCAACACTGCACTCGTCATAGCCTACCAATTTGAAAATGCCTCATTGAAGCCCTCTTCCTGTTTCCTGTCCACCAAGGAACAAGAACAAGAGGGCACTGACTTAAAGTGAAATGCAAAAGAAGAAAGGGTGAAGTGAGGAAAAACTTTCTCACTCAATGAGTAGCTAGAGCTGGAATGCACTGCCTGGAAATGTGGTGGAGGCCAGTTCAACTGAGGCAATCAAGGGGCCATTGGATGATTATTTGGGTAAAAACAATGTGCAGGGAGATAGGGAGAAAGCAGGAGATTGGCACTAGGTAATGATGCCCATTTATCAAGTCTGTGCAGACACAATGGATCAAATGGTCTCCTTCTGCACTGTAGCGCTATGTGATTGTCAAGTAATCCTTTACTCAAACTAATTGATTAACCCCAATTTGATGAACCTTTACCTTCATTACTAATGTTTTGAGCAACAGCTTATCAAAACTCTTTTGGAAATCTAGGTATCACATCTAATTGTTCCTCTTTGTCTACCCTACATCTTAAAAAACTGTAATAAATTTATAAGATACAGTTTCCCTGCGATAAATCAATTGTCCCATCATCCTAAGGTTTTCTAGGTCTATTTTTCAGACTTCTTTAATAATAAACAAGTTCCAGCAGATATTGCCAATGACTGATGCCAGGTGGACAGACCTGGAGTTCCCTGCTTTCTCTTTTCCTCCTACCTTGAGTAGCAGTGCTGCATTTACTAATTCTCAGTCTGCTGGGACCATTCTAGAATTGAGGAAATTTTGGGAATTATTAGTCAGCACATCTGCTGTCTCTGCAGCTACTTCATTTAGAATTTGAGGATGTAGGTCATCAGGTCTTGGGGATATATCATATTTTGGTCACTTGAGCTTCCCCTGTACATTTCCCCTGCTCATATTGATTTCCTTAATTTCCTCTGAGTTCTGAGGAAGGGTCACTGGTCCTGAAATGTTAACTCTGATTTTTTCTTCACAGATGCTGCCAGATCTGCTGACAGCAACTTCTGTTTTGGTTCCTGATTTACAGCATCCGCAGTTCTTTCAGTTTTCCTTAATTTCCTCACTGCTTTTAGCACTTAGATTTCTGTTTACCTCTGCTATATAACCTGTGAACTCACATGAATACACACTCAAAAAGCTGAATCAGAGAGACTTTGCAGACTGTTAAAAATGGCAGAATAGAGCTAATCCAGGATTCCGAGCACTATTCCCAACAGTCCCAACTTTTGTCAGTGTAGGATGCGGGTACAGGTCACAAACATGCACCTTTTGCTCTTGAATTGACTGGCAGTGGTAGTTATATCCCAACATACCCACCACACTCTCTCCGCCACAATGTTCATGGAATCAAGCCAGCTTTTCATGTTCTCGTGGTTTATGGCCTCTCAGAGATTTCTGAACCATAGTTGGGATGAGGGAGTCTTTTGGAGTTAAGCTCAAAGCTCTTTTCCATGACTCCCATGCAAATCAATAACCCTCTACCAAATGGGTTTTCATACTCTCCATGCCAACTTATGGCCTCTACCCATCCCCCTTGGTCCTTCATACCCTCCATACCAAACTGTGGCACATCCCTGCCCATTCTCCCACTTCGCAGTCTATGTAGAACCAATGAGCTGCATAGTAACAATAGCATGTATGGAAACACTTTAAATATATTCATTTATTCATGACTTTCTACTTCCTTAAAAAACATTTACCACAGTCGTTGAAAAGTGTTAATCATTCAGAGTCTTAAAAATATCAAAAGTCTTTGACTTCTTGACATTTTTATTTTGTGTCAATAAACATTGCGTAAGTGAGAGAATAGATCACAGAGAAAGAGCTGTCAGTTAAACAGTACTTTGATTAATTTATTGTTGTCATATGTACCGAGATACAGTGAAAATTGTTGCTTTGCGTGCTATATAGGAAGATCATACTATACAAAGTGCATCACTCTGTAGCGGAACAGAGTGCAGAATA
This sequence comes from Rhincodon typus, assembly GCF_021869965.1. Lineage (NCBI taxonomy): Eukaryota > Metazoa > Chordata > Chondrichthyes > Orectolobiformes > Rhincodontidae > Rhincodon > Rhincodon typus. The sequence continues at coordinate 16,352,465 of NC_063370.1, forward strand.
CAGTATTACAGCCGCAGAGAAGGTGCAGAGAGAGAGAGAGATCAGAATTAATATTTGAGAGGTCCATTCAAAAGTCCGACAACAGCAGGGAAGAAGCTGATCTTGAATCTATATTCCCTTGGGCTCAGCTGTTTCAACTGAATAATGGAGGACTAGGCTCGCAGCGAGGCCTCATTATGAATTCTTGGTTGAAAGGCCAGCCATCCATTAAGATCAATGACACCTGACATTAAACCAAACTGCTTGCCAGTGTTGACAGTACAAAAGCAGGAATCCATGCAAGTCGGCAGTTCACTAAAGACCATTAAAATCGCCAGAGGATTGGAAGGATGTGGTTTGTGAATTGCATGAGAGACTAAGTACTGGAAAGGAATATTCAGAACAAGGAAGACATGAACATCTGTCAAACAGATAACTAAGGCACACTCAGAATTGGATCAGGAGAAAAGTAAAGATCTCTGTGATCAGAGACAAAATCTGACAAGAATACAACTCTATTATTTAAACAATTACTTAGGAGTAAAGATTTTAAACATTACTTAAAAGAAATGTGAAGTCAAAGCCTTTTTTGTCTTGGAATCATTTGGATTGACAGTGAAGAAATCAAACTTGGAAAGGGATCAGCAATTAGTACAGTATGAGAAGAGGGTGCTAATTGGATGGACCATAGTTGGTGCAGAGACACACCAGGAACTGTTAACTGTCAGTCTTAACTAGCTAACTAACCTCCTACCAAACAGGCAAATGTGATTTGTCATGGGGAATTCAGCAGGGACTGGCACTCTCCAAAGCCCTTCCTCGATGAAAAAGATGTAATGCAAGCACAACGCCCTTTCGTCCACATAGAACACAGAATGGTACAGCACAGGAACAGACCCTTCAGCCCACCGTATCTGTACTGACTATGGTGCCATTCTAAATTAATTCCATCTGCCTGCACATGGTCTGTATCCTTCTATTCCCTGCCTGTTCAAGTATCTGTTTAAATGCCTCTTAAACGGTGCTATAGTATCTGCTGCTTCCACCTCCCTGGCTGTGCATTCCAGGTGCCTACCTCCCACTGTGTAAAATCTTTTCCTGGTGGCACAGTGCCTCAGTGGTTAGCGCTGCTGCCTCACAGTGCCAGAGACCTGGGTTTGACTCCACGCTTGGGCAACTGTGTGTGTGGAGTTTGCACATTCACCCTGTGTCTGCAGGGGTTACCTCTGGGTGCTCCAGTTTCCTCCCACAGTCCAAAGATGTGCAGATTAGGTGGATTGGCCATGCTAAATTGCCTGTGGTGTCCAAGGATGTGCAGGCTGGATGGATTAGCCACAGTTATGCAGGGTTACAGGGATGGGGTAGGGGTTTAGTCTGGATGGAATGCTCTTCAGAGGGCCATTGTGGACTCGATGGGCTGAATGGCCTGCTTCCATACTGTAGGGATTCTATGATTCTGTCTCCCTTCAACTTTTCCCCTCTCATGTTAAATCTATGTCCCTTAGTACTTAAACATTTTCACCCTGAGGAAAGGACTCCATCTGTCCTATCTATGGTTCTTGTAACATTATCTTTCTATCAGGTCATCCCTCAGCCTCCAGCATTCCTCAGACAGCGGTTCCTGTGTACCCTAAGAACCACAATCAATGCACTACCACATGTACTCTCTCTCTCTCTCTCTCTCCCCCCATCAACTCTGCCTCATGCTATCTCAAAGTTATCCTGGTTTCCAGTTCCATTCCGTTCCTCCCCTCATTCGTCACTTTAATAAGAAGCTTTTTCTCTTCCTTTCAAGTGTTAAGGAACACAGGCTCCAACAACTCACAGGTACTATTGACTTCTGGATTCTTCCTTCCCTCTGCTTCCAACCCTTCTTCCAATCCCACCTCTTGCCATGTTTTCTGATCTTCTTCTCTCTCATGCTGAATGATCTGTAATTGGCAAAGCACTCCGTTTTGTCCCTCTACATCCCCGCCTCAAAGGATTTCAGGCATGACATGATGTGAACTGTTCTTCTATCACCTTTGCCTCCATGTCCACTTCTTTGGACAGGAATCCTGACTCCACTCCATGGACCCTTTCATTTGTCTTCGTACTCCCCTCTACCTGGCCCCTCCATCTGGCCTTCACTTGCACCTAGGGGAAAAATCTGAGGTTGTAAAGAAGGGTCATACCAGACTTGAATCATTAATTCTCTTTCTCTCTCCACAATTACTGCTAGACCTGCCGAGTTTCTCCAGCATTTTCTGTTCTTATTTTGAATTTCCATCATCCGCAGTATTTTCCTTTTACCTAAATATGAACTTTTTGGATGCAGTGGTAGTGTTCCTACCTCTGAGCCAGGAAATTCAAGCTCAAGTTCCACCTGCTTCAGAGGTGTGTAAAAACATCTCTGAACAGGTTGATTAGAAACTATCTAGAGCACAGTTTAAAAGATCTTAAAATACACAGTCAAAATAAAGTCTCAACTATTCCCCAACAACATCACTTTGATTCAAATTCAGAGAAGTTATCCTTGACCCTCAAATCTTGAGGTCTGACGTAACTGTTTCTCCCCAGTTCTGTCCTGTGAACTATGAAGTCTCCTTACATAAATACTCATAAAATTGAAAGTATAGACTTTCTAACAGGGCAGACAGCATTACCTACACGAATGGTCGAGAGGAGGACCCTGAGACTAGCAGTTGACAACAAATAGAAAAGTGGATGAGAAAGACTCCAAGTCAGGCACTCAGCATCATTTACAGGACTAAGTGAGAGGAGGAAATCCAGACACACAGTCAGTAGTAGAGTCATAGAGTCATAGAGTTGTGCAGCACAGAAATATACCCTAAAGTCCAACTCATCCACACTGACCAGATATCCAAAATTAATCTAGACCCATTTGCCAGCATTTGGCCCATAGCCCTCTAAACTCTTCCCGTTCATTTATCCATCCAGATACCTTTTAAATGTTGTAATTGTACCAGTCTCCACTTTCTCTGACAGCTCATTCCATTCACGCACCACCCTCTGTGTGAAAAAGTTGCCCTTTAGTTCCCTTTTAAATATTTCACGTCTCACATTAAACCTATGCCCTCTAGTTGTGGACTCCCCTAGCCTGGGAAAAACACCTTAGCTATTCACCCTATCCATGCCCCTCATGATTTTATAAACCTCTATAAAGTTACCCCTCAGCATCCAATGCTCCAGGGAAAATAGTCCCAGCCTATTCAGCCTCTCCACATAACTCAAACCCTCCAAGCCCGGCAACATCCTTGTAAATCTTTTCTGAAGCCTTTCAAGTTTAACAACATTTTTCCTATAGCAGGGAGACTAGAACTGAATGCAATATTTCAAATGTCATCTAACCAACGTCCTGTACTGCCTCAACATGACATCTCAACTCCCACTTAGAGAAGGTGAAAGGACTGCACATAGTTGGTGGGTAAGAGAGTCTAGATTTTTTTTTGTATAAATCTAATCAGCTTTTTCATTAAGATTTAACTGAAATCTACAACTTTAATCCTAAATGTTCCAACCTCAAGGTGTCCAGTGGAAGAGTAATTCATTAATTCATTAAAAAGGCAGTTGGAAATAGTTCCTCTGTAACTGGGTCACCAAATTAATGACATTTTCAATAGAATTGTGATGAAGGACATTGGAGGAGGAAGGGAAAAACCACTTTGTTTTAGTTTTAATTTTCTAACTCTTTCAGCCTCTCTCCTACAGAGAAGAGGAGAAGAAGCTAGTTATTTGGTGAGTATCTGTTTCTATTGCTAAGTTTCAAAATAGCAGAGCAACAGGTGGTATGTCATTAAAGTAAATAAAAACCCAAGTACATATATAATTGAATAAGATAATTAAATAATTACTTCAAAAGCATTAAGCATAAAAGGGCAGGTGGTGTGTTGCAACTGCAGAATGTGGGAGCTCCTGGCTACCAAGGTGATCCAGAACAAATATGTCTGTGTAAGCATTGAGGTGTGACTACCACCTGGTACAAATATTTTAAATAGTTTGAAGTTCATGCAGGTTCAGCTCAGTGTTTATGGGCTGGAGGCTGAACTACAGTCACTGTAAATGCATCAGGGAAGGGAAACATTACTGGGATTCTTTGTACCAGGTGGTAGTCACACCTCTTAGCGTAGGATCTTCTGAGTTGGTCAGTGTTCAGGGACAGGAAAGTGTGACTGCAAATGAGGTAGCTAAGGGGACCCGGGGCCATGGAGGATCCTCGGCATTTGCTAATTGTCCAACGGCTTTGAGGTTCTTTTATGTTGACTAGTAAAGGGTGAGGGCTGCAGAGTGGATAAACTAACTGCCCATGTCAATTTTGTAGAGGAAGCCATTCAACAGCAGGGTGGAGAAGCACAGAATGTAGTGTTAGTTGGTGAGATTATAGATGGAGGCTGTTCTCTGCAGCCATCAGATATGTTTTTTTTTCCAGGTTGTGATGAAAGGTCAGTGAGCTGATGGTATGTGAGCTGCTGAGTCCTAAAGCTACTTTTATGTTTTAAGTGTCAATCTTGCAGAAGTGTGAGGGGCAGTGCCACTATGGCGCCAGTTATGCCACAGACATTGATTACTCTCAAGGCATCTGATAGAGATGCCTGGCGCCTAATCTACTTACTCTATCATCAACTTTAATAATTTTAAACACATCAGATTGATCACTCCTTAATCTGATACATATGTAGGAAATCCAGAACCTATCTACACAGCCTATCTGCATGATTTAACTCTTCAAGGTCTGGTGTCAGAGTCACATACAGCTAACTGTACTGGGAATTAATTTTATATTATCAAAGCTGAAAGTGATTAATATAAATATATGATAATTAAATATAACAGCATCAATTATTCACTAATTTCATAGATTCCTTTATGGGTGGGGAGAATTTGGATTTCAGAGTTGCAGGTTGAAACCAAACTGCGGTTGTGATGCTGGATAAATACAGCATGGATTTTCCATACACACTGATGTGATTCGCTGTGCTCTTTTTATTCATTTTTGTTGCCGTCCCTATTTACCCTAGAGAAGGTGATGGTGAGCTACCTTCTTGTATTGCTACAGTCCACCTGCTGTGGGTTGACACACAATGCCATTAGGGAGGGGGTTCCAGGATTTTGAACCAGTGACAGTGAAGGATTGGTGATATATTTCCAAGTCAGGATGGTCAGTGGCTTGGAGAGAAACTTTTACAATGAGATTTTAAAAATAGAGTTAGGGTTAGGGAATCAACTACACATACTGATAACCTTGTGAGTTTCGGTGTTTCACTTTCTGTGAAGTTGAAAGTGATACCTTCATGCAAGAAGTTTTTTTCTCATACATGGAATGTGTGCAATGATCACTGGGCCAGCATTTACTGTTCAGCCCAAATGCCCTTCAGAAGGTGGTTGTGAGCTGCCTTCTTAAACCACTGCAGTCTACGGAGGGCAGGTACTTTAATATTCGTGCCACGAAAGTGGTAGGCAATGACCTTCTCCAAAAAGAGAAGATCTAACCACCATCCATTTATATTCAATGGTATCACCAGCACTAAACCCCCATGAAATAACTCCATGAAGGCCAGTATCCTGTCACCAAATCACCCTTTATTTACACAGGCATAGCACATGACCCTGACCCAGCAAGCTCAGAGCCAGCTCCCTAAAGGGAGCAGAACCCCTGAAACAGAGATAGTAGGAACTGCAGATGCTGGAGAATCCAAGACAACAAGGTGCAGGGCTGGATGAACACAGCAGGCCAAGCAGCATCATAGGAGCAGAGAGGCTGACGTTTCGGGCCCAGACCCTTCATCAGAAAAGGGGGAGGGAAAGGGGGTTCTGAAATAAATAGGGAGAGAGTGGGAGGCGGAAAGAAGATGGATAGAGGAGAGGATAGGTGGAGAGGAAACAAACAGGTCGAAGAGGCGGGGATGGAGCCAGTAAAGGTGAGTGTAGGTGGGGAGTTAGGAAGGGGATAGGTCAGTCCAGGGAGGACGGACAGGTCAAGGGGGCGGGATGAGGTTGGTCGGTAGGAGATGGAGGTGCGGCTTGAGGTGGGAGGAGGGGATAGGTGGGAGGAAGAACAGGTTAGGGAGGCAGGGACGAGCTGGACTGGTGTTGGGATGTGGTAGGGGGAGGGGAGAAAAATCCCCTTCCTAACTCCCCACCTACACTCACCTTTACTGGCTCCATCCCCGCCTCTTCGACCTGTTTGTTTCCTCTCCACCTATCCTCTCCTCTATCCATCTTCTATCCGCCTCCCACTCTCTCCCTATTTATTTCAGAACCCCCTTTCCCTCCCCCTTTTCTGATGAAGGGTCTGGGCCCGAAACGTCAGCCTCTCTGCTCCTATGATGCTACTTGGCCTGCTGTGTTCATCCAGCCCTGCACCTTGTTGTCTCAGAACCCCTGAAACTCCCGCTTATATCTGTCAGCCAGGACTTCCCAATCTGGGAACTCATATTCTATGAGGTGTCCACCTGGCTGACATCATGCCAATGTCTACACCCCACTATCAACATCCTGTGGGTCTCCATTGACCAGAAACTCACTGGTCTAGTCATATAAATATAGTGGCTACAAGAGCTGGTCAGAGGCTAGGGATCCTGTGGTGAGTAACTCACTTCCTGACTCCCCAAAGCCTGTCCACCATGTATAAGGCACAAGTCATGAATGTGATAGAATGGGATTTATAATCATCTAGAAAGATAGGATTTATAATCACCTAGAAAGATAGGATTTATAATCATCTAGAAAGATAGGATTTATAATCATCTAGAAAGGAATAATTTGATTAGGGATAGTCAACACAGTTTTGTGAAGGGTAGGCCGTGCCTCACAAACCTTATTGAGTTCTTTGAGAAGGTGACCAAACAGGTGGATGAGGGTAAAGCGGTTGATGTGGTGTATATGGATTTCAGTAAAGTGTTTGATAAGGTTCCCCATGGTAGGCTATTGCAGAAAATATGGAGGCGTGGGATTGAGGGTGATTTAGCGGTTTGGATCAGAAATTGGCTAGCTGTAAGAAGACAGAGGGTGGTGGTTGATGGGAAATGTTCATCCTGGAGTTCAGTTACTAGTGGTGTACCTCAAGGATCTGTTTTGGGGCCACTGCTGTTTGTCATTTTTATAAATGACCTGGATGAGGGCGTAGAAGGATGGGTTAGTAAATTTGCAGATGACACCAAAGTCGGTGGAGTTGTGGATAGTGCGGAAGGATGTTGCAGGTTACAGAGGGACATAGATAAGCTGCAGAACTGGGCTGAGAGGTGGCAAATGGAGTTTAATGCGGAAAAGTGTGAGGTGATTCACTTTGGAAGGAGTAACAGGAATACAGAGTACTGGGCTAATGGTAAGATTCTTGGTAGTGTGGATGAGCAGAGAGATCTTGGTGTCCATGTGCATAGATCACTGAAAGTTGCCACCCAGGTTGATAGCGTTGTTAAGAAGGCGTACGGTGTGTTAGGTTTTATTGGTAGAGGGATTGAGTTTCGGAGCCATGAGCTCATGTTGCAGCTGTACAAAACTCTGGTGCGGCCGCACTTGGAGTATTGCGTACAGTTCTGGTCACCGCATTATAGGAAGGATGTGGAAGCATTGGAAAGGGTGCAGAGGAGATTTACCAGGATGTTGCCTGGTATGGAGGGAAGGTCTTATGAGGAAAGGCTGAGGGACTTGAGGCTGTTTTCGTTAGAGAGAAGAAGGTTAAGAGGTGACTTAATAGAGACATACAAGATGATCAGAGGATTAGATAGGGTGGACAATGGGAGCCTTTTTCCTCGGATGGTGATGGCTAGCATGAGGGGACATAGTTTTATATTGAGGGGTGATAGATATAGGACAGATGTCAGAGGTAGGTTCTTTACTCAGAGAGTAGTAAGGGCGTGGAATGCCCTGCCTGCAAAAGTAGTAGACTCGCCAACTTTAAGGGCATTTAAATGGTCATTGGATAAACATATGGATGATAATGGAATAGTTTAGGTTAGATGGGCTTCAGATTGGTTTCACAGGTCGGCGCAACATCGAGGGCCGAAAGGCCTGTACTGCGCTGCAATGTTCTATGTTCTATGTTCTATGTACTCCCCACTTGCCTGGATGACTGCAGCTCCAACAACCAAAAAAGCTCAACACCAACCAGGACAAAGCAGCCCGCTTGATTGACACCACATAGACAAGCATCCACTCCCTCCACCACCAACTCTCAGTAGCAGAGTGTGTACCATCTACAAGATCCATTGCAGCAATTCACCAAGCATCCTTAGATTGTACCTTCTAAACCCATGCCTTCGCTCAGTAATTAGCACTGCGGTCTCACAGCACTAGGGACCTGGGTTCAATTCCGTCCTTAGGCAACTATCTGTGTGGAGTTTGCACATTCTCCCTGTGTCTGCGTGGGTTTCCTCCAGGTGCTCCAGTTTCCTCCCACAGTCCAAAGATGTGCAGGTAAGGTAGATTGGCTATGCTAAATTGCTCGTACTGTCCAGAGATGTTTAAGTTCAGTGGGTTAGACATGGGGAATGGGTCTGGATGGGATGGTCTTCGGAGGAGCAGTGTGGACTTGTTGGGCCGAATGGTCTATTTCCACACTATAATGATTCTATCATTTATTCTAACAAGGGCAGCAGACACATGAAATCACCACCATCTACAAGTTCCTCTCCAAGACACTCACCATCCTGACTTGGAAATATATCACTGTTACTTCTCTGTGGCTGGGTTAAAACCCTGGAACACCGCGCGCTAATGACACATGCACAGCAGCAGTTCCAAAAATCAGCTCACCACCACTTTCTTGATGGACAAAAAGGGATGGGCAATAAATGCCGGACCAGCCAGGAAGATTCACATCCCATGAATTTCTTTTTAAAAAAGTACAGTGCTGTTAGGAAGAGAGTTCCAGGATTTTTATCCAGCAACAGTGAAGGAGCGGGGATTTATTTCCAAGTCAAGACGGTGATTGGCTTGGAGGCGGTGGTGTTCCCATGTATCTATTGCTCCTGTCCTTCTAGATGGTAATACTCATGGGTTTGGAGCTGCTGCTGGAGGAGGCTAAGTGAGTTGCTAAGGTAATGCCTTCACTTTAAAGTCAAAAAGGATGGTTTTTCAAACCCCACTCCAGGACACCATTACATCATCTGGATGACACTTGAAAGACAGGGTGACAATTGAAAGAGAGAGTGCTGCACTATTGGAATGGGACTATAAGGTGGCGATGGAAGCTCTCATGGTCTCAGTTGGAGGAGTGCTGAGGAGATCCCTGTCATCTAGTCATTTCCTCTTCCAATAGTTTCACACAGCCAAAGGAGAGATTATTTCCGGAGTGAAGCACAGCCTCAGTGAGGATATATCTCAGAGATTTTAGAGCAGTGTAGGAATTCATTGTAGAGGGGAAGCCGTGCTTTTTGCTTGCTTTTTTGGTTCATTGTTGGTAATTTTTTTAACAGGTTATATTGAAGCCCAGGATCGAGAGCCCAGTTCAAAGTAGAGCCTGTGGGCAAGGAGCTTTTATCCAGGAGAGAGTAATAAGAATAAAATTAAATTTCATTCTGAACGGGGAAAAACAATCAGGGTAACATCACAGGGAAGCAATGAGGTGATTAGCTGCTTAGGAACCAACTGTAGGGACTGAGAGATCAGTACCAAGAGGGAGATAGCGTGTAAAGTCCTTATTTTGCGGCTTGTATTTTGTTAGGAATAGAGAGACAGAGAGAGAGAGACAGACAGAGAGAGAGGGAGATAAACAGAGAGAGCGCAAGATACCTGATTTGATGAGTAGTGGGTGAGGTTGACTAATTTGTTCCTTGTTTATTATTTGTAATTGATAAGAATCACAATAGCAGGAGAACATGGCCCCATGAAATGGCCCTTCTGCAACATGTGGAAAATCAGGGACACTTCCGGTGTCCAGCGCAATCATGAATGCAGGAAGTGTGTTCAGCTGCAGCTCCTAATTGACTAAATGGAATGACTTGAGCTGCAATGGACTCGCTGAGGAGTATCCATGATGCTGAGGACATCGTGGATAGTGCATTTGGTGAGCTGGTCACACCACAGGTAACAGCTATACAGGCAGAAAAAGAAACACAAGCAGAAATCGCTGGAACAAGTCAGCAGGTTTGGCAGCATCTGTGCAGAGAAATCAGAGTTAATGTTTCGGATCCAGTAACCCTTCTTCAGAATGTCAGAAAAAGCTTGGGTGACCACCAGGAAGACTAGTGAGTGTGGGCAGATAGTGCAGGAGTACCCTGTGGCTATCCTCTCTCAAACAGATACAGCATGTCAGATACTGTTGATAGGGGATGGCCTCTCAAGGGATAGTAGCAACAGCCAGTTTTGTGCAACTACGGTTGGATCTGCTGCACAGCAGGGGAGGTAAAAGACTGGGACAGCAAAAGTGACAGGAGACTGTCAGACAGTTCTCTGGCCACAAATAAGATTCTCGAATGGTATGTTGTCTCCCTGGTGCTAGGGTCGAGGATGTTTCAGAGTGGCTGCAGGGCATTCTGAAGCGGGAGGGTGAACAATCAGCAGTAATGGTATATATCAGTACCAATGACATGTGTGATAAGAGAAATGAGATCCTGCAGCAGGAATTTAGAGAGGTATTGGAATCAGAATTAGAATTACGTTTTATTGTCACGTATACTCAAATACAGGGATACAGGAGTACAGTGAAAAGTTTACAAAGTCCCCATTCCTGGCACCATCTTAGGTACAAAGGTACTTAGGTATAAAGTGGAAAAATAAAGAAATACAGTAAAAGTTCAACATTACAGTTCTCCTTGCTATAAAGTAGAAAAATAAAGAAATAAATTTAAACATTCAGCATTACAGTCCTTCTTTGGTCATGGACCTGCAGGCATTTCGCGCTGGACTTTCCCTGCGAGAGCTCAATCTCTCCCCTGTGCCAGGCTCAATCTCCTCCATGCTGCCATCTTACCACCTACTGCCAGAGTTTCACACGGGCTCAGCAGCTGCCTTGTTGCTGACCCCATCCTGGTTCACCAACCTCCTCACCGCCAACTGCTCTGGACCTCCACAATGCCGCCAACCACTAGAGTCCTGCCCAGCCCACCAGCCGCCTCGTCACCAAGTGCCAAAGTCCTGCTCTGGACCCCAGCTGCTGCCATGCTCCGGACCCAATTGCCTCCACGACTGAGCTCTCTCCAGAAGGTAAGTAAAAATAAACTATAAAACTAAAAAGAAGAGAAAAATGTCAAAGAAGACAAGAAATGCAAAAAAAAACAGGAGTGGACAAGTTCTGTCTCAAAGCCTGGATGCTACCTGGTAAAGTTATAATCTCCAGATTCCTTCCAATGACGCACACTACTGAGTACAGGAGTAGGAAAATAGGTTAGATGAACGCATGGCTAAAGGGATGGTGTAGAGGGGAGAGTTTTAGACTTTTGGATTGCTGGGACATCTTCTGGGGTAGGTGGGACCTGTACAAGTTGGACGGTTGCATTTGAACAGGAATGGGTTCAATATTCTGGCTGGGAGGTTTGCTCGTGCTGTTGGGGAGGTTTTAAACTAATTTGGAAGCGGGTGGAGCACAGAGTAGATGTAAAGTCAGGGACAAGGTTCTGTCAGATATAGAAGGAATACCAGAACAGTCCAGCAGGGGGAGAAGACCTGGGAATGAAAAGGCACAATCATAGGACCAGAAAGCTAAATTGTATCTATTTTAATAAAAGGAGCCTGACTGGTAAGGCAGATGAACTTAGACTGTTGAACAGCACATGGGAATATGTTATTGTTGATGTCACTGAGATGTGGTTCGAGGAAGGGCGAGACTGGCAGTTCAACATTCCAGCGTAAAGACGTTTTCCCATGATAGTAGGGGATGTAAGAGAGGTGGGGGTATTGCATTATTGATAAATGAAACCATCATTGCAGTAATGAGGAAGGATGTCTTCAAAAGCCATCTGGGTGGAACTTAGAAATAAAAAGAGGCGATCACTTTTCTAGGATTATACTATTGACCTCCCAAAAGTCAGAGGGAGATAAAGGTACAGATACATCAGCAAATCACACAGAGGTGCATCAGGAATAGTGTTACAGTTGTAGAGGATTCCAACTTTGTGAACATTATCTGGGATCGCCTGTGTTAAAGGATTAGACAGGGTGGCATTTTTAAAGTGCATCTAGGAGAGCTTTTTATGCCAGTGCGTAGATATTGCTGCGACACAGAGGGTGGTTTGCACGTGGAATGAACTTCCTGAGGAAGTGGTGGATGTGGGTACAATTACAACGTTTAAAATACATTTGATTAGATACAAGAATAGGAAAGGTTTGGAGGGATATGGGCCAGGAGCAGGCAGATGGGACTAGTTTAGTTTGGGATTATGTTTGGCATGGATGGGTTGGACCGAAGGGTCTGTTTCCGTGCTGTATGTCTCTATGACTGGACAGTGCTAGACCTAATCCTAGGGAATGGAGCCGGTCAAGTGGATGAAGTGTCAGTGGGTGAACATTTTTGGAATAGCTCTGTAACCATAACTCTGTAAGTTTCAAAGTACTTATGGAAGGGGATAAGGATAGTGCAGAAGTTAAGTGTCTAACTTAATTGGGGAAAGGCCAATTTCAATATCATTAGACAGGTTCTGGCAGACATAGCTGCAAGTAGCTGCTGCCAGTCTAAGTCTACATTTTGAGAATGGGAGAATTTTAACAGTGGTATAGTTGAGAGTTCAGGGCCAGCATGTTTCGCTAAGAGTGAAGGGCAAGGGCAGCAAGTCCAGGGAACCCTGGATATCAAGCGATATCTAGAGTTTGAAGAAGAAAATGAAGGAAGCACATGTTTGGTACAGAGCACTAAAAACAGGGGAGGCCCTTCAAAAGTATAGAGACTGTATGGGGTGCTTACAATGGAAATTAGGAGGGCAAAGAGGGTCCACAAAATATCTTTGGCAGATAGCATTAAGGAAAACCCCACAAGTACATTAAGAACAAGAAGATTACCAGGGAAAGAGTGGGGCCTATTAGAGACCAATCTGTGCATGGAGTCAGAGGATGTGGCTGAGGTCTGAGCTGAATATTTCTCCTCTGTACTCACAAAGGAGAAAGACATTTTAGCCAGGGATTTCAGTTGGGATGGTGAGGTTCTAGAGCATGCTAAGATTAAAAAGGAGGTGGCATTAGATGCTTTAGCAGGCATAAAAATACAAAGCCCCAAGGCCTGCTGAGATGTACCCCAGGCTGCTATGGGAGACAAGGGAAGAGATTGCTGGAGCCCTTCTACAGATATTTAATACTTGGCTGGCTACAGGTAAAGTGCCAAATGACTGGAGGATAGTTAATGTGGTTTAGTTGTTCAAGAAAGGCAGCAGGGATAAGCCAGGTAATTTTTTTTTAATTCATTCATGTGATGAAGGCATCACTGGCTAGGCCAGCATTTATTACCCATCTCTAATTGCCCAGAGGACAGTTAAGAATCAACTGCATTGCTGTGGGACTGGAGTCACATTGGCAAATGAGTCCTTCATTGTCCTGGCCAATTGTTATGCCTCAACCAAGACCAAAAATACAGATCTTTGTGGGGGCTTCCTGTGCACAGATTAAGTGCTGCATTTCCCACGTTAGCTGCCATACTTCAAAAGTACTTGATTTAACTCTGAAGTGCTTTAACGTGAACAGGCATTATACAAATGCAAGTCTATCTTGCTTTCTTTATGGTTCTATCGTTAACAATAGTAGGTGGATTCTCCCCTGATTCACCAAGCTTAGAATTTATTTGATGATGGCACAAAAACTAGTCATAGAGGTCTACATCACAAAAATATGCCCTTTGGCCCATCAAGTCTGTGCCAGTCAGGTCAGGTAGGAAAGTAAATTGTGAAGAGGACATAATGAGTTTGCAAAAGTTTATAGATAGGTTTGGTGAATGGGCTCATATCTGGCGAATGGATTGTAATGTGGGAAAATGTTGTTGTGCACTTTGGCAGGAATCATAGAAAAGCAGGTTAATTTTAAATGGAAAGAGACTGCAGAATTCTGCAGTGGGATTTGGGTTTCCTTGTACATGAATCATAAAAGGTCAGCATGCAGTATATTAGGAATTAGGAAAACAGATAAAATGTTGGTCCTTATTACAACTAGAAAGGAGCATAAAAATAGAGGCATCTTATTGCAACTGTACAGGCGTTGGTGAAACCATAAATGGACTACTGTATGACATTTTGCTCTCCTTCATTAATGGTTTAAATTTGTTTTGGAAACATTTCAGAGAAGGTTCACAAGGCTAATTCCGGAGATGATGGGTTTGTCTTATGAACAAGGTTTGTGCAGGTTGAGCATACACTTATTGGAGATTAGTAAAATGAAAGGCGATCTTATTAAAACGTGGGGGCATCTAGAATTGGGAAGCACAGTTTAAAAATATGGGATCGTCCATTTGAGGTGGAGATGAGGAGGATTTTCTTCTGTCTGAGGGTCATTATTGTTTGGAATTCTCTTCCTCAGAGAGTAGTGGAGGCTGGGTCATTGAATATATTCAGGGCTGAATTAGACAGATTTTTGATCTGAATGGGAATCAAGGATTTTTGGAGGTTCAGATAGTGGTGTAAGGCCACAGTCAAATCAACCACAAGCTTATTGAATGGCAGAGTAGTTTTGATGGGCTGAACAGCCTACTCCTGTTACTCCTATTTCTTGGGATCTTATAATCCCTTAGCCCACATCATTTGCAACAGATTTTCTGGTCATGAATCTTCTTGCTGTCTGTGGAATTTGTTGCCACAATACTTTACAACTGTGGCTACAGTTAAGATTTTTTTGATTGGCTGTGAACTACTTTGGGATATGCTGGGGTAGTGAAGGATGGGTTTAAAGTTACCATCAATGATCAAGAGAAGCCCTATAGAAATTCAACCCAACACAGCAGCTAAATCATTGAAATTCTCACTGAAGAGCTTGGTTTCCTGTTGATACGAGGTAATTTTCAAGAAATGTCATTAATCCAAATAATAGATTTGCCCTTTAACAGAACACGTTAAATCCTACCCACTCTCCCCACCCTATCTTCTGCATAAAAATCAACCTTTTTCTAGCTACTATCAGTTCTGAGGAAGGGTCGCTGAACATGAAACATTGACTCTTGATTTCTCTTCACAGATGCTGCCAGACCTGCCGAGTTGAAATATCACCGCAACAACTGTTAGCCTCAATCTTGATTGTAAAGTCTGGGTCAGAGTGTCTCAGCAGGAGTCAGTACCTCTAGGAAAGATGCTAGGCTAAATTCAGGCAGCAGTGTTTTCGCAACGCAGTGTGGATGCATGTCTGTAGCAGCAAAGGAGCATCCATCATACAGTGAATGAACAAAGCAAGAAACAAGGCAACACAATCAGGATCAGGAGGGAACTTAGCTAGTGGTAAGTTTAATACTTTCCGTATTGGTGGCAAGACTATATTTTTTAGATACTGGAAGATAAAACCTTAATCCCATAGCAGCCTTTGCAATCAATGTCCCTCACAATGTGTGATTCATTTCTGAAAAATTGGTCTTGTATAATTGTCCTGTGCTTTTAACTCACTGGAGGGAATAGGAAACAAAGGCCTATTTGGAGTAAATTATAGGTAGAGATAGAGCTCAAAGAGAGAGAAGAACAATTGGACAGACAAAGGAGTGGATAACGATCAGCCTGGGAGGATGAATAGCTATTAATGGACAATAAGTGGCTGACGATAGATGATGTGTAACAGCAGACCATGTGATAACAAGGCCTGGTGTGTGGGGTTGTGATAAACACATGTGAAGGTGCCTCAAGCCCTAAAATTGTTGAACTCAATATTAAGTCCAGAAGGATGTAGAGTTCCCAAGTGGAAAATGAGGTGCTGTTCTTCCAGTTTGTGCTGAGCTTCGCTGGAGCATTGCAGCAAACCTGAGACAGAGATGTTGGTCAGAGAACACAGTGGTGTGTTGAAGTGGCAGGCAATCTCAGGGTCTTTTTTGCAGACAGAACGTAGGTGTTCTGCAAAGTGGTCACCCAGTCTACGCTTCGTTTCCCCAATGTAGAGGAGACCACATTGCGAGCAGTGAATGCAGTAGATTAGATTGTGTGAAGTGCAGGTGAAGTGCTGCTTCACCTGGAAGGCATGTTTGGGCCCTTGGATACTGAGGAGGGAGGAAGTAAGTGGGCAGGTGTTACACCTTCTGTGGTTGCAGGGGAAAGTGCCATGGGGCTGTGGGGATGTGATGGGAGTGAAGATGTACTGCAGGAAACGGTCCTTATGGAAGGCTGACAGGGGAGGGGAGGGGAATACGTGACTGGTGGTGGCAGAAATGGCGGTTGATGATCCTCTGGATATGGATGCTGGTGGGATGGTAGGTGAGAACAAGGGGGACCCTATCGCTGTTGTGGGAGAGAAGAGAGGGGTTGAGGATTAAAAATCACGTTGAAGTCCATGTTCAGCATAGTCTACACATACCCAATGAGGTCGGTCCTTTGAACTGATCTTTGGTGCCTCTTGAACTATTTGAGTTACCTATTAAAACGTGTGGAGCTAGCCCCATGCTTCATCCTAGGTAACAACTGGAACACCCAATTCCCTGAATGTTACAATTCAGAGATCGCTGGCTCCTCCACAAGTCAAATGGATATAACAAAAAAAAATCATCACTGTGTACAAAATGTTGCTGGCACAATCTTATGTGTGAAATACAAGTGTAAAGATATCACAAATTCTTCCATGAAACAATTCACTGTATTCATTATGTTACAGGAAGCAAATTTTCTGCCAAGTGAAGGGATAGAAAAATAAGTGAAGGGATAGAAAAAGATTAGGGCAGTTTTGCAGGAGATTTCAAAGTAAGTACGACATCTACATTAAGCACTTTCACAAGAACAAAATGTTGCCGAGCACTTGAAAGTCAATAAAGGACTTTTCAAAGTGTAGTCACTGTTATAATGTGGTAAATGCAACAGTCAATTTACACACAGCAAACTTGCATGAACAGTTCTGTGGCGATGATCAGATCATCTGGTTTAATGATATTGGTTGAAGGATACATATTGCAATGAAGTCATTCACATCCACCTGAGACAATTGACATGGCCTCAATTTAACATCTCATTCTCAACAATGCCCATCCAACAGGTATGATGCCATCAGTACTGCCCTTGTCATTGCTATACTTCCTCAATACTGTCCCTTCTACAGTGCAACAGGCGTCAGCAGCATTGCCTCGCTATTCTGACAGCTGCATTTTCTGAGATCACTGTGGCTGATCCAAACCTAGGCCATAACCCTGGGAGCATGGCATTCGCACTCATAACGCAACTCCAACATAACAGCTCATCAATACACTCTTTGTCAAATGCCCAGTTGCTACTAACCAAATATCAAATCTAGCCAGATTCTACACAGTAACCAAACATCACAGATTTAGTTTAATTCTGATCCATAGTGAGATATTATCATCTGGAATGCTCAGCAGAAATGGATTCAAAAGGAACTTTCAATAGGCAGTTGGCTTTTTTGATGTGAGGGCAAAAATTTTGATGCAATGGGGATAAGGGTGGAAAATAAGACTCATTGCAAACTCCTAAAGAGAAGTAGTAGAGCCTTCATGGACTGAATGGCCTCTTTCTGTGCTGTAATACTCTATGATAATGACCCCTCCCCCCACCTTCCCCATGCAACATTACATACAAACAGCATTTCTACTCTGCAAAGGAGGTAGAAACATCCAAGTTAAATCCATTTTTGGTCTGTTAACTTATTAACATTTGCTCCATTATCGAGCCAGGGAGGGGTGGAGGGGGCGCGGTGGGGGGGCGCGGTGGGGGAGCTCACTCACGCTTGCTGTATTGTGCGGAGGCAAGAAATGTGTGTTTACCATATTTTCAGAGGGAGGTAATGTGTGTTTGCCTGTTGTGGGGAGCAGGGTAATGAGTGTTTGCCTGTTGTGGGGAGCGGGGTAATGAGTGTTTGCCTGTTGTGGAGAGGGAAGTAATGAGTGTTTGCCATGTAGCAGAGAGAAACACTCCAATGTTATTTTGTTGAGGGGGGTAACTCTCTCCTTAATGCGTGATGGATGAGGCTGTTGGCTCTCTTGATGCAGTAAACATAAATCCTCTTGTGGCGAAGATTTTAATGAAAAATTCAAAGGACCTTTCCAAGGCACAATGAACATCTACTTTTGAAATACAGTCACTTTTGTAATGTGGAAAATACAGCAATCAATTTGCATGTCTGAACTGTTTTGTAGTCTGTAGCAAATTATATTGGGAGTCCTGAATAATGGCACTGAACTGCACGAAGTTTCATAGCATCAAATCAAACACGAGTTTGGAAACTTCCAGGTGATTATGGGGAGGCAATGGCCCAGTGGCATTGTTGGACTGTTAATCCAGAGACCCAGATAATGTTCTGGGGACCCGGGTACGAATCCTACCACGGCAGATGGTGGAATTTGAATTCAATAAATATCTGGAATTAAGGGTCTAAAGATACCGTGAATCCATTGTTGATTGTTGCAAAAGCCCATCAGGTTCCCTTTAGGGAAGGAAACTGCCATCCTTACCTGGTCTGGCCTACATGTGACTCCAGACCCACGGAAATGTAGTTGACTCTTAACTGTCCTCTGGGCAATTAGGGATGGGCAATAAATGCTGCCTAGCCAGCAACACCCTCATCCCATGAATGAATAAAAAAAAACCCACCTACCAATCCCTACCCTTCAGTAGATGAATTTGTGCTACCACTTTGTGACACTACTTAGAGGAAGAGGGGGCAAGGTCAGAAAATTTAATCTGGGTGGGGGCTTCAATGTTCATCACTAAGAGTAGCTCAGGAGTTCCATTATTGACTGAACTGGCACAGTCCTAAAGGATATAGTTACCAAAATGGGTACGCAGGAGGTGGTGAGCAAGCAAACAAAATGGAAAAAACTCTTTAAATCATCCTCACCAACTACCCGCTCCAGATGCAGCTATCCATGACAGAATCAGTAAGAGTGATCACCACAAAGTCCCATGCTCACATTGATAATACCCTCCATCATGTGTGGCACTATCACCGTGCTAAATGGGACAGACTTTGAACAGATCTTGCAACTCAAAACTGGGCATCTATGATGTGATGTGGGCTATTGACAGCAGCAGATTTGTACTCAACCACAATCTTGCCTGGCATATCCCTACTTCATCTTTACCATCAAGCCAGGGGATCAACACTAGTTTAATGGAAAGTGCAGAAAGGCATGCCAGGAGCAGCAGTAGGCATATCATATTTTTCATTAAAATCTTTGCCACAAGAGGATTTATGTTTACTGCATCAATGAGGTGTCAACTTAGTGAAGTCACAAAACAGGACAACTTGCAAGCCAAAGGGCATAAACAGCAAGTGATAGAGCAAAGTGATTCCCCAACCAACAAATCAGGCCTAAACTCTGCAGTAAACTCATTGGAGTAGACAGCTTCACAAATATCCCCATTCTCAATGATGGAGGAGCCCAGCACATCAGGAAATGATAAAATCTTTAGCAAGAAGTGCTGATTGGATGACTCATTTCAGCCTCTTCCTGATGTCCCCAGCATCACAGATGCCTGTATTATAATTCAACACGCACTTCATGATATTGATAAACAGCTGAATGAACTGTATAATTAAAGGTATGTGAGTTATATATGTGAACATCGTTTTTTTGAGAGTTTGGACTTTAAACTACTTGCATATGAGTGTTGTTTTATTTTTGTGAATGGGTTTAAAAGTTAACTAGATCCATCTTCCCTGATTTTAAGTCAGTACATGCCTCCTGGAGTGTTGATGCAAGTTGTTTTTATTATGAGGCTTTATGACAGAAGAAAGTGTTGAAAGACATTAGCGTGCTTTTGGGCTTAAAATAATTGAGGTTTGATTTTAGCTTAGAAAAACCCAGATTTGGAAAGGTTCTGGATAGTTCAAAGAAGTCAAATGCAAGTGTAGCTCTACTGGAAAAAGGAGATTGTTCAGAGCAATTATAGAAATACAGGGAGAATTAGCCATTTGGATACAGAACTGGCTTATGGGTAGAAGAGAGACTCACGAATGCTCTTCAGGGAAAGAAATCTGCCGTCCCCTTTTTTCAATTCACTCATGGGATATGGGTGTCGCTGGCTGTACCAATATTTACTGCCCATCCCTAGTTAGCCCTGAGAAGGTGGTGGTGATTTGCCTTCTTGAACCACTGCAGTCCATGTCCTGTAAGTCAACCCACAATGTCCTTAGAGAGAGAGTTCCAGGATTTTGATCCAGTGACACTGAAGGTATAGCAATAAATTTCCAAGTCAGGGTAGTTAGAGTCTTGGAGGAGAACCTGCAGGTGGTGGTACTCACATTGTATCTGCCACCCTTGCCCTTCTAGGTGATGGTGGGTTTGGATGGTGCTATCTAATAATTCTTGGTGAAATTTTGCAACTATCTCCCCTTGACATTCAGTTGCATTTCCATCACTGAATTCCCCACTTTCAACATTTGAGAGGTTACCACTGACCAGAAACTGAACTGCAATAGTCATATAAGTGCACTGGCTACAAAAGCATGTCAGAGGCTAGGATTCCTGCAGTAAGCAATTCACGTCTTGAATACCCAAAGCGTCTCCACTATCAAAAAGGCACAAGGAGTGTGATGCAAAACTCTCCTACTTTCTGAATGAGCACGGCTGCAACAACACCCAAGAAGCTTGCCCCTGTCCAGGACAAGGCAGTGCATTTGACTGTCACCACATCCACAAGCATCCACTCCCTCCACCACCGATGCTCAAAAATACATTGAAACATCTTCAAACCTGTAATTTCTACTTCCCGAAGAGCAACGAACCACATACACAGGAACATCACCTCCTGCAAGTTGTTTTCTACGTCGCATATCATTCTGACTCGGAAATATATCACTGCTCCTTCAGTGTCACTGAGTCAAGATCCGGAAACACCCTCCCTAATACGACAGGGTGTGGAGGTATGCACACACCATATGAACCTCTGCAATTCAGTGACACACATACCCCACATACAAATAATGTAAGATAACAATTACAATTGTCCTTTAATGTAGTTAAGAAGAGGCAGCCTCAGATGTTATAAACACTATTTTTACAGGACCTTCCTTTACAATCCAGGGCTGATAATATAGAGCTCATCTGGCGTACAAGGGCCTTGAACACATTCTTTGGGATATTAGTGAACAAATACAAAACATTATCAGTACGAGATTCCTTTGGCATTAATCCATTTTACAACTTATTAACTCGTGTCTTCAGAAATAATTCCACCTGCTGAAGGGTGTTGCTAATCATGTTCCATATTTTTTATAAAGTGTCAGCTATGTGGCTTGGTGGGTAAGACTCATTTTCTGAGTCAGAAGACTGTGGGCTCAAGTCACACCACACAAACATTAGCACAATATCTAGGGTGACACTCTGCTGCAGTATGGAGAGGCATGCACAGTTGGAAGCAGCACCAATCAGATAAACAAATAAAACTGGAGTAGCGCCCACCCTCCCAATTAGATGTAAGGGCTTCCATGGTATTACTTGAAGGGAAAGGGATTCTTCTATTGTATAGTGAATATTTATCCCTCTACAAACATCATCCAGCTGATCATTGTACCATTGGGACTTGCTGTGTTTCCTACAACTGTAATGACACTTCAAATGTATATGATTGATTGGAAAGTGCTTCTGGACTCACTGAGGTAGTAAAGATGCTGTAGATATACAAGTCTCTGGGCACTAAAGTCCAACAAATCTAATGAAAGCCTTTGAGATTGTAATCCTTGAGGTTCTTTTGACCCTTTCAAATATGCTCCCCAGATTATCAACCCCATCAGGAACCCAACAGGGACATGTGTTATGAAGCAGACGTCGACCCCACCACCACCACCAACCCCCCCCCCCCCCCCCCCCAACGATAACTAAAACCGAAATACCCAGAGAAGCTCACCTCGCCTCATAATCTGTTAAAGTGTGAAAAGTGGTATAACCTGCCTCTCACCTCCCAATTAACAAAGGGGAGCTTAAATGAAATGAACCCCTGACAGTCACTCGATAATCAACAAGTAACAATTTATTTGTCGAACTCTAACAGTGAACAAATTAACAGAACTACTAACAAACCAAACAATTCCCCCTTAACTACTACCTATTCCCAAATAAAACAAAATTCTAATGGTATACTGTTCCCACTTATACAAACCAAATTAATAAAAAGAATAACCTAAAAACTTAGTCTCTCAAAATTATTGCCAAGATACGTCTTACAGAATGTTCTGTGCCTTCTCCACTGTTCTTCAGTCAGGAATGCCTTTCTCTAGCAAATTCTTGTGTCAGAAAGTGCTGCTGTACTTTTAGTCAGATGATGGTTTTCTGAGGGCTTAGAGAATTCTGTGAGAGACAGTGATTTTCTCTTTAGGGTTGCTGGTTGTTAACTCTAACAGAGGGCAGTTGCTCTCACACCGATTTTCAAATAACTCACTTCTTTTATACCTTTGATGACCTATCAATTTCTTACAATAGGATTGGTCCTAGGTTGTCAAAACCATCGATTTAATTCAGTTGTTCATTAGTTTGCCAAGCCGGTTATTCTGCGGTGTGCAGAGGTTTCATTACTCTTCTAGGTAATATCATCAGTGCGACCTCTAATCAAAGCATTTGGTGTTCTGCTTGCTTCTGGATTTATATGATCCTCTGGTGTGATGGTCTTGTCATTTTTGGTTCTGTTGTTTTAGCAGCGGTCTGCATGGGGTCTATATCTATGTGTTTGTTAATGGAGTCCTGTCTTGAGAACCAGGCTTCCAGAAATTACCTTGCATGTCTGGTGTTCACTTGTCACAGCATGGTCACTTTGTCGCAGTCGAACTGATGGTCCTCATTGTCTGTGTGTACCGAGACTCGTGAATATCGGTTGTCTTTTTACTGCCAGCTGGTATACATGTATCCTGGTCGTCAGTTTCCTCCCTGTTTGTCCAATGTAATGTTTATTGCACTCACTGCATGGTATTGTGTATATCACGTCAGACTTGTTTACTGACGATATGGGGTCTTTAGTCTTTGATAACATTTGGCACAGTGTTGCTATAGGTTTGTGCGTAATCATGAACTTATGTGATCTTAAGAGTCTGAAAGTCATTTCTGATATATTTTTCATGTAGGGTACCGTTGCTGGTGTCTTCTGTTACACGATGTCCTCTGACTTTTGTTGGTTTTGTAGGCATCTGCAGACAAAACTCCTTGGGTATCCGTTGTTGGTGAAAACTTTGTGTAGGTGTTTCTCTTCCATTCTCTGGAGTTCTGGGGTATTGCAGTGTGATGTGGCTCATTTAAATAGTGTCTTGATGCAGCTCTGTTTGTGCACGGTAGGGCGGTTGTTATTGAAGTTAAGAATTTGGTCCGTGTGTGTGGCCTTCCTGTATACTCAGGTCCAGAATTCGCCGTTAGTCAGTCTGTCTACCATTACGTCTAAGAACGGGGCAGCATGGTGGCTCAGTGGTTAGCACTGACCCGGGTTCGATTCCAACCTCGGGCGACTGTCTTTGTGGAGTTTGCACATTCTTCCCGTGTCTGCATGGGTTTCCTCCGGGTACTCCGGTTTCCTCCCACTGTCCAAAGATGTGCAGGCTAGGTAGAATGGCCATGCTAAATTGCCCGTAGTGTTCACGGATGGTTAGGTTAGGTGCGTTAGACGTGGGAATTACAGGGGTAGGGGAATGGGTCTGGGTTGGATGCTCTTCAGAGGGGCAGTCTGGACATGTTGGGCCGAATGGCCTGTTTCAATACTGTAGGGATTCAATGATTCTGTTTGTTGTTTTCTTCCTCTGTAGTGAAATTTATGTTGGTGAAGATGTTGCTGACAAGTTGGTGGGTTTCCTCTACCTTTGTGCATTTGATTATTACAAATGTGTCATCCATGTATCTTACCTACAGTTTCGGTTGGGTTACAGGACGGACTGTGTGTTCCAATCTCTGCATCACTGCTTTCGCGATAAGACCTGAGATGGGTGATCCCGTCAGTGTGCCGTTGATCTGTTGTATATCTGTCCATTGAACATGAAGTGCATTATGAGGCAATATCTAGCAGTTTCAGTAATCAGTCCTTGCTGATGTTGTTGCCGGTGTTCAGGGTCAGTACTCCTGGTCCATCTAGTAGTTGCTAAGACCATCAGATTTAAATTTAATTGGTTTTTAGTCTCTAAGTGCCTGGTTTAAATTAATTGGCTGACAGTCAAACTGGTTGCCTTAATAACAAAACAAGACTAGTTGCTAACCATATAGTCTTTTGATACAAATGTTTCAATTTCAGGAACTCTCTGTGCCTGCTGCTGCTCACACATTTTTTTAAATCTCCACACCTAGAAAAAGCACATCATCTTTTAAAGGGACCACACACTCTTCCCTATCACTTTACAAACAAATCCTAACATCCTGCCTTCCAATCCACAAGTTCTCTACCCAATTTTGCGACATATGCAATGAGCCTCATTCCTGATAAGGGGCTGGAATCCACCTCAAGTAAGAGAGTCCCATCCTATTTTGGTCCCCGTGATCTTTGCCTGCTGTTCCAAGCAACCAACTTCCACTCTGCCACCCCCAAGGCCAAGCTCACCCCCTCCTTCCCACCCTCTTTATGATCTGTCCTGTGAAGGAAGTTTCAAATTTTGGTTTCACATCTCATCCAGAACTTACCCCTCACCTGCTGACTGGCCTAGCCAACCAGGTCCAGTGTTATTACTACCAAACCATTTGGCATCAAATAGGAACAGGTAATGGCAGAATTGTTCAGCAAGCTGGGCAGTACCTGAAGAAGTCATTCTGTCTGACCTCTTAATATTCTCTATATTACAGAGTCTGACCTTCATTTAGAGCTTTTGTTTTAGTTGTTGCAAAAGACCTTAAACAAGTTGAAACTCAGAACAGTGGTGCACTTTAATTTGATCATTGATGGAGAAGAATATTGTCCAGGAATAACCATATTGCAACCTTTCAAAAGAATGCTACAACCACATGTTTTGCAATTTACTACAATTTATAATTGTAAAATGCTCTATGTTTACCAGCTGTTTTGATCTGAATAACTGCTTTTTTTTTCTAACTTTGATCATATTTTGTTCCTTGGCATTAACCTCAGTTATTTACCTGCCTAGGCAGTCAGGTGAAGGGAAAACATCGACTACTTCTTAAAATTTAAGCTGGTCCTATTAGAAAGTAGTAAAGAAACCCATGATCACTTGTGATTGAAATATTCCCCATACAAATTGCTACTCCCTTGCTCTTACCCAAAACCCTAGAAATGTTTGTTTTTCTTCATTCATTCACAGGATGAGGCTGTCGCTGGCTAGGCAGCATTTATTGCCCATCCCTAATTGTCCAGAGGGCAGTTAAGAGTCAACCACATTACTGTGGGTCTGGAGTCACATGTAGGCCAGACCAGAAAAGTATGCCAGTTTCCTTTCCCTAAGGGACATGAGTGAACCAGATGGGTTTATCCAACAAGAGACAATGGATTCACAGTCATCATTAGATTCCTAATTCCAGATATTTATTGAATTCAAATTCCACCATCCTTATCCCCCTGTGTTTTATTGCCAATTTTCTCACTTTTTCATCATCTATTCTATCAAAATGCCTCACGATTTGGAAATCTCTATGGATCTCTTCTAAACCTTCTCCACCCTAAGGAGAACAATCTCAAAAACTACAGTTTCTAATCTCTGAATCATTCTAATAAACCCCTTTTGTACTCTGTCTAAGATCTTGACATTCTTCCTAAAGTCTGGTGCCTACAATTGGACATAAATCTCTAGCTGGCACCTAGCCAGTGATGTATAACGGTTCACCATAACTTCTTTAATTTTATACTCTGTACCTCTATTTACATAGCTAAGGATCCAACAGGTGGTTTGACAACCTTTTCAACCCGTCCTCCACCTTCAAAGATTTCTCACCAGAAATTGGAGTTCTCTCATTCCCACATCCTTTAAAATTACACGATTTAAACCATGTTACTTTTTCTTGCTTTCTTTCCAAAGTGCATAACTTCACACTTCTTTGCATTAAATTTCATCAGCCATGTGTCTACCCATTTTAACAGTCTGTTTGTATCTTCCTGAAGTCTGCTACTAACTTTCTCACATTGGCAAGTTTTATGTCATTTGCAAACTTTGAAATTATGCCTTGTTTACCAAAGTACCGGTCATTAACAGGTATCAAAAAGAACATTAGCCTTAACATAATTACTGCATATTCTTATCCAGGCTGCAAACTAACTGTTGACCACTATTATATCTTTCTGTTTTAGACAGTTCCGGGTGAGGTGAGAGTGACAGCCCTTGACATCAAGGCTGTATTCGACCATGTGTGGCATTAAGCACCCCTAGCAAAATTGGAATCAATGGGTATCGGGGGCAAACTCTACAGTGGTTGGAGTCATACATGACACATAGGAAGATGGTTGTATTTTTTGCAGGTCAGTCATCTCAGCTCCAAGATATCGCTGCCAGAGTTCCTCAGGGTGGTGTCCTAGGCCCAACCATCTTCAGCCGCTTCATCAATGACCTTCGCCAATGACTGCACAATGTTCAGCACTATTTGCCACTACTCAGATACTGAAGCATCCTCATCCCCCTGTGTTTTATTGCCAATTTTCTCAGATTTTCATCATCTATTCTATCAAAATGCCTCACAATTTGGAAATCTCTATTGATCTCTTCTGAACTTTCTCCACCCTAAGGAGAACAAACTCAGTCTATTTACAAAAACTACAGTCTCTAATCTCTGAATCATTCTAATAAACCCCTTTTGTACTCTGTCTAAGATCTTGACATGTTCAAGTACAACAAGATCTGGATAATATCCAGACTTGGGCTGACAAGCGTCAAGTAACACTCACACCACGCAAATGCCAGGCTATGACCACCACCAATAAGAGAAAATCTAACTATCACTCCTTGACATTCAATTGTGTTACTATCACTAAATTCCCCACTACCAACATCCTGGAGTTACCATTGACCAGAAACTTAACTGGATGTGTCACATAAACACAGCAGCTACAAGAGCACATCAGATGCTAGGAGTACTCTGGTGTGTAACTCACCTCCTGATTCCCCAAAGCCTGTCCATCATCTACAAGGCACAAGTCAGGAGTGTGATGGAATACTCCCTACTTGCCTGGATGAGTGCAGCTCCAACAACATTCAAGAAGCTTGTCACCCTCCAGGACAAAGCAGCCTGCTTGATTGGAACTCCATCCACAAACATCCACTCCCTCCACCACTGACACCCAGTAGCAGCAATATGTACTATCTACCAGATTCACAGCAGAAATTCACCAAAAATCCTCAGATAGCACATTCCATACCCATGACCACTTCCATCTAGAAGGACAAGGGCAGCAGACATATGGGAACACCACCACTTCAAGTTCCCCTCCAAGCCACTCACCATCCTGACTTGGAAATATATCACCGTTCCTTCACCATCGTTTCTTCAAACTCCCAGAATTCCCTCCCCAGTGGCATTGTGGGTGAACCCACAGTGGTCGGTCTGCGGCAGTTCAAGAAGGCAGCTCACCCACCACCTTCTCAAGAGCAACTAGGGAAGGGCCATAAATGCTGGCCAACAATGCCCACATCTTACAGTTGAATAAAAAATACAAAACATCACTGAACCTTTAGTCTCATAGGTCTCAATCTTGGTGTAAACCATATTGCACTTTATCAAACACCTTCCTCAAGTGCAAGGATGCAACATCAGCTGCATTACCTAAATGCGCAATCAGCCCCCAATGCCAAAACCACCCCCCAACTACATGCCATACCTCATTCCCAAGAACCAAGTCTAGCAGTGCCTCATCTCTTGTTAGACTGGACACATACTGCTGTAGAAAACTCTCCTGAATGCAGTTTAGGAACACTTGTCCTTTACTGCTCCCTACATTAATTTCTCATATATCAGCAGGGATAGTTTTAAAGTCCCCAATTATAATATAAAATTAAATAGGATGGTCACCAATAAACTTAAGAGAGTTAAGGAGAATTTACCCAGGCGGTAACTGGATGAGTAACTGGTACTAATGCACTTAAGCAGAAGCTAAGTCATTATATGAGTAAGGAAGGAATGGAAAGGAGAGCTTATGGAAGTTACATAGAACAGTATAGCACAGGAACAGACCCTTTGGCCCACCATGTTCACATCAACTATGATGCCATTTTAAACTAATCCCATGTTCCTGTATATGGTCTGTATCCCTCAATTGCCTGCCTGTTCATATGAATGAATGAATGAGTGTTTGAGATGAAGTAGAATTGGAGTAGTAGGGTAGTGGGTAGCATAAACATTGAAAGAGTAATTAGTAAAGCAAATGGATTCTTGGGCTTCATAAAATGAAATTGTTGCATACCAAAGCAGCAAAGTGACATTGTGCTTTTATAAAACTCTGGCTAGTCCAAATAGAGCACTATATCCAAGACAACAAGGTGTAGAGCTGGATGAACACAGCAGGCCAAGCAGCATCAGAGGATCTCAGATTCTCCAGCATCTGCAGTTCCTGCTATCTCTAGAGCACTATATCCAGTTCAGTTCATTGTTGCAAGAATCTCCAGATCCTAAAGTACAATGAACAAGGAGTTGCCAGAATGTGAAGATCACAACATTAAAGGAGACTATTTGTTCCATCAAGTATGCATTAGCTCTTTCGAAGGGCAATCTCAACTGGTTCCAATCTACTGCTCTTTCCCCATATCCCTGATCATTTTATCTTCTCAAGTATTAATCTAATTCCCTGTTTTGAACGGTTCCAGGAATCAAGAGTATAGATTAAGTTGGAGAGTAAGGGTTGTTCTCCTGGGAGCAAAAGATGTTTTCAGGAAATCTGACAGAAATGCACCAGCTTAACAAGGTGGACAAGGTCAGGCTGTTCTCATTCCTTGATGGTGCAAGGATTGGGGTGGGGGTAAGGAGGGATGGGGGATGTGAGTAAGAATGTTTTTACATATTGACTGAATGACCTGGAACTCACTGCCTACAAAGATGGTGGAAATAAGTGGATTAATTGTTTCAAAAGAAAATTGGATTGACATTTGTGAAGAATAAACCGGTAAAGGCCGCAAAAGTGAAAGCAGGACTCTGGGACTGAACTGACTGGATTGTTCAATGGAGAGTCGGTATGGATTTGATGTGCTATAATGGTGATGAAATTGACTCCACATTGCACATGAAATGTAAAACTCCTTATAGATTGAATTTGCATTGTTGGATTATGACATCTGCGATCTGGAATGTATTTCTAACAGCTGTGTGGTTTCAAAGAGGATCCCTTTTGTGAGATCATTACCCAAACCATACAGAATGTTTATTGTGGCATCATCTCCTTATCAACTGGGAGCTTGGCTCTTTGATCAAATTTGTTTTCTTTTATTTTTGTGACAGTACCCAGGCCATCTCAGCAGGATTCCGAGGGATACCAGGACAATGTGTTTCTTGGCTGGCATCTGACTGCTCACCATCATGAACATCGCCCATGAAGCACTGGCTAAAGAACTGTCGTGTCCCGTATGCCTGGAGCTGTTCACCCCACCTGTGCTCGAACTGCCCTGTGGCCACAACTACTGCAAACAATGCATCGAGGCAACCCTCTTCTCTCAGAACTGCACCCATGTGAACGGTCACTTCTTTTGCCCCATGTGTAGAAAAGTAGGAAAAGATTGTTGTTCTTAAATGATAATTAGAGCTTTGGGGTTCTGCCCCCTGTTGTTTCAAATTAAGTGTTGTCAGAAAAGCTTCTATTATCTAGTATATTTTAATATACATAATTAAACGATCGGGACTTAGCATCCAGGGTAGAAGTTCAAAGGTTACACAATACCTGGGGATATTGTAACCGGTGAGGAGGATACTGACAGTCTTCAGAATGACAGAGACAGATTGGTGAAATGGGCAGACATATGGTAGATGATGTTTAATGCAGAGGAGTGTTCATGATACATTTTGGAGAGATTAAGTACTAAAAGGCTGCAGGAACTAAAATGGTAAAATTGTAAAGGGGGCGGAGGCACAGAGACATCTCGGGGCTGTGCGTAAACAAATCATTGAAGGCAGCAGAACAAGCTGATAAAGCTGCTAAAAAACATACTGCAAAAGGCTGTAAAAGTTTATTCATTGAACGATCGCAAGATATGATGTGGAAGTGCCCGTGTTGGACTGGGGTGGACGAGGTCAGAGATCACACGACACCAGGTTACAGTCCTACAGGTCACAGGTTTATTTGAAAACACAAGCATTCAGAGCCTCATTCCTTCTTCAGGTGTTAGTGGCTCCAAAGACTTGTGTTTTCAAATAAACCTGCTGGACTATAGTCTGGTGACGTGTGGTTTCTGATCTCAAGATAGAGATCAACAGATTTTGAGATAATTACCACATCAAGGATATGGGGACAGCGCTGGAAAATGGCATCAAGGTAGATGATCAGCCATGGTCTAGGATGGTGGAACAGTCTTAATTGCCTGAATAGTTACTTCTTTTCCTATGTTCGGGTGGAATTCTTGACTTTGTAAAGAGTTGCCAAAAGTAAAGAGGTGTGTTCAATAAATCACAGGGTTTGGTCTCAGTTGGAGCCCAATTCTGGGCACTTCACTTTAGGATGTGAGTCAAGGGTGCAGAGGAGATTTGTGTAAAATGGTACTGAGGACCAAGGGCTTCGGTTATTTGGAAAGACAAGGCGATCTTAAACGATTCTTGTTCGAGTAGTTAAGCTTAAGGAGATCCTGTTGCAGCATTCAAAATGATTAAAGAGGGTTAGAAGCAAGACAAGTTTAAAATATTTTCTAAATAAACAGGAAAGATAAGGAGAATTTTAGTGAGTTGACAGATCTGGATTGCACTGCCAGAAAAGAGATTCAATGGAAAGGACAGGGAAAGAGACAATATAAAACAAAGAAAACAACTCCAAAGAAAGTGCAGGAGCAGAAGGACCTGGGTATAATCTGTGAATCAATCATTGAAAATCATTGGACTGTGTGACAGAGTATATAACAAAGTGCACAGTAGCCTAGGTTTTATTAATAGGGGCAAACAGCACATAAGCAAGGAAGTTATGATGAACTTATATAAAACACTAATTCAGCCCCAGCTGGAGTACTTTGTCCAGTTCTGGGCTCCACACTTTAGGAAAGATGTGAAAGCTTTGGAGGCACGTCCAATCAAGGTATTCAATATTATCAGAGATAATAGGAACTGCAGATGCTGGAGAATCTGAGATAACAAGGTATAGAGCTGGATGAACACAGCAGGTCAAGCAGCATCACAGGAGCAGGAAAGCTGACGCTTCGGGCCTAGATCCTTCTTCCATTTCTGAAGAAGGGTCTAGGCCCGAAGCGTCAGCTTTCCTGCTCCTCTGATGCTGCTTGACCTGCTGTATTCATCCAGCTCTACACTTGATTCAATATTATCAGCTGAGTTTAGGCATCTACCTCTCCTTTTATTTTCGGGAGGTGCTGGCTTCAGGAGCCAGTGCTGAAGTAACCTTGGAAAATTGCTGCTGTCGATCTAATATGTTTGTGTACATCTGTAATAGAGCACATAAAGCAGTGGGAGTGGAAAGTTAATCCGGCAGCTGGGCTTTCAATCAAGCAGACTGTTTCAGTCGACTGAACCATGAAACACACAAAGTAACACCATACTGCTTTAAGGCTAAAAGGCTTCATTTCTGAGCTTACAACATCAATTGGAGTTTAACTGTTGTCTGATGAAGATCGGTTTATGTATATGTTTTAACTGCTTCTCTTAAGCTGGAAGCATTTACAACAGAGATGACATGACTATGCTAAGGCACAAGGTACTTACATATGCACTTCTCTAAACATTGTCCTCTTCACAAAGTAACTTATTTTTAAAAAATCGCAGAACTCATTTGCAGGTAAAAGCTATTATCTATAAAGAAAATTATCATTCATGAACAAAAATTGTTTGTTCACTCCAGTCTGTCCCATTTTTTTCAGTCTCTACACATACATTACATACATAATCTTTAAAGTGATCAGTTCTTCTAAGGATACATATGCACATTGTTGGCTATTCACCTGGTACCTGTTTGTTGCTGGGGTAGTGTTCCTTCTCTAGGCAAATTTGTTCCCATGACAAGAGTTTGATCAGAGCAAGATGATTTAAATGGAGAGTTTTGGAGGAAATTTAGCATAGAGGGATTTCCCTGCAGACTGTTCAATTTCCTGGGCAATTCGTCAGAGCATGCTATGATGGGAACTCTGCAGGGTCCCTACGCTCAACTCCCACTTATGCTAGAATCACCACTATCTGGCCGTTGGAAAAAATGCCCCAATGCAGGGCTGACCTCCAGAGCAATTGAGATGTTGTTTCTCATCAAAACTGGAAGATTTCACACCCTACATCAGCATCCTCAACCTCCTTTGTGGAAATGCAGCTCTTGACGCCATGTCAATAATCTACACCTGCTTTCCTTGATTGTAGGTCATTTCCAAATGCTAACTTTGCGATAAAGCAACAATTTTTGCAGACACTTTGAAACAAACAGAACTGGTTTGAGAAAGATGCTCTGAAAGGACTTATGGTCAGACTTTACCATCACTCTGTGTCTCCCAAAGAGGTACTGATTCAAATTGTCACACGCAAAGAGAACAGACAATCTCTCTAAGAGGGTAGCATCATTCAGTTTGGATTAACTTCCTGGATGTAAATTCAACTAACTGTTCTCACTGTATTAGAAATGCTCCAAATCCTGTCTCACTGACTTCATGCTGCAAGGGGATTTCATCATTGACATCGTAACATCTCAGTCTAGGCACTTCACCAGGATGTTTAATTCCATTGAAAGCTGATTCTTGTCTGTGCCTCAATACGACTGCAGGTCTTTTAACAGTGAGATTATATTCAGATTCACACTCTG
Source organism: Rhincodon typus (assembly GCF_021869965.1). NCBI lineage: Eukaryota > Metazoa > Chordata > Chondrichthyes > Orectolobiformes > Rhincodontidae > Rhincodon > Rhincodon typus. The sequence continues at coordinate 16,385,308 of NC_063370.1, forward strand.
ATGACAAATTACACAAGAACTTTGCAAAATAGTTCAGGAATCCAACAAATTGCTACACCCCTTTCATATCTGTATCTCTACTACAGGTCTCACCTAAATAGGATCAAGTAGGACATGATTTATGTACTTGACTTCAGAAATCTGTGCATGCGCATACTGATTAGGAGCAGGAGCAAGCCCTTCTGTCCCTTTAGGCTCCTCTGCCATTCAATAAGATCATGGCTGATCAGTGTTCTGAACTCCAGATTCCTGTCTGGCTCCAATAGCCTTTGATTGTCATGTCAGTCAAGAAACTATCTACCTCTGCCCTAAAGGAATTAAATTACTCTCCTTCCACCATTTTCTAGGGAAGAGAATTCCAAGACCTCCTAGACCTTACGACGTTCTTAGAGAAATAATTTCATCTCCATTTTAATTAGAACACACCTCATTTTTAAAATGTGTACCCACAAAGGCAAAAATCCTTTACCCTGTCAAGTCCTCTCAGGATCCTATATGTCTCAATAAGTTCAGTTGTTAGCTTTAAATCTAGATAGATAATTTTTTGTTAAGCAATAGTGTTACGCAGGGGGAATTGGTCAAATCCCTCTGATAATTAAACCAATACACAAAGTCCAATCTGTTATGATGGAAGTAGAGGTTTTCTAATAATTACCCCCAAAACACCCAGAGAACTTCGTCTTTCCCTTCGTAATCTGTTAAAAGAGTGTTTTAAAAGAAAGAAAATCCCTCATCTGCTTTATAAATAACAAGAAACAATTTATTTGTTTAACCCTAACAATGAACAAATTAAAAGAATTACTAACAAACCAAACAATTCCCCCCAGACTACTAACTACTCCCTAACTGAACTAAATTCTACTGGAATGCTGTTCAAATAGACGCAGGACCCGCCTTTATAAACCCAATAAATAAGACAACAATAAATTAAAACATAATCTCTCTAAATTCACACATACTGTCTTCTGGAACACTCTACCTTTTCTGATACTCCACAAATGCCTTTCTACCGCTGATTCTGCTGTCAGGGATGTTTTCTCTGTAATTTCTATTATGAAGACTCAAAGCTAAAAATGCCTTGGTAACTTTAATTAATTAGATGGTCCTTTCTCCGACAGCAAAAAAAAGTGTTGTTGTCTCTGGGCAGTTGGCTCTCTCGATTTTCCAAATGCTCTGTCTTTACATACCCACCAATGACACATCAATTTCTTATAATATGATTGGTTTCAGGTTAAATTCAATTGGCTTTGAATATCTAAGGGCTTGGGTTAAACTGATTGGCTAAATTTGAAAAGACTTGTTGTTCTTGGTAAAAATGCTGCTTGGCTGTTCGATACAAAATGTTTCAATTTGGGCATTCTCTGTGCACATTACTTGTAAACTTCTAAGCACAGACAAAGCAAAATCTCTTAAATGGACCAGGCATTCTTTTCCCCCATTATCTCTTTTTTTACCAACCATTCTAATATCCTGCCTTCCAATTCATGAATACTCTACCCAACTTTGTAACAATAGGATTAAGGGATATGGGCCAAAGGCAGGTAAATGGAGTTAGGCCACAAATCAGCCCCTATTTCATTAATAGGTGGAACAGGCTCAAGGGGGTGAATGGCCTACTCCTGTTTCTATGTTCCTAAGATAATCTCTTATTCTTCTAAATGTTTGTGAATACAAGCCCATAATGAACATGGGCCCTTTATTCACAACATATCTGCTCAGTCTCAGATATCATTAAGTGGTTGAGTTGTGTGAACCTCCTCTGAACCACATTTATAAGCTTTCTTAAATAAGGAGACCAAAACTGCACATTGTCCTCCAGATGTGGAGTCACCACATATAAATGTATAAATGTAGCAAAACATTCCTACTTTTGTATTCCATTTCCCTTTGCAAGAAATGACAACATTCCTTTTGCCTTCCTGATCACTTGCTGTTCCTGCAAATCAACGTTACATGATTTACGTACCAGAACACCCAGATCCCTCTGTGTCGTAGAGGTTGGTAATCTCTCCCCATTTAAACAATGTGCTGCTTTTCAAATCTTCCTGTCAAATTGGACAAGTTCACATTTTCCACACTTTATTCCATCTGCCAAATTTTTGACCACTCATTTAACTCTTCTATCCCCTTGCAAATCCCTTATAAAACCCTCTTCGCAACTTACTTTCTTTGTAACATCAGCTAATTTATCAAATGTACATTTAATTCCTTTGTCCAAGTCGTTTAGGTAAACTGTAAATAGTAGAGGCGTCAGCACTGATCCTTGTGGCATTACACTTGTTATATCTTAAATAAAAACCGGAAGAACTGCGGATGCTGTGAATCAGGAGCAAATACAAAGTTGCTGGAAAAGTTCAACAGGTCTGGCAGCATCTGTGCAAGAAAAAACAGAGTTAACGTTTCAGGTCTGGTGACCCTTCCTCAAAATTGCACCCCAGTTCTGAGGAAGGGTCACCAGACCGAAATGTTAACTGTTTTTTCCTTCACAGATGCTGCCAGACCTGCTGTGCTTTCCAGCAACTTTGTTTTTGTTCGTGACTCATTATATCATGCCAACCTAAAAACAGCCCATTTAAGCCAATTGTTTCCTGTTAGGAAACTAATGCACTAACTACAGAAAACAGAAAAGCATCATATTATTTAAATGAAGAGAGGTTGCAGTACTATGAGGTTCAAAGCGATCTGGTTGTCCACATACATAAATCCCAAAGCATGTAGGTATAACAGGTCATAAGGAAGACAAATGGAATGTTAGCATTTAGTGCAAGTTGAATGGAATATAAAAATTGGAATGTGTTGCTTCAGATATGCAGGGTATTGGTAAAACCACATCTGGAGTGTGATATAATTTTTGTCTTCTTTTCTAGCCTCCCTACTCCACAAGCAGTTATTTTGTATAGTAACATTTGATGAGGCACATCATCAAACACCTTTTGGAAATCTAAATACAGCATAACAGGCTCCCTTTTATTTACGCTGTTTGTTGCTTTTTCAGAGGACTCCAATAAGTTAATCAAATAAGGTTTCCCTTTCACAAACTATATCAACTCTGCCTGATTGCACTGAGATTTTCTAAGTGTCCTGCTTTAACCACCTTAATAATAGATTCCCATGTTTTCTGCACGATAGGTATTAAGCTAACAGGATGTAGTTTCCTGCTTCTTGACTGCCCTCTTTCTTGATCAGAGACATCACATCTGCTGTTTTCCAATCTGATGGGAGTTTTCCAGAACTTGGGGAATTTTGGAAAATGAAAAGCAATACTAATTCAAAGCTATGATTTCAGCAGCTACTTTTTCAACGCCCCGGAATGAAGCCGATCAGGAGCTGGAGACTAGTTCTCATAACTTTCTCAGTGCCTTTACCCTGGTGATTGTAATTTATTGATGTTCCTCCCTCCCTTTCACTTCCAGATTCATAATTATTTCTCGGGGACTATTTGTATCCTCTACAGCAAAGACAGACTCAAAAATTCATCTGCCACTTTTCCTCTTTTCTATTGTTAATTCCTCAGACACTTTCTCTAGAAGACACTCACTTTATTTACTTTTTTCCTTCTAAATACCTGCTGAAATTCATGCTATGTGTTTTTACACTCCTAGCTAGCTTTCTTTATTAGTCTTTAGTCATTCTTTGCTGACCTTTATATTCTGTCCAATCTTCTGACTTTCATGCTCTTGTGGAATTGCACATCTTTTGTTTCAATTTAATACTACCTTTAACCTCATTCATTAGCCAGGAGTGGTGTGTCCTTCCCTGTAAACTGCCTTTCTCACTATTCTGTACCTTTTTCTGAGTATTCTGAAATATCTGCCACTATATTTCTGCTGACCTATCCTGTAAGTTAATTTTCTAGTTCACTCTAGTCTGTCTTTATACCCTCATAATTGCTTGTATTTAAGTTTGAAACATTAGTTTCTGATTCATTCTTTGGGTTAATTAGTCTAAGCTTTAGACTTGCTTCAGTTGAGATGAGTGGATTTTGCTGAATGTCTACTGTCTGGAACTCCAGCCTTCATTCTTCCCATTGCATTGGGCTCTCAGTTTCACTTGCCCTCTTGGGATGAGTATCATTGCATCAGATAACCTCAACCTTACCTTCCATATCTTCATTTTTGGATCACCATCTTGTACCACATTATACAGCTCTGTGATGCTCATGATGACGAGAATCACCAGTGTCTATCTGGCACTTCATATATTCCTTCTGCAGTCATCACTCTAACAGTCATAAACCAGATCTAACAATGCCAACTTATTGTATGGTGTACAGTGACTCATCAGCATCATCATCTGTCATCTGTCCAGCAGCCGTCTTTAAAGGCTTCTTTTCTTCTTTCCAACACTCGCAACCAAAGCGATTCAGCTTCTTACAGTTAAATCACTGCTTTCTCCATGCTGGATATCTTTTCATTCACAAGGCATCCTCCACAAAATTTACATCCTGTCATCTAGCCTTGATCTTTCTCCTGCCCCTACTGGAAATACTTTGCTTTTCCATTGTGTTATGTTTGTTGTCTCTCAACATAGTGTAAAGTCTCATCTGTTCTCCCATTAATATTATCTACTTGATTGACAACCTCAGAGCATCTGCACATGAAAGCTTTCTCTCAGCAAATGTGGTCTAATGGCAGGATTTCTTTTTCTAAAACAATCCTATTTCTGATCTTTCAGAGTTGTCCAAAATTAAGATTCAGCCAGATGTCACAGTGCATTCACGTATTGATCAATATTTTCCCTTTCTTCCTGAGGTCTGATGTTAAACACAAATCGTTTACAAGCAACATTAGTAGACAGTTTAAAATGCCTCTTCAAAGCCTTTAATATTTCTCCAATATAGATTTTCTGCTTCTCAGTAAGAACTATGGCACAATACAGTTTGTAGCAGAGTTTCCTAGCATTAACAGAATTGCTACTCTTATTTGTTCCAGTATTCTGTTCAACTCTGTATAGAAATCTCACTTTTGTTATTAAGATGAGTAGTCACCTCAATTCTATCTGGTATCACTTTTCATCTCCCCAGAGGTGGGGATTGGAAACTTCAAAGCCATCCTGACTCACCCAGTAGTACAAAGTTGTAGATACAATTCTAATTATTCCATGCTGTTTTTTTTTACCATAACTAGCTCTCCTCCAGCTTTCAAAATCCACATTATTTCAGCTGCTCAGTTCTGACACTATGGTTCACATGTAAGCTTTAATGCTTTGTCTTACTAAACTGAAAGCAATTAAAGAGGTCACATAACTTTGCCAAGTCACGCTGGCTCAGTGGTTAGCAATGCTGTCCCACAGTGCCAGGGACCCAGGTTTGATTCCAGCCTTGGGTGATTGTCTGTGGATTTTGCATGTTCTCACTGTATCTGCGTGGGTTTCCTTCAGGTGCTCTGATTCCTCTGAAATGCATTTTATTGAATCATAGAATCCCTGCAGTGCGGAAAGAGGCCATTTGGACCATTAAGCCTGCACCAACCCTCCGAACAGCATCCACCCAGACTCAGAACCCCACCCTATTCCCATAACCTCACATTTCCCACGGCTAACTCACCCAGCCTGCACATCCCTGGACACTACGGACAATGTAGCACAACCAATCCATTTAACCTGCACATCTTGGTACTCTAGAATAGGAGGAATCAGAGGACCTGAAGGAAACCCACGCAGATACAGTGAGAACATGCAAAATCCACAGACAATCACCCAAGGCTTGCTTCGGTTGTGGGTAAAGTGTTGAAAAGGATTATAAGAGATAGGATTTATAATCATCTAGAAAGGAATAATTTGATTAGGGATAGTCAACACGGTTTTGTGAAGGGTAGGCCGTGCCTCACAAACCTTATTGAGTTCTTTGAGAAGGTGACCAAACAGGTGGATGAGGGTAAAGCAGTTGATGTGGTGTACATGGATTTCAGTAAAGCGTTTGATAAGGTTCCCCATGGTAGGCTATTGCAGAAAATATGGAGGCGTGGGATTGAAGGTGATTTAGCGGTTTGGATCAGAAATTGGCTAGCTGTAAGAAGACAGAGGGTGGTGGCTGATGGGAAATGTTCATCCTGGAGTTCAGTTACTAGTGGTGTACCTCAAGGATCTGTTTTGGGGCCACTGCTGTTTGTCATTTTTATAAATGACCTGGATGAGGGCGTAGAAGGATGGGTTAGTAAATTTGCGGATGACACCAAAGTCGGTGGAGTTGTGGATAGTGCGGAAGGATGTTGCAGGTTACAGAGGGACATAGATAAGCTGCAGAGCTGGGCTGAGAGGTGGCAAATGGAGTTTAATGCGGAAAAGTGTGAGGTGATTCACTTTGGAAGGAGTAACAGGAATACAGAGTACTGGGCTAATGGTAAGATTCTTGGTAGTGTGGATGAGCAGAGAGATCTCGGTGTCCATGTGCATAGATCACTGAAAGTTGCCACCCAGGTTGATAGCGTTGTTAAGAAGGCGTACGGTGTGTTAGGTTTTATTGGTAGAGGGATTGAGTTTCGGAGCCATGAGCTCATGTTGCAGCTGTACAAAACTCTGGTGCGGCCGCACCTGGAGTATTGCGTACAGTTCTGGTCACCGCATTATAGGAAGGATGTGGAAGCATTGGAAAGGGTGCAGAGGAGATTTACCAGGATGTTGCCTGGTATGGAGGGAGGGTCTTATGAGGAAAGGCTGAGGGACTTGAGGCTGTTTTCGTTAGAGAGAAGAAGGTTAAGAGGTGACTTAATAGACATACAAGATGATCAAAGGATTACATAGGGTGGACAGTGGGAGCCTTTTTCCTCGGATGATGATGGCTAGCATGAGGGGACATAGCTTTAAATTGAGGGGTGATAGATATAGGACAGATGTCAGAGGTAGGTTCTTTACTCAGAGAGTAGTAAGGGCGTGGAATGCCCTGCCTGCAAAAGTAGTAGACTTGCCAACTTTAAGGGCATTTAAATGGTCGTTGGATAAATATATGGATGATAATGGAATAGTGTAGGTTAGATGGGTTTCAGATTGGTTTCACAGGTCGGCGCAACATCGAGGGCCGAAGGGCCTGTACTGCGCTGTAATATTCTATGTTCTATGTTCTAAGGCTGGAATCAAACCTGGGTCCCTGGCACTGTGGGACAGCATTGCTAACCACTGAGCCAGCATGCCACCCTGACTCCTTAGTGGGAGAGTAGGGGTTGGGGTTGGTTGGGTGGCCAGCATGGATCAGATTGATCTCCATCCTGGTCAAGATGGATTTGGGACCTGCCTCCTTGCCCCACCCACAGTGGAGCACACTGCCTTTCTTTGGACTTAGACCTGGACCTGGAACTGCATTTGGGCTGAACCCGAACCTCATAAATCCATCAAAATTTATTACAGATTTAAAAGAATATTTTTCTGAAAAGTGGATTTTCTGACCTTAAAGGAAAAACCAAGAAAGGCAACTAATTGCCAATTTAACAAAGAAAGCATTGCATACAAATTAACACATGGTTGCTGAAATTAGCCTGTAATTGACCTCAATATGAGTCAGCCTACAGTGATCACGGCAGGGATAAGTAGTGCCTCTAGGCCAGGAGACCCATGTTCAAGTCCTATTTGCCCAGGAGGCACGTTTCAACATTTCTAAACAGGTTGATTAAAAATTATTTTCGGGTTTTGTGGCTCAATGTTAGTGTCCCTAGCTCTAAGTCAGAAGATCTGGGTTCAATTAGAGTAGTCAAGTCTGGAGCTAACAAATGCATGGATGAAGATTTCAGCAGCAGATGAGCCAAGGCAGGAGCAATGTTACAGAGGTAGTCTTAGTGATAAGGTTCTGGCTGGAAGCTCATTTTGGGATCAAATTTGATACTGGGATTGTGAACTGACTGCTTCAACCTCAGAATGTAGTTCACCACATGGCATAATGGCAAGGCCTTACAAAATGTAACTTGGTATGAGCAAAACCAGTCACTCATGAGAAGGATCTTAAATGGTGAGAAGACTTGCATTTATATAATGATATTAAAAACAAAAGAATGACCCAAAATGCTTCATAACAAAAAAAATACTTTTGATGTATCACCTCTGCAAATTTAGGAAACATGGTAGCCAATTTGCGCAGAGCAAGCTCCCACAAACAATAATGTGATAATGAACTGATAATTTACTGAAGTGATATTATTTGAATAAGTTTTAGCCAAGTCAAGTGTGAAATACTCAAACATGAGAACAATTGCTCTAATGGACATTTTGTTTGCTTAAAAAAACCTCCCTTCTCAGCTCACCTACCTGCGTGGAAAAGGGATCGGCATTTTAAAACGAAACATTTTTGCAGAAAATGTGCTGGACAAGTTTAAGCAAGAGTTGGAGATTATCTGCAGCAAGGAACTGAGCCAGCAAACTCAAATGTGTGAGAAGCATGAAGAGGAACTCATGAATCTGGTGAGTATCGCAGCTCTGGTTAAAAACTAAACACATTTTTTCTAAAGTAAGTACAGACTTATTTCCCTTATGGGCAATTCAGAGATAAAAGTTGGCTATAAATTTTGGGGTGACACTGAGCGAGAAACCACCTCATCCTAACATCCCCCTTGGATCCATGCCATTTTTTAGGGGGAACAACATCTCCTCCCTGCCCCCCAACCCTTAAAGTGACCAGAGGCTTTGGAGGCAAACTTCACAAACTTTCCACTTCACACCCATACGGAGGTACAACAAACATAAATGAAGGAGAGGAGAAAACAACAACCAATGAAGCCTAACATGCATTCAGCATGGCTGCAGCTTTAAGACCAGACAAGTCCTACCTCTCTGTCACTAGCGGTGTTCCACAGAGATCAGTTCTGGGTCCTTTTTTGTTTGTCATTTATATAAATGATTTGGATGAGAATATAAAAGGCATAGTTAGTGGGTTTGCGGGTGACACCAAAATTGGTGTTGAGGTAGTGAAGGTTTTTTTAAGATTACAAAGGGATCTTGATCAAAAGGGTCAATGGGCTGAAAATGACAGATGGAGTTCAATCTGGAGAAATGTGAGGTATTGCATTTTGGTATAACAAACAGGGGCAGGACTTATACAATTAATGGTAGGGCCTTCGGTAGTGTTGTAGAAAAGAGGGACCTAGGGATGCAGGTACATAATTCTTTGAAGTTTGTGTCACATATCAACAGGACGGTTAAAAAGGCATTTAGCATGCTTTCCTTCACTGCTCAATTCTTTGAGTAAAGAAGTTAGGAAGTCATGTTGAGGTTGTACAGGACATTGGTAAGGCCTCTTCTGGAATACTGTTTCCAGTTCTGGTCACCCAGTTGTAGGAAGGATATTATTAAGCTGGACAGAGTTCAGAAGAGATTTACCAGGATGTTGCCAGGTATGGGACGTTGGATAGGCTGGGACATTTTTCACTGGAAAGTAGGAGATTGAGAGGTGACTGCTACAGAATTTTATAAAATCATGAGGAGTATAGATAGGGTCAATGGTAGTTGCCTTTTCCGTAGAATTGGGGATTTCAAGACTATGGGGGAAAATTTTATGGTGAGAGGAGAAAGATTTAAAAAAGACATGAGAGGATTTTTTCTTTTACAGAGGGTAGTACACGTGTGGAATGATCTTCCTGAGGAAGTGGCATACATGGGTACAATTACAATGTTTAAAAGACATTTGGATAAGTACATGATTAGGAAAGGCTTGGAGGGATGTGGGCCAGGAGCAGGCAGGTGAGACTAGTTTAGTTTGGGATTATGTTCAGCATGGTCTGGTTGGACCAAAGGGTCTGTTTCTGTGCTGTATGGCTCTATGACTCTATAAATAACAAAGAGGATTGATGAAGGCAGAGCGGTGGACATGATCTATATGGACTTCAGTAAGGTGTTCAACAAGGCTCGGCATGGCAGACTGGTTATTAAGGTTAGATCACTTTGACTTGATAGAGGTGTACAAAATGATCAGAGGTATAGATAGAGTGGGCAGCCAGAGACTTTTTCCTATGGTGGAGGTAGCTATTACGAGGGGGCATAGTTTTAAAGTGAGTGGAGGTAGATATAGGGGAGACGTCAGAGGTAGGTTCTTTACTCAGAGAGTGGTAGGGGCGTGGAATGCATTGCCAGAGCGGGTAGTGGAGTCGGCCTCATTAGGGGCATTAAAGCGGCTATTAGATAGGCATATGGATGATAGTATAAGGTAGGGGTGGAGGTTAGATAGACCTTAGGTTTAGGGTAAAAGTTCGGCACAACATCATGGGCTGAAGGGCCTGTACTGTGCTGTGCTGTTCTATGTTCTATCACACGGAATACAGAGAGAACTGGCTATTTGGATACAGAACTGGCTCAAAGGTAGGGGACAGAGGGTGGTGGTGGAGGGTTGCTTTTCAGACTGAAGGCCTGTGACCAGCAGTGTGCCACAAGGATCAGTGCTGGGTTCACTGCATTTTGTCATTTGTATAAATGATTATGATGTGAAAAGAGGAGATATAGTTATTAAGTTTGCAGATGACACCAAAATTGGTGGTGTAGTGGACAGCTGTGAAGGTTACCTTGGAGTACGACCGGACCTTGATCAGATGAACCAACGGGCTGAGGAGTGGCAGATGGAGTTTAATTTAGACAAATGTAAGGTGTTGCATTTTGGAGAGACAAATCAGGTCAGGACTTATACACTTAATGTAAGGTCCTGGGGAGTGTTGCTGAACAAAGAGACCTTGGAGCGCAGGGTCATAGTTCCTTGAAAGTAGAGTCGCAAGTAGACACGATAGTGAAGGTGGTATTTGGTATGCTTGCCTTTATTAGTCAGTCAACTGAGTTTAGGAGTTGGGAGGTTATGGTGAGGCTGTACAGGACATTGATTAAGTCACTTTTGGAATACTGCCTTCGACTCTGGTCTCCCGGCCAGAGGAAGGATGTTGTGAAATTTGAAAGGGTGCAGAAAAGATTTACAAGGATGTTGCCAGGATTGGAGGGTTTGAGCTATAGGGACAGGCTGAATAAGCTGGGGCTGTTTTCCATGGAACATTGGAGACTGAGGGGGGGAACCTTATAGAAGTTTATAAAATCATGAGGGCCATAGATAGGATGAATAGCCAAGGTCTTCTCCCCAGTCCAAAACTAGAGGGCATAGGTTTAAGGGGAAAAGATTTAAAAGGGTTCTAAGGGGCAATTTTTTTCATGCAGAGGGTGATGCGTATATGGAACGAGCTGCTGGGGACGTGGTAGAGGCTAGTACAATTACAACATTTAAAAGGCATCTTGATGAGTTTATGAAGAGGAAGGTTTTAAGAGGGACATGGGCCAAATGCTGGCAAATGGGACTGGATTAATTTAGGATTTCTGTTCAGCACGGATGAGTTGTAACAAAGGGTCTGTCTCTGTCCTGTACAACTCCATGACTCAATAACAATGCACGGTCAAAATCCTGAATTCTCTCCTTAATGGTATTATGGATCATACATGGACTTTAGCAATTCAAGGTGGTAGCTCACCACCATCTTCTTAAGGGCAACTAGGGAGGCAATAAATGCTGGCCCAGCCAACATCATCCATGACCCCATGAGTGAAGGGAAAAAATTTAAAACTCCAATAAATTTGTTAAATACAATTTTCCATTTGCAAGCGTATGCTGACCATATCCTCAGATTATTATCAAAATACTGTCCATTTATCCCTTCCTTTTGTAATAGATTCCAGCATTTTCCTATCCGGGTGTAAGACTAACAGGTCTGTGGTTCCCCATTTTCTCTCTCGCTCTGTTCCTAAATAGTGGCATGACATTTACTACTTTCCAATTTCCAGGAATCTATAAAAATTTGGAAGAGTTTTACAGGGTTGTGGGGGATTACAGAGGGGCAGGCTATGAAGGGATTTATTGTCAAGGTCTAAACATTTACATCAAAGACCATGTTTGATTGGGGAGCTAAGGTACTCTAGAAAATTCTTCTCTTTCAAGTGATAGAAGCATTGTAACCAAACCCCTCAATAAGCACCTCCATCTTGTCTTATTGTCGCCTGCATTTGTTTTATTTTCAAAATTTGGGAAATTTAATTTTCTCTCTGACTCTCTGGTCTGTGTCTACTTATGCCTCAATTCTGGCCTCTTTTCTCTCTCTGTCTTCCTCACTTTGCCTGTTTCCTGTCTCTCTCTTCAAACCTCTCAGTCCCCATTTTCCTACTTCTTTCAATCTTTCTTTTCTATCTTAATCTTGTCCCTTTTCACTTTCTCTATCTCTTCCCTCAGGGAGAGGGCCGAAAGCACAATATGGTGGTTTTGAGACTTTCTCCCTCGCTAAAGGATAGCCTCAGCCTCGGCAAATGAATCAGTCTAGTTAATTTGCCTGTTCCTGGTATCACACTATGCAATTTCATCCCAAATGTAAGATTCTGACTGAGTGTCAGGGCTGTGTAGGTGAACTAGAAGGTGACATGCCCTACACAATGTTTGGCAATACTCAATCATTACCCCAAGTTGTGTTGTTTTCACAGATGTGCTTACACGATGACACACCCATATGCAGCATCTGCAAGCTATTTGGAGACCACAAATGTCACAACGTTGCTAAGCTCTCTGATGTTTACCAACAAAGGAAGAAATGTTTCACTGAAGATATGAAGTCTCTTCACATGAGAAGTGAGAGCACATCAGGAACCATCCAGGTACCTACCCCAATCTGATCAACCAGACTTATCCACGCTAAGCCACATAAATATCTAATGTTTACTATCCTATCACAAATCTGACTGAACTAAAGACAGGGATGTGGCCCCTTACTGCTCAGGTTTCAATCACTTTCCCACTTGCACTGGCTATCAAAGATGCCTAGCAATGACCAGGTAGCTCAACAGGTTGAGGGGATACCTCGGTCAAAACATATCCCATACCATGGTAGACATTCATCACGTAAGCATTTGGAAGGTTCTCAGGTTTCCTAATTAATGTCTCAGGGCTTAGAAAACCTGAACACTAATTTCTGACAGCCTGCTAAAAACTACACGTGCCAGGTGAGGGAGACAGGACAGGCTAAACCCCGAAGGCTACAGTTGGACAATCCCTCACCTCATCCATGTCCAGGTATTCCCAATGATCAGTGGTTACTCAGGAGAGAAAAAAGTTTTCCTGATAGGATTTGATCAGGTGTAAGGCATGAAGAGTGGTGGAATGGTTAATACTGGCCCAATACTAAACTCAATATTGGCCATAAACAGACCCCCCACCCTTACTAACCCCTATATTAACATCCATTCTGATCCTAAACGGAGCTGAATTCTGACCCTATACAGAAGCTATGCTGAGCTCTATGCTGACACCCATAGTGATTCCATACAGACTCTTATACTGAGCGCCATACTTAACCAATGCTGTGGCCAATAGTAAACCCCCCAACCCTGCCCTATTGCTATGCAAACAAATTATTTTTAAGAAATTCCATACCTACAGCCTATAGAGAACCCAACAGCTCTTACACTCCATAACTGTACTGACAGCATTTACCAATACTCAAAGTCCATAGGAGTACCAATAGTCCATACCAGTACCTACACCCATAACAGAAAGGTACACACAAACCAATACCTTCACCTCATACCAATACTCCAGACAAACAACATGCACTGAGCCCTGTACCAAGTCCCACACAGAAAACCACGCTGAAATTCTGCACAGACCCCTCACCGAGATCCCACATCAGTTCTCCTAATGGAACTGTGCAACCAGACTCATACTAAGACCCCTCACTGAAACCACTCAGAGACCCCACACAGACACCCCATAGTGAGCCTCCACAGAGATTCTGCACCAGCCTTCACAGACCCCAAATATACCTGGTGGGGACCATATGCTCCCTCTGGAGGATCACCTGGAAAGGTAGCCCAGGTGAACCTGGAGGTGTCACACCCACTCCCAAACAGCCCCCATTACAACAGAACTGGGAAGAGCTGTGCAATCCCTATCCAGGGCTAAACCAGGTGGCTTGGCACTAGGCCATCAGGGAAGCTCTGACTCATTTAATCCTGATTTAAATTACACAAGTCAATGATGTGGGAGAGTGGCCCCATTTATTTCAATGGAGAGCAATTAATCACACAATGTGTTTAATTACAGAGTAATCACAGGACGCAGCTGAATAGCATTCAGGTTCTCAACCATTTAATAACATTGACTCACCTTTCAATGCTCTTTGCAGCATCTCAAGAGGGAAGATCTTGTGTCATGGGGCACGGTTCATGAGTCATGACTAAACCCACCCACGGAATGTCCTCAGGGCATTTGTTCCTGGTGATCTCACCAATGCAGCGAAACACCAAAGTCTTCATCAAACCACTGAGGTGTTCCTGATGAACAGAGATGTCAGATGTCTGTCTGTTCAGGCAGATGCTGACAGCTCTGGCATTTGTTTGAGGAAGAACTTGGAACTCTCCTGTTCAACTGCCCTCCCTCATCTGCCACCATCCAAAAATGGGAAGTGGCACGAAATAAGGGTGATCTACATAGCAGCACAAAATTAGGCCATTCAGCCTATCGAGTCTGCTCCGCCATTCAATCATGGCTGATAAGTTTCTCAACCCCATTCTCCTGTTTTCTCCCCGTAACCCTTCATCCCCTTGACAAGCAAGAAACTATCTATCTCCGTCTTAAATATACTCAATGACTGAATATACTCAATGATTCATAGAACTCCCAAGTCTCTTTGCACTTCAGACTTCTAAATTTTTTCTCCATTTAGAAAATAGTCCATGCTTTTATTCTTCTTACCAAAGTGCATGACCTCACACTTTCCCACATTGTACTCCGTTTGCCACTTCTTTGCCCACTCTCGTACGCTGTCCAAATCCTTCTGCAGCCTCCCTGCCTCCTTGATACTACCTGTCCCTCCACCTATCTTTGTATCATCTACAAACTTAGCCAGAATGCCCATAGTTCCTTCATCTAGATCATTAATGTATAAAGTGAAAAGTTGTGGTCCCAACACTGACCCTTGTGGAACACCACTTGTCACTGGCTGCCATCCTGAGAAAGACCCCTTTATCCCCACTCTCTGCTTTCTGCCAGACAGCCAATCTTCTATCCATGCCAGTACCTCTCCTCTAACACCATGGGCCCTTATCTTACTCAGCAGCCTCCTGTGAGGCACCTTGTTAAAGGCTTTTTTGAAGTCCAGGTAGATAACATCCATTGGCTCTCCTTGGTCTAACCTGGTCATTACTTCCTCAAAGAATTCTAACAGATTTGTCAGGCATGACCTCCCCTTGATGAAGCCATGCTGACTTTGCCCTATTCTATATGCAGGGTTCGAGATGATAGAGGGATACGATGGAGTCAAACATTGAATTCTTCTGATGGGTGTGGGAGTCCGGGGGTGGGTGCCCTTAAAATTCACAGAATGACAGAATTATTATGGTGCAGGAGGTCATTGGGCCCATTGTGTCTGCACTGGCTTTATTACCTAGTGCCAATTAGTCTGTTGCTTTTTCCGCATATCACCGCACACCATTACTATTCAAAAGACAATCCAATGCCCTCTTGAATGCTTCAGTTTGAACCTGACCCACTACATTTCAAGGCAGTGCATTCCACACCCTAACTATTCACTTCTTTTCTCACGTCACTCTTGTTTTGTTGGCACATCACTTTACATCTGTCCCTTGCCATTCTTGTTCCTTTAACAGGCGAGCCCCACTATTCAGGCATGATGTCAGGAAACACCATTTTATTATTCATTCATGGGATGAGGGCATCACTGGCCAAGCCAACATTCATTGCCTTTCCTTAACTGCCCTCTGGGTAATTAAGAGTCAATCCCTGTGCTGTGGGGTCTGGAGTCACACATAGGCCCCAGCAGGTAAGGATGGCAGTTTCCTTCCCTAAGGGACATTAAGACTTCGCACAAAGGGGAGTGGAAATCTGTAACTCCCTCCCTTAAATACCTGTGGCCAATTGAAAATTTCAAACAGGATAGATTGTTGCTAGGTAAAAGATTATACAAGTGAGGTGGGAAACTGAAGTTAAGATTCAGCTCAGCAATGGTCTAACTGAATGGCAGAACAGGCCCAAGGGACAAATCTCATTTCTATCACAAAGTCCTTTGCACAATTAAATTATTTTTCACACACAAAAAGGGAAATTGGTAGTGAAACTCAGCAGATCTGGCAGCATCTATGGGAAGAAAGCAGAGTTAACGTTCTGAGTCCAGCAGCAGTTGACAAGTGGCAATTAACGTTTGCAACACACAAATGCCAGGCAATGACCATCTCCAACAACAGAGAATCTAACCATTGCCCCTTGATATTTAATAACATCACCATCATCAAATTCCCTCATTAGTAAACATGTGGGAGTTACCAATCACCAAAGACCCTTAGATATCACCATCCAAATCCACGACCACTACCATCTAGAAGGACAAGGGCAGTGGATATGCTGGAACACCACCACCTACAAGTTCCCTCTGAGCCATGCACCATCCTGATTTGGAAATCTATTGCTGTTACTTCATTTTCACTGTGTCAGAATCCTGGAATAACCTCCTGAACAGCATTGTGAATGTACTACAGCATATGTACTGCAGTGGTTCAAAGAGGCAGCTCACCACCTTCTCCAGGGCAATGAGGGATGGACAATAAATGCTGGCCGACCTAGCAATGCCCACATCCCATGAATTAGTAAAAGAAATCAGGATGCTGTGTGAGTTGGAGTGAAATTTGCAGATGGTGGTGTTTCCACGCATCTTTGCCTTTTTGTTGAAATTGTGGTTTTGGAAGATGCTGAAGAAATACTGGTGAATTGTTGCTGTGCATCTTATAGATGGTACACACTGCAGCTACTAAGCATCAGTGGTGAAAGGAATATTGAAGGTGCTGGAGTGGTCTCAATTAAGCAGGCTGTTTTGTCATGGATGGTGTTGAAATTTTTGAGTGTTGTTGGAGCCGCACTCATTCAGGCAAGTGGGGAATATTCTATCATACTCATGACTTGTTCCTTATAGATGGTGGAAAGGGTTTGGAGAGTCAGGAGGTGATTTACATGCCAATTCACCTCTTGAGGATTTCTAACCTCTGGCCTGCTGTTGTAGCCAGTGTATTTAAATGGATTGTCCAGTTCAGGTTCTGATCAATGGCGACCCCCCAGGATATTGCCTGTGGGAGTCTCAGTGAAGGTAATGCCATTCAACGTCGGGGGACAATTGTTTGATTCCCTCTTGCTGGAGACGGTCATTAGCTTGCAATTGAGAGCCACAAATGTTACCTTCCTGCCGCAGTAAAGGCAATCACCCTGTGTCCACAGTCTCCAGCTGTTGTCTTCACTGCACATGTCCTATTCTCCAATCATTTCCCTTCCCTGTTCCAACAGGAGATTCAGAAGCTAATAACTGACACAGTGTCTGCCTGCAAAGACACAAAGACTATGATCGACGCTGTAGGGGCTAGCCTGCTGACTGAACTGAAGTCTAAAATTAATATGTTGAAGATGAAAGTGGAGAGTGAGAGAGTCCAGAAGATTGAGAAGCTGCAGGAGATTTTAGCTGCTCTCCACGGTCCGACCCAGCTATACCTACAGATGAAGCGGTTACTGGACTCCCATTTGAACCCTGTGCACTTCCTCAAGGAAGACAAGCAGCTTCGGGGAGAGGTAGCCAGAATCGCCCAGCAGGATGTCCTTCTCCAAATCCCCAAGGAAGGCAGTATCTCAGTCTCACAGTACTTCAAAGAACTGGTCAAGGGCATCGATATGAAGGACTTTGTCTCCTCGGAGACAAACAACCTGCTGCTAAAGAGCGCAGAGGAGCATAATGCCTGGATGTCAAGCTGCTCAAACCTAAATGTTCCCTCGGCAGAGGCTCTGGATGAGATCATCCACAAAATTATATTGAGTTTGGGCTTTAAAAGCAAAGAGGCAGACACAAGTTATGATGAATATGACTCATTCCTATCCACCTCCAGTACATCCAGCTGCCTCGATACAGCCCAGGAGATGGAGGTGCTGCCACTGGACAGGATAGACATATAAACAATTTATTAAGGATTACAACATATTTAGTTTACAATACAAAGCATTTAGGTTCTTTTATTAATAAATATCAAATATTTTATTCAAAACCCTGAAGACACTTTGTAGTTTTTTGTTCCACATCTTTTCCTTGTCACATCAGCAGCCTTATGCTTCACTAGAGTTACAGGAGGGAGCATGTCCATGCACAGATAGGGAGCGGGGCAGCGTGGGTCCCCTTTTTAGAAGGAAGGATTTACTTGTCACAAAGGGAATACAACGGACGTTCACCAGACAAATGCCTGGAATGGCAGAGCTGTCTTATGAGGAAAGATTGAAAAAACTGGGGGCTGTGTTATCTAGAGTTTTGAAGAATGACAGGTGATCTCGTTGTGTTATGACCAGGCCCCAGGTGAGGATCCCCAACTTGTTTTGGTTGGGATAACCCAAACATTAGGCTCCCAGCTGAAGAAGGATGAATTCGCTCTCCACCCAGCCCCTTGTTTTGTTACAATGAAAAGATCCCTGCCTCCAAAACTCAAATGATCTTGTTTTGAAAGGAGGTGCAAATTACTGCAGATGCTGGAATCTGTACTGAAAACAGAAAGTGTTGGAGATCTTGGTGGGCCAGGCAGTATCCATGGAGAGAAAGCATGCTAACGTTTCGAATCTAGATGACTCTTCATCAGAGCTGTCGTGATGACTTAATCTGAACTATCAACATCCTTTCTCCCCCTGCACGCCACCAACACCACCCTCACTATTGCAAAAATGCTGCCCCCTCCACACTTCATGTTACCGATGATGCTCGAAACATTAGCTTGCTTTCTCTCCATGATTCTGCTTGACTCGCTGTGTTCTCCAGGATTTTCTGTTTTGAAAGGAGGCAATTTAAAGAGTATACAAGGTGTAGAGCTGGATGAACACAGCAGGCCAAGCAGCATCAGAGGAGCAGGAAGGCTGATGTTTCGGTCTTCATTTTTTTTCTGAAGAAGGGTCTAGGCCCGAAACGTCAGCCTTCCTGCTCCTCTGATGCT
>NC_063370.1:16404655-16475479 GCF_021869965.1 Rhincodon typus
TCAGCCTTCCTGCTCCTCTGATGCTGCTTGGCCTGCTGTGTTCATCCAGCTCTACACCTTATTATCTCAGATTCTCCAGCATCTGCAGTTCCTACTATCTCTGAAATGATTTAAAGAGTAAGTTTATTAATTACTACAAACAAGAAGAAATATTAACTCAACACACATATTTCCAATCCATGTGTAAGAGGTGAGTCCAAAAAGATAAATTTTATAATCAACAGGTATACAGATCATGTCTAAATTGTTCATGAACAGTAGATAGTCGAACGTTGTAGCTATTACTGGTAGCATTGACATCGGTAGGTGAACAGTCAACTTCACAATCTTTAGCTTCATAGATTGGTTGAGATCCCTAATTGAATTCCAGCATTCAGGAAAGACAGAGAATCCTTTATTTCCCTGCCTATTATTTAATGATTTGCAGCACTCAAATTTAAGGAGATCGTCACCTGTGACACAGGGGTAAGTAGGGGGTATTTCTTCAAATGTGATCTTCACAACTTGAGTGTCCAGGGAAGCGCGGCTAGGTGGATTAGCCATGGAAAATGCAGGATTACAGGGATAGGATAGGGGGGCTGGGTCTGGGTGGGATGCTCGTCGGAGGGTCGGTGTGGACTCAATGGGCCAAATGGCCTGCTTCCACACTGTAGGGTTTCTATGATTCTTTGCAAATACTCAAACCCAGGGTGGTACACATAAGAACATTCAGTTCCATTCATTCCCTCCAGCAGAGTTGAAACTAACTTTTGAACTCTGATAGTTGTGTATTCCTGGAGGTTAAAACAAACATGTCTGCAAGATATGCCTTTCTGCCAAGATGAGAGAAGTAGGCAATCCCCTACACAAAAACAGAAGTTGCTGGAAAAGCTCAGCAGGTCTGGCAGTATATGTGAAGAATAAGAATCAGAGTTAACATTTCAGGACCTTTCCTCACTGGTCTCGAAACATTAACTCTGATGTTTTTCTTTACAGATGCTGCCAGACCTGCTCAGCTTTTCCAGCAATTTCTGTTTTTGTTCCTGATTTACAACATCTGCAGTTCTTTCAATTTTTATTCAGTCAATCCCCTACTTATCTTGTTGTTTCTACCTGTTTGAAGTTTCCCTGAAAATGTGTGCTTGCAACATTTTGAGTTCTTTGGTCCTGTACTTGGACACATACTGGGTTCTGAAAAGACTGACCTGGTTAATTTTTAAATCCCATCACAAAAATAGACCAGCACCCATATGCCACTAGTTTGAATATTCAAACTCTTAAAAAAAAATTAGCATAAATAAATCACATCTGTCATAACACCTCCCACCAAAGATGAATGAAAACGTATCATTAAGAAGCATTTCCATTTTCCATGTAAATACCATTTTTTCCCTTTTTGGACTGTGGAACTAAAACATGGGAAAATATTGTTTTCAACCAAGAAGGCTGTGGAAAAAGATGTCACGGTTTTAAAAAACAACATAGCTACTGGAACTCATTTTGAGTTGTATCTACAATGTTGCCTTATTCAAGTTTAGAAGTCAGACGACACCAGGTCATAGTCCAACAGGGTTTATTTAAAATCACAAACGTTTGGAGCATTGCCCCTTCAAGCAGTGGAGAAGAATGGTAGACACCTCAGCTGTGTGTGTGTGTGTGTGTGTGTGTGTGCGCGCATGCGCGCACGCATGCAAATACGCTTGTATTCTAGACAGTTCTGCCCACTGATAGACTTTTAATTGGTTTTTCAATCAGGATCAATTGTGTGTATGTGTTCAGGAATAATCAGCATAGTAACAACTTCTTGATTTGCTCCTGAGTGAGTGGCTACAGCTGTGTGCTTGCATAATACAAGTAGAACCATTCAGTTCCCTTTCTTCTGTGAGCAGAGAAATAAAACAAACATTCTGAGTAGCTAATTACTCTTTATTGCTCACCCTGTAAATTCCCTTTTTGAAAGGACCCTTCAGAGACCCAGAAAAGGTGAATCTTCAGCCAGCAAATGAAACAGTTGAGAATTGGTTTGTCGTCAAACTCGTGTCCTCATCAAAACACTGGAAGGAGCTGAAGGAAAACAATATACGGGGACGCTTCAATCCACACTAGTGCCAGGACTAAGCTTCACCGACTTCTTTGTTCCTTTTCCAATCATGATATTTATGTCTTGTCTTGTCTCTTTGTGTGTCTGTTGGTATATGTTTGGGAATATTTCAAAAGGGGTAAAGTTTAACTTATAGAGAGTTATACATTAGCTTTTCATATTTCTTTCTCACCATTTTTTAGAACTGTTTGATTGCAAAAAGTATTGATCTTCTTGTTCATGGTAAAAAGCTGTTGTGTGTAACCCTAATTGAACAGTTAGGTTAAATTGGGCAATGTGGTGGTTTAATCAAACTTTCACATCTGCGACAACTTCAAGAATGATGGGGCTTGACTTCCAATGCATTACCCCAGTGAATCATGTCACCTAGCAAAAATTATTTTCAACTCTATTTCTATATCACATTAACAGTAGTAATAATTTGATGTTAAACATACCATGTTTAAGTCCATTTTCATCACAGCAACCAGTTTCTTTCATATATCCTCTTGATAAAGTGTCTACTATAACATTCTCTTTTTCAGGGACATGAATGATTTTTAAGGTGTACAGCTGGAGGATTAAACTCCATTGAAACTACTGTGTGCTCTTATCCAAAAATTTGTCAAGAGGAAAGGATGCTGGTTAATAAAATAACAACCACTTTCACGTTATTGGTGATTATGTATTTCAAAATGATGTAGAGCCAACATATGACTCAAATCTCTTTCATTGTCAAATATTTCTGGTGACATGCATTCAGTTTCTTTGAAAAATACCTGACAGTCCATTGATATCCATCACATTATAAAATGGTATCCAAACCAATGTCACTGACCTCAACAGACAATGTGAGTGGCATTTTATAATTCACAGCTACCAAACTGTATTTGTCAGCACTGATAAAGTCCAACAGCAAAGGATAAAACTGGAGCCAATCTTTAAACGATTATGTAAAGATTTTATTTACTAAGGTACACATTGCAAACATGTACCTCCTAACTTAGGCACCACATTTTCTGTACGTTTCATTTTATAGCAGCACAATTGTTATATACGTAAATGATATAGATGAAAATGTGGGGGGAGCATTAAGCAAATTTGCAGGTGACACTAAGATTGGTAGAGTGGTTTGTAGTGAAGCAGATAGTTGTAAGTTACAGAAAGACATAGATAGGTTGATCAGATGGGCAGACCAGTGGTACTTTAGAAGAAGAAACAAGATGTGGGAGTATTTAATGAATGGCAGGACACTGGGTAGTTTAGAAGAGCAGAGGGATCCTGTGGTAATTATTCACAGATCCCTGAAGTCAGCAGAGCACATGAACAGGATAGTTAAGAAGGCATATGGGACATTTGCTTTCATCAGTCGTGGCTTAGAGTATAAGAACAAGGAGGTAACGTTGGAATTGTAAAGAGCTTTGGTCAGGCCACAGCTGGAATACTGTGTGCAGCTCTGGTCACCTCACTGCAGGAGGGATGCGATAGCACTGGAGGAAGTACAGAGAAGGTTCACCAGGATGTTGCCTGAGATGGAGAAATTGACTATAAGGAGAAACTAGATAGGGTTGGATTGTTTTCTTTAGAGTAGAGAAGGGGAGGACATAATTGAGGTGTGTAAGTGGTATAGACAGGGCGAATAGAGAGCAGCTATTCCCCTTGGTTGAAGGGCCAATCATGAAAGGGCATCAGTTTAGGATGAGGGGCAGGAGATTCAGAGGGGATTTGGGGAAAAAACTTTTTCACTCAGCGCATGGTGGGAATCTGAAATGGACTACTTAGGAAGGTGGTGGAGGCTGGAAATCTTACAACCTTTTAACAAATATTTGGATGAATACTTCAAATATCATAACATTCAAGTATATGGGACAAGTGCAGGAAATTGGGATTAGCGCGCCATTAATGGTAGTGCTGAAAACAACAAATGCTGGAGATTACCGCAGGTCAGACAGTATCCATGGAGAGAGAGCAAGCTAATGTCAAGTCTAGATGACTCTTCATCAGTGATAGAATGTCAGTGCAGACTCGATGGGCCAAAGGGCTTTTTCTATGCTGTATGAATCTATGTAACTGAATCCCTGATCCCCAACATCTTCATACAATTAATAGATGGGGCCTCAGTTTAACAGCTCATCAAAAAGACTAAAGCTCCAACAGTGCAGTACAGGTATTTCTGTCATAACGCCTGTTTCATTAATATGAATTGCCTGTAATGCGATTGATGAAAGTGGACATTGTTTGGATAACGCAAACTTTCTGCTGTACAGGTATAGTGATTTGCCAATAACACAATTTTCTATGGCAATTTTCTATTGCGCGAGGTTACACAAGAACGCAACTATCATGTTATGGGAAAAATATCTATATTCCCTCAAGAAGATTTTATGCTAAAGTCTCTGGATCTCTCAATCTCTCCATTACTGATGTTCTGTCTGTTTCCCTTATGCATGTTGACGAAAAACTTTGTACAGTTTCTAATGCTGTATGAATGCAAGGTCTTGGTGTTGTCACAGCATTGATTTCTAAGGATCACTGGTGCAGTACTTTAAAGTGTAACTGGAAAGTGCAGCAATGGAGCACATGCAAAGAGAGGTATTAGAATTGATAGCAGAAAAATCTTCATTGCCCAGAGGAAGCAGTGGTGTTGATAATGGCTCTGTAGCAAGGGCCTAACATTATTTGATTGATTTATTGTCATGTGTACTTAAGTACAGTGAAAAGCTTTGTTCATGAGCAGTACAGGCAGATCATAGTAAGCAAAGGATGTACAGATCAAAGGTTGTAAAAAGCTTAAACAGGGGCATAGAGGTTACATTGCACAGGGCATGCGCTAGGTGAGATCAGCATTAACAAGATCAGCATTATTTGAGGCTACAGAATCCATTCATCAGTCTGATAATGGCCAAGAAGGAGCTGTTCCCAAACCTGCTGGTGCATGCGTTAAGGCTTCTGTATCTTCTGCCTGACAGACAAGGTTGTAGGAGATCATTATGATAGGTCTTTGATGATGTTGACAGCCTTTCCGTGGCAACGAACTGCGTAAATGGAAGGTTGGCTTCAGTGATGGTCTGGGCTGTGCACACCACCTTCTGTAGTTTCTTATCATCCTGGGCAGAGCAGTTGCCGTACCAGGCCGTTATGCATCCGGAAGGTATGCTTTCAATGGTGCATCGGAGGGGTTGGTGAGGGTTCTTGTGGACATGCCAAATTTCCTGAGCTGCCTGAGGAAGAACAGGCATTGTTCTGCCTTCTTGACTATTGTATCTATGTGGGAGTCCAAGACAGGTTGTCAGTTATTGTCACTCCGAGGAACTTAATGGTCTCCACCCTCTCAACCTCAGTTCGATTGATGTAGATGGGGGCGTGTTCTCCTCCTTTCTTTCTGAGTTTTACCGAAGTTGTTCTCATTGCCCATGTCATCAAGCCCTCTATCTCACTTCTGTATTTTGACTTGTCATTGTTCCGCAATCACTGCCCAAATTCATCAGTTTTTTTCCAACACATCAAGATAGAGGCTGGAGTCTTCAACCTGAAGAGACAAAACCTTTAAGTTTGTATAATGGGCACTCATCCAGTTTTAGCAAGGCTGGGAGAGTTGGCAAAGAGTCAGACACTTTGTTTTGTTTCTGAGGCAAGACAAATTAAAATTTCTGCAATCAAATAAAATCTGCTGTGTTAATTTTCCATCACTGCCTGCTCTTTGGCGTTAATAAATTTTAGAGGTGGCTTCTAACTCAAGTCACAGTTTTTGATCATGTTTATTCTCCTGTTTTTCTAGACTAACAGAACACAACAAAGCTCATATTGATTTGGAAACCTAATTCCAATAATAAGTTTCAGATCAATAATTTCTCCATCCCACAGAGGACGCTATGATTTTGCAACACATTACCAGAAGTCTAGCTACAGAACACACTAGCACACAAATGCAGACAAGGTCAAGACTAAGTCCACAATATTACAGCACCATGTGGTTTCCAAGTTCAGTCAGAATGAGGGAGGAGAGCAAAAGATCGAGAGTGAGGCAATTGGAGCTTAAAAAAGTTGAAATGTGCAATCCGGAGGGGACTTTGCCTCCTCAAGGACCGTGCTGTGGTCATTCCTACTGATACTCTCATGGACTGATGCATCTGCAACAAGCAGATTGGCGAGGAGGATAGGGATGATAGGCGGGCCACCTGCCACAGACCTAGTCTAGTAGTTATGACCTTAAGGATTCGGTCAGCAATGGTGCTGTCAGGCCACTCTTGTTAATGGACATTGAACTCCCCCGTCTAGAATGCATTCTGTGCCTTTGCCACCCACAGCACTTCTTCCGAGTGTTGTTCAACTCAGAGGAGCACTGATTCATTGCACAGAGCATCAGACTACTGATTTTATGTGCTCTTTTTATTTCAATTCTGAGCATCACCATGTGGGATACACAAATTTATACAAAAGAGCTACTGCCAACTTTCTAGTTTCCCAACAACTGTTATAAGCATAAAGTCAGAAAAACCTTTCAAGTAACACTCGCCAAAATATTCAATTGGCAACATTGTCTAACACTGGTCAACAAACTCTTCTGCAAGTCAAACATCTTGCAGAATCCAGCAACAAATTATTTCATACCCTGGGATAAATTACAAGCACGCTGTTTTCCATTACGTCCGCACGTAACCTCATTAAAACATGTTTCTTGGGTATCAGCCGTTGCTCAGTGGATTTCAAATCCAAGTTATAACGTTCTGGGTTCAAGTCTCACTCTCAAGACTTAAGTACAATAATCTAGGCTGATAATTCAGTGCTGCACAGTCAGCTTTGTCATATTCCAGGTGAGCTTTTCTCTGGCCATTCTGTGTTGCCCAAAGCAAGCCACAAGCTCTGGCCCCATATTACTTGCAGTTAGGTACACTAACTGGTTGATATTTCCCACTGAAGAAGAGGAACACTGAAAAGTTATAGTACAGAAAAGGCCATTTACCCCCCATCATGTCTATACTGGTTGAACAAACTAGCAGCCCATTCTAATCCCACTTACTAGCACTTCAGAGTCAGATCCAGATCCATTTTATATGAGGTGAGGGTTTCTGCCCCAACTTCCAAATTGGGAGGCGAATTCCAGATACTGACCAGCTTCTAGGTGAAAACAATTTTCCACATGCCTCCTCTAAACCTTCTACCAACCATCTTAAATCACCTCAGGACTGAAGAAGGGTAACACCCAAAACATTGACTGGTCCTTTCCTCCAGATTCTGCCTGGCTTGCTGTGTTCTTCCAGCCTCCTGTTTGTCATTTTTACCCTGTCAGACCTACCTAATGCTAGAATCTCAGCAGCTCTTTCACATGTTTCCCTTTCAAACACTGTGTTGAATTTGACCTACATTAATTATGATGGCAATAGGATAAGTGTAGATGTGGCCCGCCTCTCTGTCTACATCTCTCCTCTCAATCCTCCTTTCCTCAACCTTTCACCTCCTGTCCCACTTGTTCTGGGATATTGAACATTCCAACATTGACCAAGGTCCCTGTTACATTGTTGCTCCCACTGCATGCCGGTTACAGTATAAACAAAAACGCAGGAAGGCACCTAAAAAGTGCACACAATCGCAACAAGATTTGGCCCAATCAGCTGCCTTCCTGAAATTCACCTCCTTAACCCAACAGCTCAAGTGTGGAATACTTATTCTGCGAAGTGTGGTTGGCAGGAGAGACCTGACAGTTCCTTCAACAACACTCTCTCAGATAAAAGAACTTGCATACTCCCAAATAACCGGAAATGGTCTGTGTGGTTATTCATTATTAAACATTTACATTGCCTTATTTCAATGTCTGAAAAATCAATATTTTTCATTGTATTGTTCCAAAATACAACAAAAACAACAGATGGTAATTTTAAATATATTACTTCTTCTACTTCTGCATCACAAACAAAAAACAAAATCATGACAGGCTGTCTCCAACTGACATATGATTAAATAATAAAGGGGAAAAGTACATAGCTGAATTTACTAACTGACGCATAATTGACTTTAAGATGCAAATGAGGGGAAAGTTTTGATTTTTGGTATGTACATTGGTAAGGATGCATCTCATATGCATACCAGCATCTAGATGTGTGCAAAATCAAAATCTTCCCCTCCAGCTCTAACCTACACCACTCGCATCAACCTTAAGGTGTACCTCCAACCAAATGTGAGGCTGTGGGAGCTCAACAAACGATCTGCTATCCAATCTTAACATTCTTCCTGCTTTGGCTCCCTTAAAGCCATTTTCTTCAGCCTTCCAACCCGTGAGCATTACTGGCTAGGCCAGTATTTATTGCCCATCCCTAATCGCCCTGGAGAAGGTGGTGGTGAGCTGCCTTCTTGAGCCACTGCAGTCCGTGTGCTGTAGGTAGACCTGCAATGCCCTTAGGGAGAGAATTCCAGGATTTTGACCTACCGTCAGTGATGGAACGGTGACAAAATTTCCAAATCAGGTTGGTGATTGGGTGGTAGGGAAGGCAGATGGTAGTTTTCCCATGTATCTGCTGCCCTTGTCCTGCTAGACACAGTAGTCATTTTGAGGAGCCTTGGCGAGTTATGACAGTGCATCTTGTAGATGTGACATACTGCTGTGAGTGGAGAAGGGACTGAACTTAAAAGTTGGTAGACAGGGACTCATCATGCTGGCTTTGTCCTGGATGATGTTGTGCTTAAGAGTTGGTGCAGCTGTGATCATCCAAACATCCTACAAGCTTTAACAAGTTCCATTTCACCCAAAGACTTTGTAGCCCACAATCTCAGCCACTCAAAGACCTCCATTTTCTGCAAAACCACTCGTTTCCTGTGATCCTATTTTGAAATTCTAATGCATGCCCTCAAGTCTCGCCATGGATATTGCCATCCTATAGTGAAGATTGCCACCTACGTTACTCCCTGGATATAGCCTGATGCTCTTCAAAATGTACTGCCAAGGCAATATATTGCCAAGGTGCAGCATTCCAGAGGCACAGCAGTGCAGAGGTGCACCTTGGAGGCAACATCTTAAACAAATGCCCCTTCTGTCTTCTCTAATGACCATGAAGAATCCGCTGGAATACAGCACTATCAGAGGCTCAGTCTTTCTGACTGGTTGCTAAAATGAGATCCTGACTGCCCTCTCAAAAAGATCCCATTTCATTATTTTGAAGATGAATTGGATGTGTGATTTCCTATATTTTTCCCTTGGCCAATATTAGTAAACTAGATTACCTTCTCATTATCACAGTCTAAATATGAAAACTTACTGTGTGTAAACTCGCTGCTGCATTTCCCCTCATATTGACAGCATTACAGGATTACTTATTGGCTGTAAAGTGCCTTGGGATCTCCCAAAGTTATGAAATATGCAAGTTTTTCCTTCAAGCAAAAAATGCAGAGATCTTGAAACCACTGTGGGCAAGACACTAAGCTCGAGCCTCCAATTCTGCCCAGACTGTGGTAATGACAGTCTGCCTTGATGCTGCCTCAAAGGATCTTAGCGGAAATGAATTTGAGCAATAAAATTTTAGTGTAGGTTATCGTAGGTCCCAGTAGGCATGAGCTTGTAATTGCTCTCAAGAAAATTACAGAGACAAGAGTAGGTCAATCAGCCCCTCGAGCCTGCTCCACTATTCAACAAGATCATGACTGATCTGTGGCATAACTCTAAATGTCTGCTTTGGACCCATATCCCTTCAAGCTCTTGCTTAATAAGAATTTGTCTATTTGTCTAAATTCAACAATTGAATTAGCATTGACTGCTGTTGAGGAAGAGAGTTCCAAAACTCCACTACTCTTTGTGTGTAGAAATACTTTCTAACATCTCTCCTGAATGGCCTGGCCCTAATTCTTAGTCTGTGCCCTGGTTCTCAAATGTTCAACCCAGTGAAAATAGTTTATCTTTATCCACCCTGTCTTTCCCTGTTAATATCCTAAAGACCTCAAATAGATAACCCCCTAACCTTCTAAATTCTAGAGAATAATGGTCTAATTTGACTAATCTCTCCTCATAACTTAACTCCTTAAGCCCAAGTATCATCCTTGTAAGCCTGTAGGGAATTCTGTCCAGGGCCAAAGCATCCATCCTAAGGTGTGGTGCCCAGATCTGTTCACAGTACTGGGTCTAACTAGGGTTTTGTATAACGACAGCATAACATCTGCATTCTTATACTCCAGTTCTTTAGCTATGAAAGCCAGCATTCCTTTAGACTTCTTAACTACTTTCTGCATCTGAACCCCCAAATTTCATTGGACATCCACTGTATTTAACTTTGTGCCTTCAAAAAAATACCTTGATTTATCATTTTCAGGCTGAAATGGATAACTTCATACTTGTTTATATTAAAATACAGCTTTGCCAATTCACCTGTTCTATCAATACTCTGTTGTACTTTTATGTTGTCAGCAACACTGTCTACAATGCAGCCCAATTTTGTGTGGTCAGCAAATCTGGATATTTGAATTTTTATGCCATTGTCTAAGTCTTTAGTGAATATTGTGAATAATTGTGATCCCAACACAGATCCTTGTGTGTCAGCACTAGTCATGTCCTGCCAATTTGAGTACTTACCCATCAGTCCAACTCTGTTTCCTGTGACTCAACCAATTTCCTATCCATGTCAGTAATTTTCCCTTGATTCCATGGGCTTCCACCTTAGCTAACAGTCTCTTGTGTAGGACTTTATCAAAACCCTTCTGGAAGTCCAAATAAACAATATCCATCAACTTACCTCTTCCATCATCTCTCTCACCTCTTCAAAAGACTCTATGAGTTTTGTCAGGCATGACCTATCCTTTATGAATCCATGCTGACTCTCCCTGATCAACTGAAATTTTTTGAGGTGATCAGTTACCCTATCCTTGATTGTAGACTTCAACAATTTCCCCACTACGGTTGTTAGGCTAACTGACCTGTAATTCTCTAGTTTTGCTCTGTCACCCTTTTTATAAAGAGCAGAGGTACTACTCTTGAAACCAGAGAACTCTGCAAGATTATAGTGAGAGCAATATGCTCTCCTATCTCCTTTAACACCCATGGATGGAAACCATCAGGTCCTGGGGATTTCTCACTCTTCTGTTCCAGTAATTTCTCCATTATAACAGTCACAGAGACATCGAGACGTACAGCACAGAAACAGACTCTTCGGTCCAACTCGTCCATGCCGACCAGATATCTTAGATAAATCTAGTTCCATTTAAGACCATAAGACATAGGAGCAGAAATTAGGCCATTCGGCCCATCGAGTCTGCTCCACCATTCAATCATAAGTTCCTCAACCCCATTCTCCTGCTTTCTCTCTGTAACCCTTGATCCCCTTGATAATCAAGAATCTATCTATCTCAGTCTTAAATGTACTCAATGACCTGGCCTCCACAGCCTTCTGTGGCAGTGAATTCTATAGATTCACCACTCTCTGGCTAAAGAAGTCTCTCCTTATCTCCACTCTAAAAGGTCTTCCCTTTACTCTAAGGCTGTGCCCTTGGGTCCTAGACTCTCTTACCAATGGAAGCATCTTCCCAACATCCATTTTGTCCAGGCCATTCAGTATTCTGAAAGTTTCAATTAGATTCCCCCTCATCCTTCTAAATTCCATCAAGTACAGATGCAGAGTCCTCAAATGTTCCTCATATGTTAAGCTTTCCATTCCTGGGACCATTCTCATGAACCTCCTCTGAACCTGCTCCAGGGCCAGCACATCCTTCCTGAGATATGGGGCCCAAAACTGCACACAATACTCCAAAGTGGCTTGACCAGAGCGTTATAAAGCCTCAGTAGTACATCCCTGCTTTTATATTCAAGTCCTCTCAAAATAAATGCCAACACTGCATTTGCCTTCCTGACTACTGACTCAACCTGCACGTTTACCTTGAGAGAATCCTGGACTAAAACTCCCAAGTCTCTTTGCACTTCAGACTTCTGAATTTTCTCCCCATTTAGAAAACAGTCCATGCTTTTATTCTTCTTACCAAAGTGCATGGCCTCACACTTTCCCACATTGTACTCCATCTGCCACTTCTTCTCCCACTCTCCTAACCTGTCCAAATCCTTCTACAGCCTCGTCACCTCCTCAATACCACCTGTCCATCCACCTATCTTTGTATTGTCTGCAAACTTAGCCAGAATGCCTACAGTTCCTTCATCTAGATCATTAATGTACAAAGTGAAAAGTTGTGGTCCAGCACTGACCCTGGTGGAACACCACTTGTCACCATGCCATCCTGAGGAAGACCCCTTTATCTCCACTCTCTGCTTTCTGCCAGACAGCCAATCTTTTATCCATGCTAGCATCTTGCCTGTAACACTGTGGGCGCTTGGCAGCCTCCTGTGTGGCACCTTATTTCAGGCCTTCTTGAAGTCCAGGTAGATAACATCCATTGGCTCTTCTTGGTCTACCCTGCTCGTTGCTTCCTCAAAGAATTCTAGCAGATTTGTCAGACATGACCTCCCCTTGCCAGCATTTGGCCCACATCCCTCTAATCCCTTCCTATTCATATACCCATCCAGATGCTTTATAAATGTTGTAATTGTAGCCACCTCCACCACTTCCTCTGGCAGCTCATTCCATACACGCACCACCCTCTGCGTGAAAAAGTTGCCCCTTGGGTTCCTTTTAAATTTTTCCTCTCTCACCTTAAACCTATGCCCTCTAGTTTTGGACTCTTCACCATATCCATGCCCCTCATGATTTTATAAACCTCTATAAGGTCACCCCTCAGCCTGTGACGCTCCAGGGAAAATAGCCCCAGCCTATTCAGCCCCTGCCTATAACTCAAACCCTGCAGCCCTGGCAATATCGTTGCAAATCTTTTCTGAACTCTTTCAAGTTTCACAACATCCTTCCTTTAGCAGCGAGACCAGAATTGAATGCAGTTATCCAAATGTCCTGTACAGCCATAACATGACCTCCTAACTCCTATACTCAATGCACTGACTAATAAAGGCAAGCATTCCAAACACCTTCTTCACTATCCTATCGATTTGCGATTCTACTTTCAAGGAACTATGAACCTGCACTCCAAGGTCTCTTTGTTCAGCAACATTCCCAGGACCTTACTATTAAGTGTATAAGTTCTGCCCTTATTTGCCTTTCCCAAAATCCAGCACATCACATTTATCTAAATTAAACTCCATTTGCCACTCCTCGGCCCATTGGCCCATCTGATCAAGTTCCCATTGTACTCTTAGGTAACCTTCTTCACTGTCCACTACACATCCAATTTTGGTGTCATCTGCAAACTTACTAACCATACCTCTTATGTTCACATTCAAATCATTCCTATGAATGACAAAAAGCAGTGGACCCAGCACCAATCCTTGTGGCACGCCGCTGGTCACAGGTCTCCAGTCTGAAAAGCAACCCTCCACCACCACACTCTGTCTTCTACCTTTGAGCAAGTTCTAGTTGCTGTGTAAATGGCTAGTTTGATGATTTACTTAGGCAAATTTTATTTAGACCCCATCCCTGATCATCTGTTAATTTGAGACACCCGGCAAGTTATCCTGCTTTTCTGCTGTGAATACTGAAGCAAAATAATTGCTCAGCATGTCTGCCATTTGCCCATGGTCATTGACAATATCTCCACTCTCACCCTTCAGTGGGCCAATAGTACTCTTAATCAGCTACTTTCCTTTTACATCACTGTAAAATTTCTTATTTTCTTACACGTCCCTTGCAAGTTCCCTTTCATTATCCTTTTTAGCCGCTCTTATAAGCTGCTTTGTGTTCCTTTGTTGGTCTTTGTATTTGTCCCATTCTGTGGGATTTGTACTGCTCTTTGCATTTTTATAAGCCCTTTCTTTACTGATTAATGAATAGTTACAGATTACTGATGGGCATTTCCAAAATCAGTTACAGCACTGAGAGTCGCTTGGCCCATCATCCCATCATATCTGTGCTGGCTCTCAGAATATGCAAAACATCTAGAACCATGCCTGCCCTTCTCTACATGACCCACACATTGTTCTTCTTCAGATAATAATCAAATTCCCTCTTCAATGCCTTGACTGAATCTTCCTCTGCTATGCTCTCAGGCAGTGCATTCCATTCTAACTACTTCCTGTCTGAAAACACTTCTCCTCAAGTCTCCCCTGCTTATTTTGCCAGTTACGAGAAATTTGTGCTCTCTCATTCTCAATCCTTCCACCAATGGGAACAGTTTCTCCCTCTCTACTCTGTACAGATCCCTCATGATTTTGAAAACTTCAATCAGTTCTCCTCTCAGCCTTCACTTCTCCAAGGAAAGCAATCCCAACTTAGAACATAGAACATAGAACTGTACAGCACAGTACAGCCCCTTCGGCCCACAATGTTGTGCCGACCTATTATCCTACTAAGATCAATCTACCCTGCATACCCTACATTTTACTATCATCCATGTGCCTATCCAAGAGTCGCTTAAAAGTCTCTAAAGTATCTGACTCCACTACCACTGCTGGCAGCGCATTCCACACACCCAGCACTCTCTGTGTGAAGAATCTACCTTTGACATCTTCCCTATACCTTCCTCCAATCACCCTAAAATTATGCCCCCTCATAATAGTCATTTCCGCCCTGGGAAAAAGTCTCTGACTATCCACTCTATCTAAGCCTCTCATCATCTTGTACACCTCTATCAAGTCACTTCTCATCCTTCTTCGCTCCAATGAAAAAAGCCCTAGCTCCCTCAACCTTTCCTCATAAGACCTGCCCTCTCGTCCAGGCAGCATCCTGGTAAATCTCCTCTGCACCCTCTCTAAAGCTTCCACATCTTCTTATAATGAGGTGACCAGAACTGAACATAATATTCCACTTGTGGTCTAACCAGAGTTTTATAGAGCTGCAGCATAACTTCACGACTCTTAAACTCAATTCCCCTGCTAATGAAAGCCAAAAATGAAAGCCAACTTCTCCAATCTATCCTCATAACTGAAGATTCTCATCCCTGGAACTAATTTTGTGAATGTTTACTGCACCCCTTCCAATTCCCTCACATCCTTCCTAAAGCATGGTGCCCAGAACTGGACACACAATATTCCAATTGAGCCTGACAAGTGTTTAATACATGCTTATCATTCTTGTACTTAGCGCCATTAGGTAGGAAATTTTCTGACTGAATAACAGATGAAGGAACAGCTGCTATACATCCAGGTCAGGATGGCTAGGACATCATTGTCCCATTTGTGACTCCTGGAGTCAAAAAACCTAGTCTGGAGTCACTGTGCCTTTGCGTTTCCAACATACGGCAATTCGCCATCTGAAACTACCCAGGAAATTTTCACAAGATTGAGTTAAAAATTGTTAGACTGTCCATGGCTTCTGACATGGCTCATGTTCAAACTGTTTGCAATCTCTGCCATTTTCAGTAGTGTTCATCAGGTGAAATTTGACCCTTTTAAGCAGCATAAGTCCTGCCACACATCTTGCTCACAGATATTAGAATAAAATAGTCTAGATGATCACAAAGGCTTCCCAACTAAGTCTAACTTGATCACCACCAAAGAATGACACTCTGCATCTCTGGAGCAGCGTCCTACCTAATATCACTACCTGAGGAACAATCCAACAACAAGAGGCCATTCAGGCCCCCTTGAGCTCTGCCTGTCAACAGCTGATCTGCACCTCATGCCCAATTTCCTGTCATATCCCAAATTAGCCTTTTTCATCAAAAGTCATCATTCTCAATCTGACAAGTTTCAACTGACCAGCACCACCCCAATATCACAGTCAATGGATTGCACGTGTCCACATCCCACTCCGGGATTGAGTATAACATTCAAGGCTAAAATTATACACCTGATTGCCCTTACAGCCCAAAACTGTGGTAGGGTGTCACCTGAAATGGTTCCCTGTTTTGCTACCCATCTGCCCAACATCTAGTCCTGCCATCCAGGGTCTGGTAAAATTTTAGGTCAATAATCTCACTTCAAACTCTTTTTTTTAAACATTCTGCGTGACCCAGTGCATGTCGAATAATCATCTTCTGTTTTAACTTTAGCTCATTTCATGAACTGGACATCCCTGGTTGAATACAGGACTAGTGGGAAGTTGTTTTCTACTGAACACTCTCACCTTTGAGCAGGCTGTACACTGTTGCAGTCCTGAAATGGTTAAATTTGCATTGTGTCTAAAACACACAGTTACTATTATTTCTGTTTCATTTCCTGTTGGGAGAATTCTCTTGATAACTGAACAAAAAAATGTTACACAGTAAACAGATTATTTGCTTTGCAGGAAGGCAACATCAGGTTTAAACAATCCCCTTGATGACAGCAACCTCTTCACTACCAGGCACAGCTGCACTGCCCAGCACATGGAAGATTACACAAGCCCTGTCTTCCTCTGTCACTTCCCAAAGTATCATCAACAAAGAATATTGTCTCCCTCCCTCGCACCCCCACCTCCACACTGAGTTATTGAATTCACCGTGAAGCAGAATAATGCAAGGAATAGGATCTGTTCAAGCTGCTCTTTGCAGTGAGACAGTGGGGCTAATGCTGAAATCCAATAACCATTATAACTGAGTGACTAATGGAGCAATTATACATAATGCCAAGATGGACCTAGCCACTGCGTGAACCAGAGTAGTACCTGACCTCTGCTGACCACGACAGTCCACAGGAAGAATGGCTAATTACATGGGCTGGGAATGAGGGGGGAATCAAGGGCAAAGGGAAGAAGGAGATAGAGGGTGAAGGGGAAATGGGGGTGAGGAACAGGGCGAGGCTGGGGGGTGAGGGGCACTAGGGGGTGAGAAGAACGGGTAGTAAAGGCAGAAGCTGTGGGTGAGTATTTATCCCAGGCAGGATTATATTCTGGGCAAGATTGTATTCCAGTAGGCAGGAATGTAATCTGGTGGGCACCAATTAAGAGGCCATCTGACCTCTCAGAGCAGGTCGCAACATCAGGGACCAGCCATTCAATGGTGATTGTAGGGAGACAAAGAGGGCTCCCCCACATTGAGAAACCCTCAGGAATTAGGGCATTTGCTGTAGCAGAACCAGGCAGGCAGGCCCTAAAACCTAAATAAAAACCAAAAGAACTGCGGATGCTGTAAATCAGGAACAAAAACAAAGTTGCTGGAAAAGCTCAGCAGGTCTGGCAGCATCTGTGGAGGAGAAAACAGAGTTAACGTTTTGGGTCAGGTGACCCTTCCTCAGAACTGATGGTGGCTGGGAAAATGTCAGTTTATTTGCAGAAAATAGGGAGGCGCGTAGGGTAGGGAGTAAACAATAGAATAGAGCCCAGAGAGAGAGAAAGACAGTTGGACAGACAAAGGAGTTGCTAACGATTAGGCTGGGAGGCTGAATAGTTGTTAATGGGGACTGTTAGTGACTAACAACAGCGGGTGTGTAGTGGCAGGCTATGTGGTAACAAGGCCTGGTGTGTGGGGTGGGGGACTGGGACATGGGAGAGTTTAGGCCCTAAAATTATTGAACTCAATATTGAATCCAGAACTGGGCTGTAGGGTCCCCAAGCGGAAAATGAGGTGTTGTTTCTCCAGCTTGCATTGGGCTTCACTGGAACACTGCAGCAAGCCAGAGACAGAGATGTTGGCCAGGAAGCAAGGTGGTGCATTGAAGTGGCAGGCAACAGGTAGTTTAGGGTCTTTTTTGTGAGTAGAACGTAGATGTTCTGCGAAGCGGTCGCCAAGTCAACATTCGTTTCCCCAATGTAGAGGAGACCACATTGTGAGCAGCGAATGCAGTAGACAAGATTCTTGGAAGTGTAGGTGAAGTGTTGCTTCACCTGGAAGGTATGTTTGGGCCCTTGGATACTGGGGAGGGAGGAGGTAAATGGGCAGGTGTTGCACCTTTGCCGGTTACAGGGGAAGGTGCCGTAGGGCTGTAGGGAGGTGTTGGAGGTGAACGGAGTGTGGACCGAAGTGTCCCGGAGTGAACAGTCCCTGCGGAAGGCAGACAAGGGAGGGGAGGGGAATATGTGTCTGGTGGTGGCATCTTGCTGGAGGTGGTGGAAATGGCATCTGATGATCTTCTGGATGTGGATGCTGGTGGGATAGTAGGATGGTGGCCCTCAGGTAGCACTGAATCCTTGAAGTGGGGTGCGGAGCTTTGCCACTCAGGGGACACTTTGGTGGGCAATTGATAGCCGTTATCAAAGACACTTTTCACAAATACAATGGACAGCTGCCTCCATTTACCTGGCAGACTCTCTGCATGAGTCAAGAGCCTACATCAGTAAAGGTTGGTGGTTGGTGGGAGTAACAATTCATTTGTTTAATTGGCCCCCACCTCCCACATCAGAGGGCTGCCTCACCACTATCACTCCCATCATTGAAAATATCACAGAACAAAGCATGGAATCTCCTCCTGATGCCTTTCCTTCACCGTTTCACATGGCCATTGGCCTCCCTGAACATCTCCAGAGGTTTAATAATGTTCATTAATTTGTGTCGGAGCCTTTACCTCCCTACACTTTCACTTAATTATTTGCTTACATGTATTGTACTTCAATATCGAGGAGCTGGTACAGGGGCAGGGCTTGCATGTACGTGACAGTGTACGGCTACATGCATGTGAGAGTATGCACAAGTCTACAGACAAGCGTGTGCAAGAGAGTGGGGGCACGCACGTGAGAATGTACATGTAAATGAGTGTGTACGTATAAAATGATGTGTGGATGTATGCAGAAGTATGTGTGACTGCATGTGTGAATACGGAGTGGGTTTGTGAGTGAGAATGAGTTGTATGGTTGCAGTCACATATAATAGGGCAAGACTAATCTATGGTATGACACATTCCAAGGTCAAACAACCAATTAGCAAGGTAGTCATGGGCTGCTGTCATCCGTAGAATTACATCCAGCAAAATCCTTCAAAGTAGTAGCAGGGAATAAAAAAAATCATCATCTTGTGATAAAGAATGCACAGAGAGAAAGAGATAAGACTTCCCTCAATCACTCCCACTCGCTGCTCTTTACATAATTCACTGCTTTGCACAGGCTTTACAAAGTGGTAAATTTTATTTACAATGTCCTTATTACAGTATCACAGCAACACCAGAATCGAAAGATATGACCTTATGTAAAGGATTGTAAAAATGCCCCCTGAAATAGTAACAGGTATTGAGAAACCTTGAATTACTTCCAATCTTGTGAACCAGTTCACTGCATATGTCTGGAAATTCTAGCATTGGACAACATTGCTCTTGTCAAATTGCTCCTCCCTACTGTTGGCTAGGGGTAATGTGAGGAAAAGGTTTTTTACCCAGAGGGTGGTGACAGACTGGAATGTGCTGCCTGGGAGGGTGGTAGAGGCAAATTGCTTTCTGAGGCTGACCTTTAAAAAGTACCTGGATGAGCACTTGGCACATCATAACATTCAAAGTTATGGCCAAGTGCAGGTAAATGGAATTAGGTTGAAGGTCGGATGTTTTTCATATGTTGGTGCAGACTCGATGGGCTGAAGGGCCTCTTTTGCATGATTCTATGATCTGGTTAGCAAAATATGCAGTGGAGGTCCTGTGTTGGATGGTTTGTTACACTGTGGTCTTGAAGGAAGTGGGGGACATGGGATCAACTGCAAAATGTCATGGGATCTGCAAGATTATCCAGTTGGATCATTACACTGAAATCCTCCAGACAGATTGTCATTGAACTTAAAGCAGGGTGAAGTACATGAGCTTATCGCCCCTGCATGGGCTGCAGGAAGCACGGAGCCCATACCCATGAACATGGGTGGTGGAATTACCAACTAGCACTGGGTGTTTGGCCAACTGAATTAACACCTCATCAGTTTCTGTGAACAGAGTGTTTGCATGTACCTCGACGCCAAGATTTTCTACAATCAGGTATTGAAGGCAAGGTTGTGATGGTCTTTGGACAGAAAAAAAAGCATATTTCATACACTACCTGCAATATGAAACCTTGATTGGGAAACCAAACCTCATAGCTGTGGACAATACAGAAGCAGGGGTAGGCTCTCAGCCCCTCCAGTCTGGTTCACCATTAAACTAAAATGTAGATGATCTTCTACCACAACACCATTTTCCAAAACTATCCATGTATCCTTTGATAATCGGTGTAGAAATCAATCAAGCTCTGTCATGAACATTCTCGATGACTGAGTTTCCACAGTCCTCTGGGTCAGTGAATTCCAAAGATTTACTATCTCCTCAATGAAGAAATTCCTGCTGAAATCAGTGTCAAATTAGTCAACCTGTCCCCTGGTTGTCCATTCCCAATCCACGCCAGCGCACTGGAGGGCATGCAGAGGAGATTCACCAGCTTGGCGTGGGATTGAATATTTCAGCTCTGAAGAAAGGCTGAATAAGCTTGGGTTGTTAGCTTTAGAACAGAGAAGATTGAGGGGGAGATCCTGACAGAGATACTTGTGATTATGAGGGGCATGGACAAGGTGAAGAGAAACCAGCTGTTCCCTTCTGTTGAAGGGTCAATACAAGGGGGCATAATTTTAAGGTGAAAGGCAGGAGGTTTAGAAGGGATTTGAGGAAAGTTTTCACCCAGAGGGGGTGGATGTCTGCGGTAGAAAATGGCTGAAATAGTGGGTTTGTCAGGGCAGTCCTGTTTGTGGATTTTGGGAAGGTGCAAGTGGTAGACTGTCCAGATATTCTCTATTTCCCCATTGCAACAGCAGCTGGCCTGAACTCTACACTTTCCTTGACTACAGCGTGGCACTGAGACCCTGTTATGTGGGGAATAGCAAGAAAGGTGTAAACTGACTTGCACATTTACTACATTAGAACAGTCAGCTGACTTCAAAGATACCTCCTTAGCTGTGGAGCATGTGGAACAATCTAAAGTTGTGAAAGATATTGGGAGAATAAACTGTCTTTCTTCGTAAGATAGATGCTTGTTTTAACAAACACCCATTGACAAATGAACAAACCTCAATATGTTTTAAGGCAGTGACAACTTGAGTTTAGAGTTCTCAGTTACACTTACAAAAAGAGTGAGAAAATTCAACCGGAAATCAACACAAGGAAAGATTTTTCTTCATTTTAGAATTAAATTGCCTTTTACTCCAGAGCATCTTTTAAAAAGCACACACTCATTTAAGCCTTCCTTGCTATGATTATAACTCGAGTTAAGTATTCTCACAGAAGTCCTACCTAATATCAAAGCAGATTTTTAATTCCTTATCCAACTCCTTCCTCCCGGCATCCCTCAGAGTCCCACCCCATAGAAAAACCCCGCCTCTTTCGCATCCCATTGGTTCATCCACTAACAAACGTCTACCTGATTGGGCTGATCTGTCAGTTAAATGACGCATGGAAGGACGGGGCCAGGTGCAGATCATAACCGTTCATTGGACACTCGGTCTGTCAGTCTGTGGGTTCCTTGTCGACTCCAGTTATGCAGGGTTCAGAGTGAGGAGAGCTCCGCCCCACTCTTCACCACCCCTCCTACACCCCAAACCTTACCCTAACTTCTGGCCCCTTTGAAAAGCCGCACCCCAGACTCCCCTCCCTAGCTGCCACCCCCTGACACCCCACCAAACCCCCACTGCTGCCTCAATATCACAGATCAATCCTCTTGTGAGCTCTGTGTGGAGTTTGCACATTCACCTTGTGTCTGTGTGGGTTTCCTCCCACAGTCCAAAAATGTGCAGGTTGGGCGGATTGACCATGCTAAATTGCCCATAGTGTCCAGAGATAGAATAGAATTATAGTTCATAGAATCCCCAGTGTGGAAACAGGCCATTTGGCCCAACAAGTCCATATGGACCTTCTGAAGACCATTCCACCCAGACCCATCGCCTAACCCTATATTTCCCATAGGTAATGCACCTAACCTACACATCCGTGAACACTATGGACAATTTCGTATGGCTAATCCACTTAACCTGCACATCTTTGGAGTATGGGAGGAAACCAGAGCACCCAGTGCAAACTGACACAGACACAGGAAGAACATGCAAACTCCACACAGACGGTCACCCAAGACTGGAATCAAACCTGGGTCCCTGGCACTGTGAGGCAGCAGTGCTAACCACTGAGCCACTGTGCCACTCCAAAGGTGTGCATGCTAGGCGGATTAACCATGGGAAATGCAGGATTACAAGGAAGGGGTGGGTCTGGGTAGGATGCTCTTCGGAGGATCAGTTTGGATTTAATGGGCCAAATGGCCTGCTTTCATGCTGTAGGGGTTCTATCAGGTATGAAGAGAGACTTGATCATTTAGGACTATAGTCACTGTAGTTTGGAAGAATGGGGACAAGGGATTTCATAGAAACCTGTAAAGTTTTGTCAGGACTAGACAGGGTAAACGCAAGAAGGATGTTCTGATGACCAGCAGTGGCAGTCTAGGGATATGGACTAGCCATTTAGGACTGAGATGAGGAGATATATCTTCACCCAGAGATGGGAAGCCTGTGGAATTCTGTACCACAAAAAGTGGTTGAAGCCCAAACATAGATACCGTTCTTACTACAAAGGGGATCAAAGGGTATGGGACAAAAGTGAGAGCTTTAGAGGAAGGATCATTGGACCCAAAGTGTTAACTGATTTCTCTCCACAGGTGCTGCCAGACCTGCTGAGCTTTTCCAGTAATTTTGTTAACAACTATACTGAGTTGGACGATCAGCCATGGCAGAGTAGGTTCAAGGGCTAAATGGCCTACTCCTGTTCCTGTTTTCTATGTTTCTATGATTAGTTCAATGGGACAAGTCTTCACAGGCTTGGGGCTTGTTGTGGTCTTTTCACCTTTTACCCCTTGGCCAGATGTCCCCCCTGATACTATCTTCACTTTTCCTGACAGTCAAGCTCAGGAGGAGTGGAACAAGATGAGAGGCTTCAATCCACAATACTGTCTGGGATGGAGCTATTCTCATTTGTTAAAAATGCCCATGATTCCAGGATCAATATCAAATTTAAATATAACCTTTGACTTCTTTTCTCAATAGTAAACCCCTCTCCTCTGTCACCTTCACATCTAAAATCAAAAGTAAGGTGTCCACGGACCTGTTTGTCACTGAGCTTAAGATCATGATCAGCTGCCCTCTGAGGCTTCCCTCCCTTCACATTACCCAAGAAGCCAAGCCTCCTAAAGCAACCCCACCCCGACACCACCACCACCACCCCAGCTTAACTCTGAGTTTGCATCCTCCTTCAGTTTCTTTCCTATCTTCTCTCATGGCCTGTACAAACACACCTTGTTCAAGAGACTTACCAATAGTCCCTTTGACCCTGATTCCATTAACCTGCTGACCATCCAGCTTGCCCTCCTGGTCCCTATGTTAGATAATATTGTTTATGGTTCTCCCTCTTCAAATATTGTCCCTCTCTCTATCAAAAGCCACACCATCACACTTCTCAAAAACATCCTTTGGCCTCTCCATTCTTGCAAACTAACACTCCATCTCCAGCTTTCCATTGTTACCCAATGTCCTTAAACTTGTTCAAAAACAAAGTTGCTGGAAAAGCTCAGCAGGTCTGGCAGCATCTGTGAAGGAGAAAACAGAGTTAATGTTTCGGGTCTGGTGACACTTCCTCAGAAACTTGTTGCCTCACTAATATGTGCCCACCTTACTTTGACCTTTATGTTTAAATCCTTGGGATCAGATTTCCAACACTATTACGCTACTGTTATGGGAGGCATGGGAGGAAGTTGCTGGGGCTCTAGCAGATATATTTTATACTGCTGGCCCTGATAGGAAAGTTATTGGAAAAAATTCTGAAGGACAGGATTAAACAATACCTGAAAAGGCAGGGATTGATCAGGAATAGTCAGCATGGATTTGTTGGAGAGAGATCCTGCCTGACTAATTTAATTGAGTTCTTTTGAAAAAGTGGCTAAATATATTGATGAGATTAGTGCAATTGATGTGGTTTACGTTCAGTAAGGCCTTTGATACGGTCCCACGTGGAAGGCTGGTCCAAAAAGTAACGGCCCATGAGATCCAAGGCAAGTTGGTAAACAGAAATGAAAATTGGCTTACAAATAGGAGGCAAGGGGTGATGGTGGAAGGGTTCTTTTGTAATTGGAAGCCTGTGACCAATAGTATAGCACAGGGATTGGTGCTGGGACCCTTGCTGTTTGTTATTTACATTCACAACTTGGATATGTAGGTAGAAGGTATGATTAAAAAGATTGCCAATGAATCGAAAATTGCAGGTCTTGTTGATAGTGAGGAGTATAGTCTCAAGCTACAGTCTGATATTGGTCAGCTGGTAAATTGGGCAGAGTAATGACAGATGGAATTTAATTCTGATAAGTGCAAGATGATGCATTTTTGGAGGTCTTATAAGGAAAAGATATACACAGTGAATTGTAGGTCGCTACGGAGTACTGAGAAACGAAGGAACCTTAGTGTAATAGTCCATAGATCCCTGAAGGTGTCAGCACAGGTAGACAGGGTTGTAGACAGGATACTTATCTTCATTAGGAGGGGTGTAGAATATAGGAGCAACAAAGTCTTGTTACAACTTTATAAAACATTGGTTAAGCCACAGAAGGAAAACTGTGCTCAGTCCTGGTTGTCACACATTTGGAAGGACATGATTACATGGGAGAGGGTGCAGAGAAGATTCACCAGGATGTTGCCTGGGATGAGAAATCTCAGATATGACCAGAGATTGTATATGTTGCGTTTGTTTTCCTTGAAGCAAGGGAGGCTGAGGGGAGATCTGATTGAGATATACAAAATTTTGAGAAGCATAGACAGGGCAAATCATGAGAATTTCTTCCCCATGTCCAAGACCAAAGGGCATAAGTTTAAGATGACCTGCAAATGATTTAGAGGAGATCTGAGAAAAACGTTTTTTTTTTACCTAGAGCATGTTAGAAATATGGAACATACTGCCTGAGAGGGTGGTGGAAGCAGATACTCATGCAACATTTAAGAACCATCTGGATGAGCATGTACAACGTCAAGGCACAGTGGACTCTTAACCAAGTACAGGTAAATGGGATTAGTGTAGTTTGGTGTTTCTTGGTCAGCATAGACGTGGGCCGAAGGGTCTATTTCCGTGCTGTATCACTCTATCACTTGAATGAAATAACTCTTATTAAAGTCACAAATAAGGTCAAGTGTTAATGTGCCAAAAGTTTCTGTTCTTATCTTTTTCAATCTGTCTGTGGTCAAGGGTGAGCATACTATCCTCCTCCAAACCTTTCCCACCACTATGCAGCTGGACAGGGCTGCATTTACCTTATTTATTTAATTCTAGCAAATCATCTCCAATGGCTTCGCTCCCGTTCCTGCACCATTACCCCCGGTGCATCCCAAGAAGCTCTCCTTGCCCGTATCTTTCATATGCTTCCCTAAGCCATAACATCTGAACAAACAGAATCACAGAATTGTTACAATACTGAAGGAGGCCATTCAGCCCATCATGTCTGCAACAGCTTTCCAGTGAGAGTTGTGATTTAGTGCCATTCTCCTGCACATTGTTTCTATTCAAACAGTCATCCAGTGCACTGTTGAAGTCTCAATTGACTCTGTCTGCATCACACATCCAGGCAGTGCACTCCAGACCTCAATCCCTCATTGTTTGAAATAGCTTTTTCCCATGTCACTTTTGCTACTTTTGAAAATCACTTTAAATCAATGCCCCCTCATTGTCCGTTTTTTATAAGTTGGAATAGTTTCTATTTACTCTACGCAGAACTCTAA
Organism: Rhincodon typus; assembly: GCF_021869965.1. Classification (NCBI taxonomy): domain Eukaryota; kingdom Metazoa; phylum Chordata; class Chondrichthyes; order Orectolobiformes; family Rhincodontidae; genus Rhincodon; species Rhincodon typus. The sequence continues at coordinate 16,430,271 of NC_063370.1, forward strand.
TGATTTTGAAAACTGCTAGCTGCCTTTTCTTCAAAAAGAACCTCTCCAACCTATCCTCATAACTGAAGTTCCTCGTCCTGGAGCCATTGTTGTAAATCTTGTCTGCAGCCTCTCCACTATGTCCATTTCCTTCCTCTAAAGTGGCATCCAGAACTGTACACTGTAGTCAAGCTGAAGTCTAACAAATATCTTATAGAAGTTCAGCATAAACTTTATGGTTTTATACTCTAGGCCCCTATTAATAAAACCAGGATACTGTATGCTTTTTAAATTTCTTTCTCCACCTGTCCTACCACCTTCAGTGGTCTATGCAAATATACACCGAGGTCTCTCGGCTCCTGCACTGCATAACTACTGTACCCTTATTTTGTATTGCCTAACAAAGGTCACCCTCCAAAATGCATCATACCACACTTCTTATTGAGCTTTGTCGGCCACCCATCTGCCCACTCTGCCAATTTCTATATGTCCTTTTGGAGATTCTGTACTGTACTCCTCACAGTTTATAATGCTACCAAGTTTTGCATCATCTGCATACGTTGCTACTATTCCTTGCAAGCAAAAATCTATATCATTAATATATATCAGAACAAGCAAAGGTCCCAATACTGACCCATGGGGAACTCCACTGCAAGTTTTCCTCCAGCCTGAAAAATATCCATTGAACATTACTCTCTGTTTCCTATCACTCAGCCAATTTTGTAATCATGTTGCTACTGTCTCTTTGTTACCATAACTTTTCCCCACAGCACCTGTCTCAACTACCTCACTGACTCAAAATGATCAGACAACATATCTAACAGCCAATACTGGATGACAGAAGTTTGCTTTAATTAAACATTGGAAAGAGTAAAGCTTTTGTCTCAGTCCCCAATGCAAATTCTGTTTTCCAGCCACAGATGTCTTCCCTCCACCTGGCAACTGCCTGAGGCTCAACCAGACTATTCACCACTCTGTAGTCATATTTGACCTTGAAATAAGCCTCAGTGCTGTCACTAACACCTTATATTTCCACCTCCATAACAATTCCACACCCACCTCAGCACATCTGCTGTTGAACCCTCCTCAATGCCTTTATTACCTGGAGACCAGAATATTTGAAGGGTCTAGGCCCGAAACGTCAGCCTTCCTGCTCCTGTGTTGCTGCTTGGCCTGCTGTGTTCATCCAGCTCTGCACCTTGCTGTCTCTTATTCCAATACATAGCCTGGATGTTCTCCCTCATTCTTCACTGTGTAATCCTGATGTTATGCAAATCTCTGCTGTCTGTGACATTGCTCGCAGCAAGTTGCGTTCATGCATCAGTCCTGCGCTGGATAACCTACATTGCTCCCTGGACTCAGTCTTGTTTGCAAATTCCACCCCATCTCTGTAATCTCCTCCAGGTACACAACCTTGTGAGATCTCTGAAGCCCTCTAATTCTGGCCTCATGTCAACCCAGGATTTTAAATTACTGGTAGCTGAGCAATTAAATACATTCAGCCCCAACCTCTCTGTTTCTCCTTTATTCTCTTTCCACTTTTAAGACAATTCTCAATGCTACCTCTTTGACCAAGTCCTGATATCACTTTACACGACTGTGTTAAACCCTGCTTTATAGAAACTGTCGTCAAGCACCACCATTATAAGAGCATAAGATATAGGAGCAGAATTCGGCCATTCAGCCATCAAATCTGCTTCACCATTCAAATCATGGCTGATACGTTTCACAACCTCATTCTCATGCCTTCTGTCTGCAACCTTCGATCCCTTTATTAATCATGAACCTATCTATCTCTGTCTTAAATACCCTCAATGACTTGGCCTCCACAGCCTTCTGCGGCAATGAGTTCCACAGTTTCCCCAGACTTTGGCTGAAGAAATTCCTCCTCATTTCAGTTCTAAAAGATCATCCTTCACACTGAGGCTGTGTCCTCAGGTCCTGGTGTCAATTATGTTAAAAGTACTTGATAAAGTTTTTGTTGTTAAGCATGAAAACTTTCCAAATCGAACAACTGAGAAATTGATAAACTACTTAAAATTACTGAGAAATCCACAGGAACTAATTCTCGATGGTAAACATTGGCAATCCACTAGCACCATACTACTGGCAGTGTGCTGGCACTGTATCTCCTGCAGTATTAGCATCATACCACTGGCAGTGTGCTGGCACATACCATTGGGCAGTTCACATGCAATGTACTCTCATAAGTGCTCTCCCATCACCCAATATACTCTCATAAGTGCTCTCCCATCACCCAATATACCATTGAAGCAGAAAACAGGAGTAAAATCTGTTGAAGGGTACAATCAGTAATCTGCCAGACAGGGGGCAATGAGACTGTGAAACTCACCAGCAGAGGGGGTGACAAGAGATGAATGGCATAGATGCATGTAAAATGGGGCTAGATAAACATGAAAGTTGATTGAATTAGTTAGGGAATTGAGGGGGAGGCTAGAGAGAGGTTTATCTGTCAGTATGGAGTAGGTGGGCTGAATGATCTATTTCTGTCTAATTCGTAGACAAAAAAAAAAATTACTGTTCAAAATTAGGCCATTTAGACCAGTGCACGTGAGCAGGCTGATTCCACTTCTTAGTCTTGGCCTGTAACTCCATAGGTGACGTACGTCAGGTGCATATCAAGTACTTCATAAATGGGATAAGAATTTCTCCCTTTTTATTGTCTATTTATGGGATGTGGGCCTCACTGGCTAGGTCATCACTTAATGTTCATCCCTAATTATCCTTCAGAAAGCGTTGGTAGACTGGCTTCTTGATCTGCTGCAGTCCACAGAGTGTAGAAACACCCACCATGCCATTAGGTAGGGAATTCCAGGATCTTGACCCAGCAATACTGAAGGAATAGCAATATATTTCCAAGTCAGGAAGGTGTATAACGTGGAGGGGCAACTCATAAGTAGTAGTGTTCCCAGGTATCTGCTGCCCTTGTCCTTCTAGGGCTTACAGGTTATGGGTTTGTAAAGTGCTGTCACAGGAGTCTTGGCGAGTTACTGTCATGCATTTTGTAGATGGTACACATTGCTATTACTGTGCTTTGGTGCTGAAGAGAGTGAATGTTTAGTATGGTGGATGGGATGCATTCAAGTAGACTGCTTTGTCCTGGTAGATCTGCACTTATTTGGTTAAGTGGAGAAAATTTCAAAACACTCCTGCCTTGTACCTTGCAGATGCTGGACGGGCTTTGGGGAGTTGAGAGGTGAGCTACTTTGCCACAGTATTTATAGGGCAGGTACAGTCAAGTATCTCATCAATGGTAACCTAAGGATGTTAATAATAGGGAATTCAGCGATGGTAATGCCACTGAATATCAAGACATAGAATCCCTACAGTGTGGAAACAGGCCCTTCAGCCCAACAAGTCCACTCCAACCCTTGGAACATCCCACCCAGTCTCATCCCCTTATAAGCCACCTAAGTTACACATCCCTGAACACTACAGGCAATTTTGGGATGGCCAATCCACCTAGCCTGCACATCTTTGGACTATGAGAGGAAATGCATGCAGGCACAGGGAGAATGTGCAGACTCCACACAGACAGTTGCCTGAGGGTGGAATTGAACCCAGATCCCTGGCGCTGTGAGGTAGCAGTGCTAACCACTGAGCCACCATGCTGCCCAAAGGGGAATTGCTTTTTGAAGATTGACATTGCTTGCCCTTCTGTGATGCAGAAATAACTTACCCCTTATCAGCGCAAGCTTGGATAGTTTCCAGGCCTTGCTAGACGCAACCGTTTCACAACCTGAGCTTCCACCACCCTTTATCAAAGTGAATTCCATATTCCACCCATACCTGCCACTATTCTTTCTATCAGCTACTTCAAATCCTGGCTTCCTGATTATTGCTGTCTTTGCTAAAGATTAAATATTTCTTATCCCGACTATCAAAGCTGCTAAAAATTTTGTAAACCTGAATTAGATGTTTCTTCTGCCTCCTCCATTCCAAAAAATATTAGCACAATTCTATCCAATCTTTTCTCATTGCTAAAATTCTCCATTCATGACAACGTGCTTCGTACTCTAATATGATCATATATCCTTCCTGTGACAGTGATCAAAACTGTACAGTGCATCTGGACTATACTGTTGTTGTATACAGGCCTAGCATAACCTCCCAGCTCTTCTAATTCAAGGCTCAAAATCCAAAAGAATGTAGCCCAAAAGTCTTCTTGACCACTTTATTTACCTGTCCTGCTATGTCAAGTAACCACATACTGGTAGATCAGCTTACCTCTCAACATCCTGCCATTTATTGCATATTCCTTTACATTGTTTTTCCTCTCCAAATGAATAACCTCACACTTCTCCAAGTTGAATTTCATTTACCAATTTTCTGTCCATCAGTTTGGTTCAATGCCATCTTCCTACCATCTACAGTTTTCTTCCTCCCTTATCAAGCACATGGCCACTTTTGTCTCATTTGCTAACAACTCAATCATACCTAATACAGTTTAGTTGAAATCATTACCTCAAATGGGGGGTCCGTATTGATCCTTGCAGAACCCTGCTCAACGACCTTCCAGTTATAAAAACATTCACTGGTCAGTACCTCTACTTCCCGTCTCTGCATCCATTTTGAAAACAACTTGCCACTTTTCCTTGGATCCCGTGGCCTCTTACCAGTCTGTTATGAGGGACCTTGACAAAAACCCTAGCTGCAATCCGTGTGAACTCCATCAATTATGCTGCCCTCATGGGGCACACGTTGTTACCTCTTCCAAAAATTCAATCATATTAGTCAGACATGATGTTTCCTTAACAAATCAATCAGACGCTGCCTGGCCTGCTGAGCATTCCCAGCATTTTCCGCTTTTATCTCAGATTTCCATCATCTGCAGTAGTTTGTTGTGTTAGTGACTTGATAGTTACTCGACTATCCAATTCTCCCATTTTAAACAAAACACAAGATCCTCTGCTGCTCCAGCAAGAGGGGATTAGAAAGGTCTGAATTTCTGCTATTTTCTCCCTTGGTTTTTTTAGCAGCCTGGGATACAAATAAGATGATTTAAAAAGAAGATCCACCTGGTAAGATGCTAAACCACTTAATATTTCCTCTCTCACGATGTTTATCCAATCCAATACTTTACTCCTCCTCCTAACGAGAACATCTGCATGATCACCCCTCACTTGTGAAGACAGATGTCAAGTATTCACCAAGACTCATGCCCAGATTATTTTGCCTCTATACCTTTGTTACAATTTTGATCTCTAATTGGCCCTAGCCTTTCCTCAGTATTTTCATGGAAGCTCAAGGCAAATGGGCGTAAGTTGAGTGAGGGCAAATCTGATCTCAACTCTGATGATCCCACCGTCACCTAAGGAGGTAAGTTTGTTGTCCCACCAGTTAACATCTGCAAGGAAGTGGTGGCAGGATGAAAGTTTACTGTTATTTAATGTTCAAATATTGATTTCAGTGATGACAGGAAGGGGAGGACAAGCTCAGTCTGAAGTGAACAGTACCACCTCTTGGGTTTTAAATGAATAACACTCCAACAATTGTATCAGAGATTCAGCCGACGTTGGGCTTGTCAACAAGAAAAAAATGGATTAAGTCTGGAGACGCTTGAATAATCATCCAACTGATGTCTTCTGACTTGAAACTTTAAACCAAAAATCAACCTGATTGAAAGGATTGGAGGATGCAAAAAGAAATGTTTCTGAACTTTACACATGCTATTACAAAATCACTTTCCTTACTCAGTACAATATATCATATTAACTTGAATAATACATTTCAGCATGACTGTGCCTTTTAAGTCTGAGTCACAATGTTGTAGGTTCAAGTGGTACTCTGGGTTAACTTTCCAATTCAGTATTGAGGGAGCTCCCTCTAGTGTCCAAAGTTAACCATCCAGAAATCAAATGAAAAAACAGATTTACCTGGCCATTCTCACATTGCTGATTGTTGATCCTTACTGTGTACAAAATTACATTGGTCTTTTCCTGTGCCTTTCAGCCTGTTCCACCATTTAGTATGATTGCGGCGGATTTGTCTCCTAACTCCAGAGACGTCCCAGTGCCCCATTATCACTTTATTATTTGTGGTCAGCAAATCAGTCACTCTCATATTTAAAATTAACAAGTGATCTGGAATCAACGGCCATTTGCAGCTGAAGGTTCCAAATTTCTGCAGAAATAACTCCATCCCTGAAAGGCCTGGTTGTAATTTTCTGAAATACATTAAGGTAGATAAGTCCTCAGAGCTTGATGGGATATATCTTAGGATACTGAAGGAGGCAAGCAAAGATGTTGCTGAAACCTTGACAGAGATCTTTGTATCTTTTTTAGGCACAGGCAAAGTCCCAGAAGATGAAGAATAGACAATGTTGTTCCTTTAAGGGCAAAAGGAATAATACAGGAAATTATAGGCTGGTGAGCCTTATATCAACGGTAGAGAAATTATTGGAAAATATTCTTAGGGACAGGATTTACTTGCATTTTGAGAATAATGAACTTATTAGTGAGTCAACATGGCAGTCTACAGGGGAGGTCTTGTCTCTCAAAGTTGATTGAGTTTTTTTTGAGGAAGTTATTAAGATGATTGATGAGGATCGGACAGCGGTTGTTATCTACATGAACTTTAAAGCATTCGACAATGATCCAGAAGATCAAATCACGAATTGGCAAGGTGCACACAAAATTGGGCTTGGCTGTAGAAGAGAGAATAATTGTAGAGATAGTAGGAACTGCAGATGCTGGAGAATCCGAGACAACAAGGTGCAGGGCTGGATGAACACAGCAGGCCAAGCAGCATCATAGGAGCAGAGAGGCTGACGTTTCGGGCCTAGACCCTTCATCAGAAAAGCTTTTTTTTTTTTTTTTTCCTCTGTGGGTTCTCCGATTGTGGCCTCATGGCCAATGGCGGCGGACCCATTGTGGGGAAGGTCCTGGGTACGGCTGGGGATTTGGGGGGTGGAGGAAGCCCGTTTTGGGTGGTAGGCACCTGTAAGTTTACTGTAAGTTTACTACAATAATTGTAGAGGTGTGTTTTTCTGACTGGAGATCTATGGCCCAATGATCAGTGCTAGAACATCTGTTGTTTGTTATATATGTAAATGATTTGTATGAAAATGTTGGTGGTAGATGACACAAAAATTGGTGGAGTGGTAGATAGTGAGGAAGGATATCAAGGATACAGATCAGCTAGAAAGCTGGGCAGAGAAATGACAGATGGATTTAGAACATAGAACAGTACAGCACAGTACAGGCCCTTCGGCCCACAATGTTGTGCCGAACAATTTAATCTGGACAAGGGGGACATGTAGCATTTTGGGAGGTCAAATGAAAAAAGAGAGTATATAGTAAGTGGCAGGACCCTCAGGAGAATTGATATACAGAGGATCTCGCGGTCCAAGTCCATGGTTTCCTGGAAATGGCAACATAATGTGTTAAAGAAAGTGTACGGTATGCTTGCCTACATTGGCAGGGCATTGAGTATGCAAGTTGGCAAGTCATGTTGCAGTAGCATTAGATTTTAGTTAGGCCACGTTTGGAGTGTTGTGAGCAGTTCTGGTCCCCACACTGTAGGAAGAATGTGGAAGCTTTGAAGAAAGTACAAAAGTACTTTACCAGGATGTTGCCTGGATTGGAATGTATTAGCTATAAAGGAGAGATTGGGCGAACTTGGATTGATTTCACTACAGCATCAAAGGCTGGGGCAAGGGCAACCTGAAAGAAGTATATAAGATTATGAGAAGTATGAATAGGGTGGATAGTTAGAGTCTCTCTCCCAGGGTGGAAATCTCAAATACCAGGGGGCATAGGTTTAACGTGAGGGGAAAAGTTTCAAGGGAGACTTTCAAGGAAAGTTTTCTATTTAGACAGTATTGGGAGCTTGGAACATGCTGCCAGGGGAGGTGGTAGAAGTAGATGCAGTAGCAAAGTTTAAGGGTACTTAGACACATGAACAGACAGGAAATAAGAGGGATATGGACAATGTGCAGGTAAATAGGATTAGTTTAGAATGGCATCATGGACAGCAGATATGGTGGGCCAAATGGCCTGTTCCTGTGCTGTACTATTCTATGACAGCTCTGTCACCCTAACTTACTACCACTACATTTCTATTAATTTATACCCCCACTGCCATTTAAATGGCTTCCTGTACCATGATCTTTTTGCTCATCATCCTGTAGAACCTGCTTTCATTGATTCAGTATCTTAGATAGTTGTAAAGATTAAGACTCCTCCAATTCTATCTTGTTAAAGTTCATTTGCACCATTAACATCACAAACTTCTTGTTCCTGACCATGGACCAAATCAGAGGACCCTAGTAGAAGGCTGTGATTATCTCAAAACTTTGTTCTGGGAGATGATGCCTACCCATGCTGTCTCAGTTTCTGCAGCTTGCCATCCAGAATAAACATTAACTTTGCCTTGGATCAGTAAGGTGTCTACAAGTTTCCACATGCTGCAGCTACCATATGCCACTGACTCTGCAATCTTTATAGCACTTAGTTCATTGTTTTACTGATTAAGTTTTAATTAATGTCTCCAGTCCTGTTTACATTCTTGCTTTGATAACTTCTAATTAGCCTGATTGAAATGCAGTTCTAAATATTTTTAGATTTATTAACCTATTTTTCTAATCAACCCATTCAGAAATGTTATTACACACCTCTGGAGCAGGTGAGACTTGAACCCGGGTGTTCCTGTCCAGGGTAGGGACACTACCACAAGAGGGCTCTGAAATTCAATTCTGAAGGTAAATAGTAAATACTCACCAGCCAATCTAATAAATCCCCCTCAACATATTGAGTGACTCTCGAATCACCCTTTCATCAAAGATTCTGGGAAAAAACAACCCTACGTTTTATAATCTGTCCTCTTAATTTAAAGGCTAGAGGCCAATCATCATCTTAGTGAAGCTCATTCTGGGTCAAATATGTCCTTCCTGAGTGTGGTGCCCAGAGCTACGCTCAGTAACTCAATGTGGTTTAATAAGAACCTTCTCTAAACATTCTTTGCTGATTTATGTACTTTGTCCCATCTTCTGACCTACCAATTGTCTCTGCTCAATTATATTATGTTTCTCAAAATTCAAAAGGTATTATCAAGTTGGTTTAGTTAACCACAGATAGTAGATCCTCCCCTTAGATTTTTTCCTTTATCATTAATATATCTATACTGTTGATCCTGAAATATTGGTCTTGAATAGATACCACTGCATCTCTATCAATGAATGCATTAAACTAATTTGCCACTTCACTCTGGCTCATTCTGCTTTCATGCTTTTATTATCTTCAAGCTTGAAATATTAGTCTTGGACCCACTCCTCACACCAAACAAAAAATTCAGTTAGAATATTGCTGCCACTTTTAGGTGCATTCACAGTTAGGCAATTAATTAATCTGATCTCATTGCACAATATTGGGTCTTTTAAGGTCTTAGCAAAAATTTGTAGCTTGTGGATGCAGTTGTTCAGTAGCTCTCCAAGCCGATTGTTCTGTGGTAAGCAACATCATCAGTGCAACCTCCAAGCTTTGGTGTTCTGCTTTGTTCCGAATTTATATGATCCTCTGGTGTGGTCATGTCACTTCCGGTTCTGTTATTTTAGCAGCGGTCTGTCTACAGGGTCTACTTCTGTGTTTGTTAATAGAGTCCCATGTTATACATGATTGCACACAAACCTACAGCAACACTGCGCCAAATGTTATCAAAGACTAAAGACTCCATACAGACAGTAAACAAGACCAACATGATATACAGAATACGATGTAGCAAGTGCAATAAACATTACATTGGACAAACAGGGTGGGAACTGACAACCAGGATACACAAACACCAGCTGGCAGTAAAAAGACAACCAATATTCACTTGTCTCAGTACACACAGACAATGAGGGCCATCAGTTTGACTGGGACAAAGTGACCATACTTGGATGAGCGAACACCAGACATGCAAGGGAATTTCTGGAAGCCTGGTTCTCAAGACAGAACTCCACTAACAAACACATACAGACCGCTGTTAAAACAACAGAACCGGAGGTGACAAGACCATCACACCAGAGGATTGTGTAAATCCGAAGGAAGCAGAATACCAATACTTTGATTAGAGGTCGCACCGATGATGTTGCCTAGAAGGGTAACAAAATGTTTGCACACCACAGAACCATTGGCTTGGCAAGGTAACGAACAACTGAATATTGGGTCTAATAAAACATGCTCTCTGCAGTTGGCTTCAAGTGTTTTCTAAAAAAAAACAATATTTCATGAACTTCTCAGCTTGAATAGCTTATATTTGAAGGCACTATAAAAATAATCTTTTCTTTGACTCAGCAAAGAGAGAGTCCTTATCCATTGTTATTGTTACTGTTACTGTTTAAATTATTGAAAAGCAATTTCCAAGTTCTAAGCTTCAAAAGAACAGACTGATTGGACTTGAACTGTTAACTGTTTTTCTCTCCACAGATGTTGTTAGACCTGCTGAATTTTTCCAGCTTTGTTTTATTTCAGATTTCCAGTATTCGGCTTTTATTTTATTCTCTTGACTTCCCTCCTCCACTTTTGGTTCCTTTTGCTTACACTTTCAAGACAGCTGTTCAATTCCTCAACCATCTTCATCAACTGGAGACTTTTTAAGAACAGCAATTGGAGAAACAAGTTTGAAAACTTTCCTCTCTCTGGTCAGAACACCAATTATAACAGGTCCCTAGAGAATAGGACGTGGATAACTCCAGCTTTATACTCCATAACTTGTGCTGCATGGGGATAGGTTATCCATCACATAAATGTTTACACTTCCTCAAATAAACTCTAATGCCATCATACTCCAAGTTGCTTTCGTTCACTTTAATGTCTAGAATTATAGAAGTAATTCCTAAAAGTGCTTTGTATTTTCATTTCTATTTCAAATCTAGAACTGTGCAAACAGAAAAATCCTTAATTTGCTATTCTCCAATTCTTTCCAGGTCTGATGTAAAACAGCCATGGAACATGGTTACAAATAGTGCAATGTGTAATATTAAAAATGCCCTGTCTACATTATTTCCTATTATCACATATCTTAGTCTTACATTTTGAAGTTATGCAAACATGTCACACAGTAATTGAATCCTCCCACTTGGACTGGTATTTCAACAGCTCAGTTAAATCTCCTTAATCTCTAGGTTACATTAATTTTTATTCCAATCCACTCAAATTCTGTGCCCCAAATGATCAAAAACCCATGTTTTATTTTAATATAAAAATACTTAGTCACATTTTAAAGGAAAATTTAAAGAGAAATTAAATTACATCTGCAATGACAGGCTCCACTTAATCCCACAGCCCAACTTGTCCTAAAGACTACATTCATTCTGGAGTTTCCATGTGTGAAATGCCACTGGAGATAGTCAAAATTGCTTCCTTCTGCACTACAATTTGTAACACCACAATGGGAAGAATGAGCAGCTATTTAGCCCCTTATCCAACTCTGCAGTTTATCAACTACTTCCACATCCTCAGTTTATCCCTCAACAGGAAAAAATCTCAACTTTTGGATGTACTCAACACCAGTTTCCACAGATCTTGAGAGTAGATTCCAAGAGTTCTCAACTTGGAGTGAGTGGTTTTCTCACCAGAATCCTAAATGGCTCTTTATTTTCTATTTTAAAAAGGTAGAAGATGTCCCAACATTACAATGCCACATCCTGTCTGCCCACTTTATTTCCATTAGTGTGGTGGGACAGTCTGGAGTTGGGCAGGTGCCAATGCAGGCAGTTTGTAAAGCATCTCTTTTCCTTGGGATATCGACCCAGTTCTGTAGATGAATGTTAAGCTTCTACCCATCACCATTTCAACAGATGGCTGAGTAGAATGTAAAAAAAAATTTAAAAACAGAGAATTGACTTTAAAAATCAATCTTAATGCTGTCGAAATCAGACTCGAGCACTTTATCCACTAGAAAATGTACTCCAATACATCTGAATACTTTCACAATGTTGGTCAATTTAATAATCACCTACTTTAAGAACAAAACACCAGTTGCTATATTAAAGACACTTCTTCATATCATGTCTGGTTATGGTATGATGCTAGGAACAAATTTTCCAACTCCAGAATAGACAACCATGATTCACGACCTCTGACCTTAAGCTTCACACAAACTTCAGAAACCCGTCTGGTGTCACTGAATTAAACTCAATGAAATGCAAAATTTAGTTAGTGGTAAAATGGCAGTCCTGATGCCAGTGTTTGTACATAATGGGCCATGACCGGTTCTAGTTAATTTGGCAGCCTGTGGGAACAGGGTCACAATCACAGAACTCTGGTCCCCCCACTACATCTAACCTCTATTCATGTCTGCCCAGTCTGGGTCACCCCAAATTGTAATATCTATTCCTGGGCCAACAAGTCAAATTCTAGATTTGGCAGTTTAAGTATCTAATCTGCCAAACACTGAGAAGCTTGTATGTTTCAATTGGAATCACAGAATCCCTGTGGAAGCAGGGCATTCAATCCGTCGAGTCACACTGACCATGCGAAGAGCATCCCACCCAGACCTGCATTTCCCATGGCTAATCAACACAGCCTGCACATTTCTGGACACTATGGGCAATTTAGCATGGCCAATCCACCTAAGCTACACATCTCCAATCTGTGGGAGGAAACCCATGCAGGCATGGAGAGAGTGTGCAAACTCCACGCAGACAGTCACCCGAGGCTGGAATCAAACCCAAGTCCCTGGTGCTGTCAGGCAGCAGTGCTAACCGCTGAGCCATCATACCTTCCCAATTAAATCACATCAATTTTCTAAATTTGGGTTATAAAACCATTCTAAGATAAAACCACCGACATCCAGGAACTAATTTAGCAAACCCTTGCTACACAACATCCAAGGAAGTCCTTATTCAGGCAAGTGCAAATCTGTACACAATACCCAGGTGGGATCTCACCTTCGTGTTTAACGTAGAACAGTACAGCACAGGAACAGGCCTATTTGACTCACCATGTCTGTGCGAACGATGCCATTCTAAACTAAACCCATCTGCCTGCCTGTGGTAAATACTTCTCCATTTCCTGCCTGTTCATGTGCCTGCCTAAATGTCTTTTAAATGTTGCTATTTTGTCTGCTTCTACCACCTCCCCAGCACCGTGTTCCAGGTTCCCAGCATGCTCTGTGTAAAATAAAAAAAAACACTTGCCTTTCACATCTCCCTGAAAACTTTCCCCCTCATTTTATACCTACTCACCCTTGTATTTTCCCAGGGTGGAAAGGTCAAAGACTGCTAAACAGATGTTCAGTTATCAATACACTTACTTTTTTAAGAAGGTCAATAGATTTCCTTTTATTAAAAACCTCAGATTCTGGCCGCAGAAGTGAGAGAAAAATAGGAGCAGGTTAACATCACAAAGAGCAGGTTAGCAAATTCAAAACCATTTATTCACCCCACCTGTCTCTCTGCTGTCTGTTACACTGTGGTAGATCCAATGGACATGCAATACCCCACAAGACGTCAGCGTTGAAAGAACTGAGGTTCTGTCATATTATGAGATTTTGGCAAGACAGGAACTGGGGCTTGATGTTCCCACTTCAAAAAAATTGCAGATTTGATTCATCTTTAATGGGCTGAGCTCCAGCACTTCTCAGCCTTCCCAATCTGAGAGTCCTGCACTTTGGTAATGTTCCAGGTCCAGGTAACTAAACGACTATTCCACACAGTTAACTAGTCACAAATGTTAGTGAGAAAAAGCACAGCCCATTTCTGTATTTAAACATGTGCCAAATAGCTTAATATGTTGAACAACCTCAAAAAAGGCAAGACAAAGAATTGGCTTATTACTTCCAGGCAAATTTGGGACTTGAGAATGTTAAGAGGAGGCAGAATATAGATTTTCACACAGGGAAATTAAAAAAAAACTTATCATTTGGGAGAGATTAACAGAAAACCATGATCTCATCAATACTGGACAGTTGTATCTCAGCTATACAAAGTGAAAGAAACTGACCAGACTGACTATATTGCTCAAGAGCAAGCCACCACAGATTTGACAAGCCATTGGCTTTCTGGTTCAAAATGAGTAATGATCAGTGAATGGGTCCCTGTTCATTTGAAGGGTTATGAAGCCTACCCTGGCTCAGGCACCTCTTCACTATGAAAGAAATGCATTTCCAAAATTCCGATTTTTGGACCATTGGCACAAGCACCTTCTGCAACACCATCGCTTGCAGGTACTTTTGTTCTGAGCGAAGGGAGAGGCTGCAGTGAATCCTCAGGGTGAGATATGGGCATTGGCCACAAGGCATTATAAATAAAGTTGTTTGTACATTGGACATAAAGCAGCAAGATCAAAAGAGCATTCATCAGACAGGTGACAGCATTCAATAGATCAAGTTCCTATACACAACAGCACTTAAAAGCATCTGTATAATACCCCGCAAAGTACAAAGCACAACATTGCAAAAAAAAAGGCAGCTTGACCTTTCCAAAGCTCCAGTTACTGGCAGACAAAACTGGTTTCAAAAATTTGTGCTCTTCATTAAATGCTCCTTGGCACACAACATTCTCCACCACCACCAACCCTCCCCCCCACCCACACCCACACCCCAGATTCAACAACGGATGTTTCAAGTTTGGCTTCTCCACAAAAAACAAGGAGAACAAGTACTCAAGAATGTGAATAAATCTTAAAACTACAGTTTCATATGGGTCCGTGACCTTTAACATGGTTTTAAAAATTGCATTTCTCAATGGCAGAGTCTTTTAGGCACAAGCACAGAGAAATATTGGAGGGCAACAGATTCAAACAAAAAAGAAAAACTGCAGTTGCTGGAAATCACAGGTAGGAAATTCACGAGACAGAAAAAGATAGATCAACAAGCCTCTGTGGAAGGAACAGAGGGGTCAATGGTCACTGATATTGACCTGACCAGCATTCCCCATTCATTTAATCTCCCATTTCCAAAGCTCTTTCTCAGGAGGACCTTTCTTTCAAACATTGCCAAAATCAAGGAAAAGATTATCTCAATTATTCAGAAGAAACAGTGTAGAATTTTAGAACAGTCAAGATTAAATACACTGCTTCCAACAAGCTGTGTTTGCAGAGATCTCAGGAACAATAAAAAGCCTATATGCAGAAAAATATATTTTCACACCCTCCCCCACCCCCACCCCTCTCCTGCTCCCGCTCAGCCAAGCTAAGGGCTATTGCTCTGGTAGATAAGTAGTGATGAGGAGATCTTCAGTTTTCTTTGATGAGCTGATCCAGAGGCTGGTGCTTTAGGAATACATGGTGAGTTGTAGCCACTAGAACAGAAAATGGACAGAGTCATTAGCCACCTTTTTTTGTTTTACAACAGCAACACCTACTTTACTATAAATCAGTAGGATTAGGGATAGTATGTTTAGTATTAAAAATTATTGTAATTTTGTTCCTAATAAAGTGGGAACATTTTGCTTTAGTACTGACTGTGCTCATATTGATTTGACTGCTTTGGAGTCTGGTGTCTGGATGGGATACTCTTCAGAGGGTCAGAGTGGACTTGATGGGCCAAATGTCCTGATTCTATGACAGAACCTCTTGTAAGAGCACAACGGGTGTGACCTTTAAAAGGACGAGATTGGGCACATCTGGGAGTGAAACTAGTTGTTGCGCAACTTCCATTCCACACCCAGGTGACTAACTCTCAACCTGTCATCCGACGTGTCTGAAGGGCCCCTCACAGCTGCTAACCATGGTGATAGAGCGATTAGAGCCAAGTTCCAGCTTTTCCCACATACAGAAAACCAAATTTGAAAAAAAAGGGACTAGCTTCCATCCCTGAAGGATCATTCTCCATCTGACTGATAATGAAACACAAAGTCCCTTTCTTCACAAAGAGCAGCCAAAGGTGTCCGACAGCTTTGTTCAATTTCCTCTCAGAATTCCCGTTTAAATTCACAACATTTTTTAAAAATCAGCCTGTTCAGAAATATTCGTACACAACTCTGGAACAGGTGGGATTTGAGCCAAGGTCTCACGGCTCAGATGTAGGGACTCTACCACTGAACCACCAGAACCCTTCAGAATAAATGGTCCAGCAAGGACATATTAAGATGCTACTGGAGCCAACAAGAACACGAACTGTAGTTGGCAGGATTCGAGCCTACACAGGGGTACACCCAAAGGATTTCTAATCCAACGCCTCCACATTCAGCCATGACCACGCACACCTCTGTCTAGATTCAATCCCATCCTCAACTATTTACCGGTCATCATTCGCTGCTTTTTCTGTATCTTCTACCATTCTATCCCATTTCATCACAGATGAAGCTCCACATTTGTTTGCCATTTCTCTCCCTGCCCTTTGCAAAACTGCACCTCAATTGCCTCCTCTTTAGAAGGCAGCCCATAGTTCTGTAACAGGCCAACTCTGATCACAACTTGTTGTGATCACAATCCATTCTCACCCCACAGATGCTGGTGCCATCTCAATGATTTTCACTCTCAAATGTTCCTTTTAGGAGCACGAGTAGACCATTCAGCCCATCAAGCCTGCCTCGCCATTCCAGATCATGGCAGATCATCTCCTCAATACCACTCTCCTGAACGTCCATACCCTTTACTGCTATTAATCTCCAGAAATCTAATCTATCAATCTCTGTCTTAGACATGCTTAATGATTGATCTTCCACAGCCCTCTGGGGTAGAGAATTCCAAAGATTTACCACCATCAGTAAAAGAAATTCCTCTTTTTTTCCCTCCACAGTCTTAAGTGGCCTACCCCTTATCCTGAGCTTATGCCTCCGATTCTACAGTCACCAACCAGGTAGAACATCCCATCTACATCCACCTTGTAATGCCCTGCAAGAATTTTAAGTTTCCCAATGAGATCACCTAACATTCTTCAAAATCCCAGAGACCACAGACCCAATTTTTTTAATCTCTCCTCAAAGAAGGATCCTGCCATCCCAGGGATTAGTCTAATGAACCCTGGAGTTCTAGATAATACAATAATCAGAATCTTCTAAATGTCTCTCCACTGGCACTTTGCCCATCTCATTCTCAAGGGTCAAACTGCGCATTACCTCCTTCCTCATTTTTCCATAGCAATACGTTTCCAGTCTGTTCTTCTGAACCCACTACAAATTCTGCTCTTTGTCCTTTACTCTATTACTATCTCAGTTTGAGCATGAAGTCCCCCAAAACAATTAATTCTTTCATTGCAAATTTGATCCTCTATATTTTTCCTATTAGTTGTTGGATTAAGTAAAGTCCAGAGTGGCATGGACGAGTTGGGCAGAAGGGTCTGTTTCTGTGCCGTACATCGGTCTTGAAAGACAAAGCAGTTTGGCTGAGGAAACCTCTGTGTAAATGGTAAACGACTAGGGATATGATCCTACCTCCACAATGTTGACTTTGATGGAGCCATTGTTGTCTTTATCCAAAGCTTTGAATGATCCTGCAAGTGAAACAGAAAACAAGTGATGTTTAACCAGCTCTGACCACAGTGACCTGCATTTATGTAGCTTCTTTAAATGTAGAAAAACTGTCACCTCACAGGAACTGTTATAAACCATTAGATAGGGAGTCACATAAGGAAATTGTTAGGACAGATGGCCAAAAGTTTAGTCCAGGTGAAAGGGTTTTAAAAAGATTACCTAGAAAGGGAGGGCGAGAGGTTGAGTAAGGAAATTCCCAAACTGTTGGTCTAGACAGCTAGAGGCATGACCAGCAAAAAAAAAAAAACAGGAATGTACAAGAGGCTAGAGCTGGAAAAAAAAAAAAAAAAAATTAAGTTTGCTGATCTGTTGGAGGCTTGAGATACAGGATGGGTGGGATATTGCAGAAGGACTTAAAAAGGACACTGTATTTTTAAGTTTATGATATATCTGTCAGGAAGAGCAGAGATTGGTGGGCAAACTGGACTGTGTGTGAATCAGGACACAAGCAGAGTTCTGAATCAACTTAAGTCCCCATTTTCTCTAAGTACCAGGCCTAATTGATGCTGCTCGCAAGCTTTGAAATGTAAAGATGTGGTGACTGAAATTTTCAGGTGAAGTGATCGAATAAGGGAAGCAGGAAGAGGGGGATAAAAGTACAATTCTTTGTCTATTTAATTAAATCAATTATTGCAGAACGTACTGTCTGAAGTGACAGTGGAGGCAGATTCAATAGCAGTTTTCATGGAAGGTTGGAGCAACCTTGACCCTGCTCCACTATTCAATATGATCAGTGAGCTCAATACTATAATCCTACCCCTCACCCCATATCCCTCCACCCCTTTAGCCACAAAAGTTACATCTGCCTCTTTCTTGGAAACACACTGTTTTGGCCTTAAACATACTGTGCTAATGAATTCCACAAGCTCTCTACTCTCTAGGTGAAGAAATTTCTCCTCAGTCTTAAACAGTTTACCCCTTATCCTTAAACTATGACCTCTGGCTCTGGAATCCCCACTATCAGGGACATCCTTCCTGCATCTAATTAGTCTCGTCCTGTTAGAATTTTATAGGTTTCTATGTGATCCCCTCATTCTTCTAAACCCCAGTGAGTACAATCATAACCGACTCAATCACTCTTCATACATCAGCCTTGCCATGAATCAATTCAGTAAACCTTTGCTACACTCCCTTTATAGCAAGAGCATCCTTTCTCATTAGGAGACCAAAACCACATACAATATTCCAGGTGTGGCCTCACCAATGCCCTCTATAATTATAGCAAGTAATTGTTGTTCTTGCACTTGAATTCTCTTGCTCTGAAAGCCAACATGCAGTTTGCCTTCTTTACTGCCAGCGAATGGTGCATGGGGACAACCAGCCCAGATTGAACATTTCCCTCTCTCAATTTGCAGCTGTTCAAATAATAATCTGCCTTCCATTTTTACTACCAAAGTGGATAACCTCTCATTTGTCCACATTACACTATCTGCTATATGTTTGCCCAATCACCCTGTCCAACTACATTTAGTTCCCTCATCTAAGTCACATCCATTAGCTCCTTCTGCTCAACTCTACTAGTTACATCCTCATAATTCTTCAAGTATAATTTCCCTTTTGTAAGTTTATGCTGACTGTGCCTGATTCTATCACTGTTTACCAAGTTCTCTGCTATAAAAGCACTGATAATGGACTCTAACGTCTTCCCCTCCACAACCAACATCAGACTCTTGGTCTATAATGCCCTGTTTTCTGTCTACCTGCATTTTTAAATTGTCGATTACATTAGCTACCCTTCAATCTGCAGGAGCTGTTCCAGTAAAGAATCTTAGAAGATGATCATCAATGCATTCACTATTTCTAGGACCACTGTGGGATGCAACTGAACTAATTAGAAACTTCTCTCAAAAAACAAACACAAAGGGCCAAATGGCTACTCTTTCAGTAGCCAGACACTGCCATTTACAGATTTTAAACATTTGTTGATTCTCTCCAAATTACACAAAAGAAATTGTTTCAATATCAGCCTGAGGCAATTAAGCAGCATAGCTCACTTCAGAAAAATGTGTCTTTTTAATCACATGCTGTCAATTAGGTCCAGATGTGAAACTAAAATTCTGCTGTCAACACACGCAATGCACTCCCATTTGGAAAGTCACATGATTTTGATCTCACTCAGCTCCTGCTAAATGCAACAAGCAAGCAGGATCTGTCACGTGGTTTTCCAGCTCTCGGAACTGCAGCCTGAACCCTTACACCTAGTGACCGAACAAAGGAACGTCATTATATAGGGCTATCAAATTTACTGCAGAAAATCTGGCCATCCAGCCCAAATGGTTTCTGCTCCACAGGCAGCTCCTCTCCTCCGCACCAAATTTTCCTCTCACCTCATTATCATAACCCTTTATTCCTTTGTCCACCATCGCATCACCTAGCTTCCCTTTGCAATTCACTTCAACCACTCTCTCAGTTCTCCAATTCCACATGCTCACCACTCCCTGGGTGAAAGAGGCTTCTACAGAATTCATTAATCTCTGTCAGTTACTCAGTCAGTCAGTCTCTTGTGTTTTAAGAGCCCGTAGGTTTGGATCCCTGGACAAATGAATGCCTGCATCTACCCCCAAATTCCTCAGGTAGGTCACCCAATCCTGCTTTATTGGAGAAAAGGGGGGCTGTGTCTGTTCTGACTTGGAGTGTAATAGTCAGTTTCAGAATCTCCACATCTATTTTGAGCTCTCAATATCAATTTTTATGGGGACAAGCATGCACTGTACTCAGCTTATAGTTTCATACACAGCACATGCCTTAATATTGCTGCCTGGCACAGCCCAATAACAACGTCGCGGGAATGATTCCAAACAGATTGGCCAAGTGAATAGGTGACAACAGAACCACACTTACTGAGCATGGCATCCAACCGGACTAAGCAGGAAATGTAGTTGTCAAAGTCCATGTCGCCAGATTCATTGGCATATCGGCGATACAGCAATCGGTAAAGTTCATCATTCAGGGGATATCCTACGAACAGAGAGAGACAGAAATAGAGAAGGTTAAATGTCAAAATCCAGCAAAATCCAACCAAGCAATGATAAAAGAATGGGAATGCATTTCCAAGTCAGGATAGGATGAGATTTGGAGGCTGGTGCAGAGAAATGTGGGAATTTTCCCATGAGTCTGCTCTTCCTTAGATGGAGGCTGCAGGTTTGGAAGGTACTGTCATGACAGCCTGAGCAGACTTGGTGCTATAACAGTGATGGGAAGACTTTATGGCTATTTTATTATGGATTTCATTATAAATACCAATCTGAAGCTCAACGCATAGGACGCTTTCAGAGTGATTTCAGTATGTCGAGTTTCAAATACTACTGAGATATTTCAGTTAACAGAGGTGAACTGCCCATTTGATAATGTCTCAAGCATACAGAAAATATTGAACAAAGGCCCCATTTAAAGACATTTGCAAAGGAATAAAAGTGCAAAACAGATAATAACAACTGGATGAGAGCATGTTTTGCAACTGAAGGTAAAGGAAAATAAATAAAGGTTTCTGCTGTGCAGAAAGTAATTCAGGGCATTGGTCTAGTGAATGTAATCAAAGTGAAAAGGATGAAAGCTCTATCAATTTTAAAACTGGGGAAGAAAGTCTGGTTAAAAAGACAGGAAAGCAGAAGCCAGAGTTAGACAGAAAGATCAACAGAAATCTTATATTGGCAGAGCACCTGAAGGGAACATTCAGAAGGAACACTGAAGGCAATTTTATTTGAGTGACGAATGAATAGGCTGGGGCTTTTTTTTCCTGAAGTGTCAGAGGCTAAGGGGTGACCTTATAGACATTTGTGAAATGAGGGACACGAATAGGATGAATAGCCAAGGTCTTTTTCTCAGGGTGGTGGTGATTAGAGTTCAAAACTGGAGAACATAGGTTTAAGGTGAGAGGAGAAAGATTTACAAAGGGACCAGAGAAGTAACTTTTTCACAGAGGTTGGTGCATGTATGGAATGAGCAGCCAGAGGTGGCGGTAGAGGCTGGTACAATTACAACATTGGATGGGTATATAAATAGGAAGGGTTTAAGAGGGATATGGGCCAAAATGCTGGCAAATGAAATTAGGCCGTATTGGGATGTCTGGCTGGTGCAGACAAGTCAAACTGAAGGGTCCGTTTCCATGTTGCATAACTCTATGAAGGGAGACAGGCTCCAATTATCATAGAACATGGAATAGCTGTACTACACTGTATCAGACAAGGCACACCACCACCACCCTAGCATTGGGCTGAAGTGAAGCAGATTGGATCATCCACTCAGAGTTCCTGAGCATCCCATACAGAGATCAAGACTTGGGGTTTGGAGGGAGTTTGTGTGCACGTGCAAGAGAAGACAACAGTCCAGAAGGAAAACGTGAAGAGAGAGCTCTTACATATTTTCCTGGAGAGCTGTGTTTGAGAACCTATACAGTGACAGAAGTATGCAAGGAGGTGAAGAGCCTCAGAGTCAGCATGTACAGCCACCCACAGCCCTGGACTTCTAGACCAGAATTCTCTCAGAATTTTAGAGGCTGCAGCGTTTTTGGTTTTTTTTGTAGGCAATCTCCAAACCAGATGCTGTTCAAAGGTGCCCCATCTAGTGATTAGTAGAGGAACTACATTGACCAAGGTCAGCTCATGATCTTGCTGCAGTCGATCAGCTCTTCATGCCTCTGCCAGCTCTTTGAAAGAGCTGATCAATGATTACCAATTCCCCAGTACTTTCTTCAAACCAAGGATCTACAGATATGGGAGCAGCTCCACCTGCAAGTTCCCCTCTAACTCATGACCATGCTGATTTGGAAATACATAGCTGTTCCTTCAGTGTCACTGGGTCAAAATCCTGAATCTGCCTTCCAAACAGCACTGTGGGTCTACCTACACCTCAGGGCCCCACTTCACATTCAAGGGGCAATTAGGGATGGGCAGCAAATGCTAGCCTAGCAAATGGTGCTCTTGAGCTATGAAGAAAAAAAAGGAAATACCAATAATTGTTGAAATTAAATCAGAAGCCACAGGACACCAAGTTGTAGTCCAACAGGGTTATTTGAAATCACATGCTTTCGGAGCACTACTCCTTCGTCAGGTCAAGTGACTTCACCCGTTGAAGGAGAAGTGCTGCAAAAGCTTGTGATTTCAAATAAACCTGTTGGACTACAACTTGATGTCCTGTGGCTTCTGACCTTGTCCACCTCAGTCCAACATCAGCACCTCCACATCACTGAAATTAAATGGTGGGGAAAAAAAAAATAACAAAGACAGATCATTTGGTTCATTCATACCCAACACAGGCCTCTTTCCACTCTAGTTATCTCCTCTCGCCCAATCCACATAGCCACTATTCCTTTATCCTTAATGTGCTCATCCAACCTTCCCTTAATTTAAGTCCATACTAGTCACCTCACACCTTTCATGTGGTAGCATGCCCTTCAGTCTCAGCACACTGTGCGCTCTCCTGAATTTCTGATCAGATTCACGTTACAGAGAGTGTTGAAAATGGCTTTGTCATAGTACCAGCACTGATGGGCCGAATGGTCTCTTCTTGCATTATAACAGTTGTGTCCTTGGCACCACCTTCTCCCCACAGCCACCTCTGTGGAGCTATAGGTCAGTCAATCACATATCCTACCTGCTGCTTCAAAAGCCAGAGGAAGCTCCTGGCTGTTGATGGTCCCTGACTTGTCGGCATCGAATCTTTTGTAGACAGCCTGTGGAGGTGCATTACACATTTAGTTCAAACAGCACACAAGGTCATAATGACTAGCAAGGGCACAGATTCACTGGGGAGAAAAGTAATAGTCTGAACCGCACGTCTACACGACAAAAGTGCACAAATTCAGATAGAAAAGCTATGGAGGATACACACATCTCACCATCGATTGCCAGGAGGCAATGGACAGTTAGTGGTAGATAGCTGGTTACACAGCTATCAGCCTCCACCCACTAAACTAGTCCAAAGGTTTCAGCTAATGTCGGGTGGTATTGTGGCTCAGTGGTCAGCACTGCTGCCTCACAGCGCCAGGGTCCCAGGTTCGATTCCACCCTCGGGCGATTGTCTGTGCAGACTTTGTACGTTCTCCCCGTGTCTGCGTGGGTTTCATCAGGGTGCTCCAGTTTCCTCCCACAGTTCAAAGATGTGCAGGTTAAGTGGATTAGCCATGCTAAGTTTCCCATAGTGTCCAGGATGTTCAGGCTAAATGGATTAGCGATGGGAAATGCAGGCTTACAGGGATAGGATCGGAGTGGGTTTCCGAAGCATGGGGATTGTTTTCCCAGACTAGAATCAGCTCGGCTCATGGAGCTGATTATAACTTTGAGTGAATGTCAGAGATCTATATGGAGAGCATTATATCACTGCAGCAAATTTCAGTGATTGTCTCCAAGGAGGTTGTTATAGCAGGGTTGCTCTTTACAAGCATTGCATTCAGATCTGGGAACTGCACAGTGGGTAAATATATTGAGCTGGGAAAGGTCATAGTGCAGATTGGCTAGAATTACATCAGGTTAGAAAACTGGAATTACAAGATAGTTTGTAGATTAGGCCTGTATTTCTTTTGGCATATAGCAAATACAAGGGGCCTCTTCTGGTGCAGCGGTAGTGTCCCTATCACAAGGACCAGTAGGTCCAAGTTCAAAGTCCCACCTGCCTGGGCATTTGTCCTAACATCCTCGAAGAGGGCTGATTAAAAATAAATTTATTATAGATAAAGGGGACATCCAATCAAGGTGTTTAAAATATTGGATAAGAAATTCAGAGAAACCATTTCCTCTGATGACAGCACCCAGAACAAGATGAACAGCTTAAATTTAGAATGAGGTCATTCAGGTGAAAATCTGCATCATGCTTTCCCCAACCCCTCCCGTCCAAAAGCTGCTGAAAATGTGAAAGACAGATACATGTGTGTTGGAGAAAGGTGTTGAGACATTTGGAATCCGTGGGGTTGATACCAGACCAGCCAGATGGGTCAGTGAACTGGAAGAGGCTGAATAACTGACTTCCATTCTAATGGGGTTTTTTTTGGTTAACAATTGTGAAGTTAATTTTTCATTTCAGAAACTTGCAGTGGCTTTAAAAAAAAAAAAATCTCACAATAATTCATTTACAAAATTTGAAAAATGTCACATGGAAATTTAGTGCAGAAAAGTGGGAACTGATTCATGGGGGTGCTGGGAGAATGAGGAGGTAACATTAAATTCTAAAAGGGATGCAGAGGGGGGAGGAGGACCCAGGAATATGCATGCACAGAAGGTGGCAGGATAGGCTGTGGATGGGGATGCGAGGGCTGGTAGAACATACAGCATCCTGTACATTCTAAGGGGAAGCTTAGGGTCCAAAAGCAAGGCTTAGTAATTTACAGACATGCATACCTGCCACTTCTTAATCTTATCCCAAAGATATTTAAATTCTTCAAAGCCCAGTCTTCCAGTGCTGTCAGCCTGAAATCAATGGGTTAAGGCAGTGTAACAAACTCAATTCAACATTCACATACTCTGACTCCAAACAGATGTGGATTTCTCCTGAACTTCAACATGAAAATAAAGCCTCCACTAAGAAAAATGCTTTTCATAACCAGACATCTTAAAGCACTTGCTGTACATTTTGAACTGCGGCCAATGCCGTGGCACAAGAAACACAGGCCTATCCATACTTTTAAAAATAAAATTAGCCCAGTGCATTCCACACGCAGTCTCCAAAATCAGCAGCTGAAGAAACAGATTTCTGCGGCATTCTTTTTCGAAGGCGAAGTCATGCTTCTGGAATGGGCTCCAATTCCTCACTGATGGAGGAATTTACAGAGGGAACACAGGATATTGACTGGGAGCAATCGATCAGAGCAAAGGTAGATACGCCAATCACATCTAGTCCAATTCAGCCCCAGCAGCTAGAGGTCGTGATACAGAACCTGCAATAACATTGCAACTTTAGTGTAATAAATATCTCCCAACACCTCAGAGAATTATCTGACACCAAGTCAAATAAGGAGACACTGGGCAAAATTTGTAGGTCTTAAAGTGGGAGAGAAGTGAGATGTTTAGGGAAGAATCTTCAGAAATGGGCATTTAGGCAGCTGAAAACACAATCATCAATGATAGGATGACAGAATTTAAGACCCACAGGCCAGAACTGGAGGAGTTCCCAGACAGTTGTACAGCTTGGGTGGAATTCAAGAAAAGGAGGATGAAACTATGAAGGGAATTGAATAGAAGGTGAACATTTGAAATGAGGCATCACTGGAACGGGGGCCAATGCGCAGAATAGCAATAATAGATTAGAAGTTGGCATGTGTTAGGACAGGATTAGAACAGCAGATTGAGTCTGGGGTCTGAGCAATGGGAGGACAGTCCTATAACAGCAGCAAGGTCTGCCCTTGTAGCACATTCAACATCATAAAACATTGTAGGATGCTTCACATTATTAATGAAAGCAGGAGACTGAGACACACAAGGAGATCAGTAGAGATAACTAACAGCTTAACAGACAGGTTTTAAGGACGTCTGTTTTAAAAGGTGGGAAGCGGAGTTAGAGAGGTGAACAGGTTGACTGAGGGCATTTGAGAGTTCAGGACCCGTGCAGCTGAAGGAACAGCCACCTGTGGTGGAACAATTAAAATCTTGGAACACACATTTTGTAAGTTTCAGTGGTGAGCATTTTGAGAACTGTGACCATAATTCTGTAAGTCTTAAGTTATTTCAGGGTAAGAGTAGCCCTCAGGTGAAAGTCTTAAATTGGAGGAAGGCTAACTACAAAAAATATTAAGTAGGAACTGAGGAATGTATCCTGGGGGCCACTATTTGAGGATAACTCCCCATCTGGCTTGTGGGAATCTTTAAAGGCCGATTGGTTAGAGTTCAGGACCAGCATGTTACTGTGAAAATGAAGGAGAAGGATAGCAAGAATCAGGAACCTTGGATAACAAGAGAAATTGAGCTTTTTCAAAAAGAAAAAGGAGGCATCCCTAAGGTTTAGAAAACTAAATACAGGCAGAGCTCTCAAAGAATACAAAAGATAGCAGGAAAGAACTCAAGCAAGGAATTACACGCTAAGAAAAGGGGCCACAAAAATGTCTTTAACAAACAGAAATAAGGAGCATCCAAAAGCATTTTATATGAATATTAGGAGCAGGAAGGAAGCTGGGAAACGATAGGTCAGTCATGGACAACGTAGGGAATTTATGCATGGAGATGAAGGAAGGCTTTTGAATTAGGTCCTTAACAAATGCTTTGCATTGGTATTCACAAAGGAGAAGGACATAGTGGATGGTAAGTCTTGGGTGGGGTATGTTGATGTTCTGGGCCATGTCAATATGAAAAAAAGGTGGTGGTGTTTTAAAAAGCATCAAGGTAGACAAGTCCTTGATGGAAACTATCTCAGAATGCTGAGGGAGGCAGGTGAAGAAATTGCTGGGGCCTTGGACAAAACTTTTGGACCCTCTTTAATCACAAGAGAGATCCAAGAGAATCGGAGAATCACTAATGGTGTTCCTTTGTTTAAGAAGGGCAACAGGGATAATCCAGGAAGTTACAGGCTGGTGAGTCTTATATCAATGGTCAGGAAATTATTGGAGAAGATTATTAGGGATAGAATTTACTCACATTTGGAAAAATATGGACTCATTAACAATAGGCAGCATGATATTTGCAGAGAAAGTTGTGTCTTTCAAATTTGATTGAGTTTTTTGAGGTAGTGACAAAGATAATTGATGAGGACAGGGCAGATGTTGTCTACATGGATTTCAGCAAGGCCTTTGACAAGGTCCCTCATGACAAGCAGGTACAAAAGGTGAAATCACATGGGATGACAGCTGGTAAGATTGATACAGAGCTGACTCAGCCATAGAGGGGAGTGTAGCGGTTAAAGGAAGTTTTTCTGATTAGAGACCTGTGACCAGGGGTGTTCAGCGGGGATCAGTGCTGGGACCCTTGTTGTTTGTAGGCCTGATTAGTAAGTTTGAACAAAAATGGTTTACCAGGATGTTGCCTGGTTTGGAGGGTATTAACCATGAGGAGAGGTTGGACAAGCTTGGTTTACTTTCACATGAACAGCAATGATCTGATACAAGTTTACAAAATTATGAGATGCATTGATAGTTGGAGTCTTTTTCCCAGCGCAGATATGTCAATTATTAGGGAAATAGGTTTAAGGTAAAAGGGGGGAAGTTTAATGCAGTTGTGAGGTGCAAGTTTTTTTTTTAATATAGAGTGTGGTAAGTGCCTAGAATGCACTGCCAGAAGTGGTGATGGAGGCAAATTCAATAGCAAAGTTTAAGAGGCATCTTGCCAGATACATGAATAGGCAGGGGAGAGAGGAATATGGACTGTATACAGCAAAAGGCTTTTAGTTCAGAAAAGGCATCACATGTCAGCACAGGCTTGGTGGGCAGAGGTGCCCGTTCTTGTGCTGTTTGTTCTTTATTGTTTTATGAGACCAGAATTAGAAGCAGCGCTAATCTCAAAAAGGTGTTTAGGCTTGGCGGGTATAATAGAAACGGGGGCAGGGGACAAGGCCAGGCCATGAAATGATATGGAAACATGGATAAGAACTTTGAGAGGCACATTGCGATACCAAGAACTAGCATATGTCAGCAAGCATATGATGGACGAACAGCAATTGGTGTGAGGCAGAGTTTTCAATGACTTAAATTTTAAAACATGGAAGTGTCGAATGCAAGGATGGGGATTCCAGATGCAAGTGAACACAGGCCGAACAGTTAGGGGATGTTTGGGATTGAAACCACCTGCCTGAGGGATGACATAGATGTCTGTGCAGAAGCTAATCGTCTGTGGGTTAAATAGGACAATCAGCTGCTTTAGCTTTAGACTGTTTCCCGGAAGAGAGATGGAATTTGGAATGGAGACTCAAATCAATAACTTCACACCATCAATATTTTATAGGAGCCCATTAGTGAATGTCAGATAAACAATCGGATAATTTAACACTGTTCCAGAGAGGTGCTCGTGAGATAGAGCCAGGTATCATCAGTGCGTGTGAGAACCATGTTTCCGGATGTTGTCAGCAAGAGGTAGTAATAGTTGTTGTGTAGGAGCAACCACTCGCTAATAGCTAAAGCCTTGGGATACACCAGAGGCCAATGGTGCAAGAATGGGAAGGGGTGTCTCTTAGCAGCGATTCAGTATCAGTTGACAAACACAGAAGCTGAAGGGTGAAGGGGTTTGGTGTGAGTACGGACACAGGTAGCAGTTGGTGCTGCTGTGGCTACAATTATGAAGATGGATGGAATCAGGAAAGTATGGTTCAACAAAGCAGGGCAGCAGGGTGATAGAGTAACAGAAAATAACCAGGTTTGTGGTTGCAGGAACATCAAGGGGAACGAGAAGGGATAACGTTTGTCACATAGGATGGCACGTGCCCTTGGTTTATCCTACTTAAAAATTCCTTACTGAGCCCAACTTAAGACTCTCTAAGTTTTGGTAAGACCATTAAAAAAGGTGTAGGCCATTCAGCCCCTTGAACCTGCTCGACCATTCAATAGGAGACCATGGCTGATCTGGCATTCCTCATGTCCCCTCTCCTGCTTTTTTCATAACCTTCAATTCCCCAACTGGTCAAGAATGTTTATCCATCTCAGCCTTAAATACACACTAGGACTCTAGCCCCTTAGCTATCCGTGGCGCAGAGCTCCAATGCTTTGACCCTCAGAAGAAAAACTTTATCTGATTCTTAAATTGGCGCCCCTTTATACTCTCTGATCCTAGGCTCTCCCATAAAAGGGGGACATCTTCTTAGCACTTACCCTGTCAAGCCCCTTAAGAAACCAAAATGTTTCAAAGTCCTTAATCTCAATAACGGTGACCATGAAAGTATTGATTGTTGTAAAAACCCATCTGGCTCACTAATGTTCTTTGAGGAACAAAATCTGCTGCCTCTAACAGGTCTGGCCTACATGTGACTCCAGATCAACAGCAATGTGGTTGACTGTTAACTGCCCACAAAAGAACACTTTTGAAAGAATTTTGTTTTATGCATTTCTCCAGCCCCAACTCAATTTCCTCAGCGTAATACAGCATGGAAACAGACCTTCGGTCCAAACAGTCCATGATGACCATAATAATAAACTAGTCATGCCTGCCTGTGCTTTGCCCATTTCCCTTCAAACATTTCTTTTACATGTATTTCTCTAAAAGCCTTAAATGTTGTAACTATACGCACATCCACCACTTCCTCTGGAAGTTCATTCTACATACAAACCACTGCTTTTTTAAAAATAAAAATTGCCCCTCATGTCTTTTTTTCTTTAAATCTTTCTCCTTTCACCTTAAAAATATGGCCCCAGTCTTGAAATTCCCCTACCCTAGGGAAAAGACACCTGCCATTCACCTTATCTATACCACTCATGATTTTATAAACCTCTATGAGGTCACCCCTCAACCTCCTATGCTCCAGTGAAAAGAAGTCCCAGCCTATCCATATAACTCAAAACCTCCACTCGTGGCAACATCCTGGTAATTTGTTTCTGAACCCTATCCAGCTTAACAATATCCTTCTTATAACAGGGCAACAAGAACTCAACTAAACGAGAAAAGCCCAGTGATGAAGTGTAGAATAGTTCACTGCAGCAAATTAAAAACTGCAGTGTTGGAAAGAGCCAAGGCCATCAGCCATTTTGACCCAAGGCTGATAATCAGTTTGTCCCTTTGCTAGAGGATACATCCATAACAGCAACCATACTGCGGCAAGACTCCAAGCTGAAACCATCAGTCTTCAGATCGGGATCTGTGACAAGAGAATAAAACATCAGCAGGAAAGCTCTCTTTTATCCAAAGTAAATCTGTTCCCCAACCAAGAGAGGAACCACCAGGGACCTAGCCAGATCAAATACTGACATCTCCGAATACTGACTACATTGTTCGAAATTAAACACTTTATCACATTAGTTTTAATACAGCCATTGCTAAAAGTTACCAAGGTATCTTCTTTCGTACAAACGGGTAAAACTAATAAAGATTTTTATTTTAAAAAGGAAGGGAACTCAAATACTGTTCTTCCACTCTAGGGAATTTCCTGCCCAAATCTCTTCACTTTTGTCTCACTTTCCTCTTAATATACTATTTAAAACCGACATTTTCCTCCAAGTTTTTGATCATCTGAACTAACATCTTATGTTGCCCAACTTCACATCCTGTTTAATAATACTGTGAAGCCCCATGGGAAGTTTTATCATGTTAAAAAAGGTGCTAGAAAGCTTGTTGCTACTCGGGTCCACCACAAACTACAGTCTCCATTTTGGGAGGCTGAGTAAATTGGCTCTATACTATCTAGAGTTTAGAGAAACAAAAGGGGAAAACACACACACACACACACAGACCTCCAGACATGTGTAATGGACTCTGAGCTGCCATCTGAAATGCCCAACAATTCACTTGTACTAAACACCAAAAGCTGTTCACAGGAGCAGCTCAGAACTGACGCAAAACCAGGGAAACCAACATCCAGTGAATGAATCTTCAGAAACATCTCATTTCCGGGTTAATTAGCCCTCCTAAAGCAGAGTTTGATGCCTAACCAACTGATGTACTAATCAGCACAGTGACAATTAAACTCAGACCTTCCTGGGAAGGTCTGAATCTCTGAATCTCTGATAGAATCTCCCAATCACACTAGACTGCAAATCTCCCCAACCCTACTGTAACAAAAGACCTTTCTTTGAACATCATAATTCTGACTTGTCACTAATTAAAAATCACACTAATAGAATATTCATTGCGACGAAAACGTATGGAAATACAGCAATTGAGAGCCCTGCCTATGGCCAATTCATTAAGCCAAGGTGCCAAACAATCTTTTTCCCTAAAATATGACATTTGTAAAACTTGGCCCATGTCCTTAGAAAGCCCCATGTGTTCTGCAGCTCATGGGTTTGAAGCAGAGTCACTGTGGACAAACAAATAACTAAAAACAGGGTAAATGGGGAACTTGTATCTGATCTGGATCCTAACACCCCCTAAAAACAACAAAAAAAAAAACTGCTAATCAAAATGCTGTGCAGAATTACTGGAATGACTTCCAAGAGTTAAGCTATGATGCAGACATTCCAGAGTTATACAGAGTTTAGCTTATGGGCAGTTGATCGGTATTAAAAGGGGCACAAATTGGGAGAAATTACTTCTGCTTATTCTAAAAGGCCAGGAGGAAGGGGCAGCTGTGTTAAAAAAGTAGAATTGTCTGGTACACATTTGGACCTCTCTTTGATATATGACAATTGATGACAAATCAAATTGTTCATCTTAAAACTAAGATGGTTAGATTTGTGTTAGCTCTTGATATTAAGGAATACTGATGGCATTAGGTCTTAGTTCTGGGCTAGAGTTGAGACTCGATATTGCTGATCCCTATATAACCAACTTAATATAATTGCATCATGTGAAGATGTAGTGTGAAGGCCATGAAAAAGACTCCTACTTACGTCTGCATACAATCTTGTTGAGTATGTTCTTCAGCTCAACAGGACTCACTTCCATGTCCTGCAA
This sequence comes from Rhincodon typus, assembly GCF_021869965.1. Lineage (NCBI taxonomy): Eukaryota > Metazoa > Chordata > Chondrichthyes > Orectolobiformes > Rhincodontidae > Rhincodon > Rhincodon typus. The sequence continues at coordinate 16,462,119 of NC_063370.1, forward strand.
AGAATCAAATCCCTCTTAGATTACCGCACTCAGATTTATTCCAACAGAATCACTCAACAGCTCACCAAGGCTCCTCTGACAGCACCTTCTAAACCCACGATCTCTACCAACCCAAAAGTTGAGGGTAGCAGATGCACTGGAACACCAGCCCTGCAAGTTCCATTCCAAGCCACACACCATCCTGACTTGGAAACGTATTGCTGTTCCTTCATGGTGGCTGGGTGAAAATTCTGGAATTCTCTCTCCAATGGGTGTACCTCGAGCACAAGGACTGCAGTTATTCAAAAGAACAGTTCATTACCACCTCCTCCAGTGCAATTAAGGAAGGGCAATAAATACTGGCACACCCAGAGACACCCATGTCCCTTGTGTGAATAAGAACAACTTAAATTTCATTACTTCACAAGAACAACAAAAGGATCAAGTGGCAAGAATTTATCTTAACTCAATACATCATGGTTTTAATGTTAAACGGGTTTCACTGTTCTCTTCACCCTCCAATCCTCTGTAAGGTCAATGTGAGGTCATTACAAACTGGAAAATGGATCAGGGTAATTTCTCACACTCCAGCCAACGGGTACGTGGGTTTCATGCACTGAAATATCAATAGCAGCTTCTGGGCTAAATTGAATTCGCCTTGCTTCAACAGCTGAACCTCAATTGTACAGCAACAGAGTCTGCTCCTCTACCAGTCAATGCTGACCACCACACACCATCTATTGTCAAAGGGCAGAACAACAGCTTCTTCTCCGACGGAAAACGTAGAATTTTGTCAAGATACCTGGATTTGCAGAGAGTCCCAGAGAGACATTTCCTCTCCCCTCACCCAAGTCCAAGCCAAAACCTCAATGCTGTACCTTGAGGTAATAATGCATGAGGAGCTAGGGCCATGAGGGCAAACGGGAGCTTTTGAAATTCTCTGTAAATTAAATTATTGGGGAGAAGCAAGCCAACATGGCAGAAAGTGGAGGCAGACTACACCAGAAGACATTACCCCTCTCTCAGCATCACACGGCTGCTCTCCAGGCAAGCCAACTCTTGAGAATTGATGACAAATTGTGAATCTTGTCAAAGTGACAACAGCAGTGAAACATCAGGAGTTCACCCCCAGATACTTCTAGAAACAGAAAATAGGAGCAGGAGTAGGCCTTTGAGCCTAAACTGCCATTCGCTATGATCATGGCTGATCATCCAACTCAGTCTCCTGTTTCTGCTTTCTTCCCATATCTTTTCATCACTTTAGCCTAAGGACTATATCCAACACCTTCTTGAAAACATTCATTGTTTGGGCCTCAACTACTTTCCATGGCAGAGAATTCCACAGGGTCTCCAATGCCTGGGTGAAGACATTTCTTACTTGTTTCCCTCTTCCCAGAGACATAGTAAATCACTCCTATCTGTGGCCAGTGATGGAAATGTTGCTGGAGAGGTTGCTTTATTGCAGCAACTGAGGAGCACAGCAGCAGAGGCAGGAGAAACCAGGACCCACTCCTTGCTCTTGGACAAAGCAGCAAGAGCTGCAGCCCTGCCACACCCTACCTTGGGCAGGGAGCAGAGAAACGAAGTTACATGCCACCAAACCTGATGTACAATGCCTGGCAGAGTCTTCCACAAGCAGCAAGTGGAATTATTGCTCGACTCTGTATATACCAAGCCCATTCAAGTCGAAAGGCTGGTTCACACATACCAAAGCCATAATTAAAGCACCTATGCAAATACAGGCCAATAATTTCCAGTGGGGCCCAGCAATTCTGTTTGGAAGTGTTCCAGTGGTCAGATGGTAAGATCTATAATCATGTGATAATTGGTCATTTGACACTTATTGCAAAAGGGAGCTTTTTTTCTGTTCAAATGCTTTTGCTGCTTCTTCCCACATCCAACTGAACTCTGTTTAATGTCCCAATAGTCAGTGGGGGAGGTGTTGGCCTTGTGGTATTGTCCCTTGACAATTAAACCACAGATTCAGGTAAATGTTCATGAGACCCAGATTTGAATCATGGCAGAATCATTAGCGGTGGAATTTGAATTCAATAAATGATGACCATGAAACCACTGTCAATTGTCGATTCATGTGACTCAAGACCCACAGCAACTCAGCTGACTCTGGGCAGGTAGGGACAGGCAATAAATGCTGGCTTATCCGGTGATGCCAACATCCTGGGAATGAATATAAATTAAGAAATCTGTCTTACCAGGTGGCAACAGGAGGCAACTGTTTCAGCCAATACTGACTGGCACGGAAGCAGACAATGCTTTTTCCACCCTCCCTCCCCTCCCCACCCCCCCCCCCACCCCCAACAGGATGTGGGGCATCCCTAATCACCCTTGAACTAAACAGTTTGCTAGGCCATTTCAGGGGGCAGTTAAGAGTCAACCACTTTGTTGTGGGACTTGAGTCACACTTAGACCAGACCAGGCAAGGACAGCAGTTTCCATTCCTGAAGGACATTAGTGAACCAGATGGGGTTTTATGAAAATTAAACTATAACTATAGATTCAGGGCCACCATTTCTGAAATTAGCTTGATATTTCAGGTTTATTAATGGAATTTGATTCACACAGCTGCCTTGTTGGGATTTGAAGCCATGTCTTCAAAGCATTAGCCTGGGCTTCTAGGGTTACCAGCCCAGTGTCATCACCTCTATGCCACCACTGTGTGGCCACATTGGATAGAATAAGCTTTTGTAAACCTTTCCAGTGATAAAATTTGTTGTTTAGCACTCAGAGGTGTGATAACAGAGGTTTATGAACTAATTATTAAACTTCTAATTGGTTAAATTTGAAAACCTTGACATTTTCAAATAAATCAAATTTCTACTTTTATGAAATAAAAACTGAAAGAACTGCAAATGCTGTAAATCAGAAACAAAAACAGAAGTTGCTGGAAAGAAACGGTTCTGGGGAATGGTCACCAGACCTGAAACACTAACTGATTTCTCTCCACAGATGTTGCCTCCTTGGGTTTGTGGCCACACCTTCATGAGGAGATATTCAAAGGCTCACATTCCGAGAAAACGTGCATGAGTTAACTATAATTGCACTTCAGTGTGCTGACCCCACCCTCAAAACTAAATGCTTGAACTGTTGCTGTAAGTTACAAAACTTGTTACAATTATTGAAGGCGACAGGAGAGCACTTGCTGGATGAACTGCAAAAGTTGGTGGCCCTCTCCCAAATTCCTACTTAACAGGAGAGATGTGCAATTATTAAAAAAAATTCAGTCATGAAATGCAAGTGTGACAGCTTAGTCTAACATTTGTTACCCAGTCCTAATTGCCCAGAGGGAGTTAAGTCAATGCTGAGAGTCTGGAATCACATAGGTCAACCCAGGGATGGTGGCAGTTTCCATCCCCGAAAGGTTATTAGTAAATAAGATCGGTTTTTATGACAATAGCAAATCCCATTAGGCCAGCTTTTACTCCAGGTTTCTATCGGGTTCAAATTTCATCGTCAGTCAAGTTAGGATTCAAACCAACGTGCTCAGAATGCTAGCCTGGATTACTAAGCAAGGGAGGCACAAAGGGGGACAGACAGACAGAGAAAGAAAGAGAGAAACCACTTCCAATCACAGAAACATCCATTGATCATAAGCCTCATTTCCTGTTGCTGAGCCAATTCTGGATCCAATTCACCATCGGTATCCCCTGGAATTGCACTTTTCTGATTAAACTGTCACGTGACCTCGTGAAAAACCTCTCTAAATGTACAGTACTGTCTTCATCAATCCTTGTGGCTACTTCCTCAAAAAGTATGATTCAGTAATAGATAATCTTCATTAGAATTGTGGTGGGAGGATAATCAAGCTCCACTACTGCTTCTGTCACACCATCAATACAAATTTTTGATTCAGTCGTGAAGGGGAGTTGGGGGTGAGAAAGAGGTGGGGGGCAGAGGGGGAGAAAGAATGCTTCCCTTTATAGAACACCGTTTAAAATTAGAAGTCTCCCATATGGATAAAGATGAGGGGGAATTTCCTCTCTTTGAGGCATTGTTCTCTGGAAAAGCAAATTGGCACTGTGCCTCTGAATCAGATCAGTGATCTTATTGAATAGTGAAACAGGAAAAGAGCTAAATGCCTCCAGCAGCTCCTAGTCCTGGTGTCAGCTACAGTCCTGACTGAATGGCCTTAGACCGTCTCCAAATTCTCTCCCCTTTAAAACCTTGGGGGCTTCAACCGAAGAACACTGTACCAATACGTCACCTGCTTTAAACACAGGCTCAAGTTTAAACCTCAGCCATTATTAACATGTAACTGAAGAATATGAAAGCAAAGACTGAGTCTCCCAGGTGTAGGAGAGGTACAATAAAAGATATCATCAGCCAAATTTTTAATTCAGAACAGTGAGTGTATCCCTACAGAGAGCACACATACAATGTTCAGAACAGCTCATAAATATTCCGAAGTGTGCCTGTAATGCTTACATCTCCAGCCAATTGTTTGAAGATCGCTCTGAACCTTCGTTCCTCCTCAGTCTCGTAGGCCTCAATCTGAGAAACATGGCGGGGCTGTTCGGCCTAGGAAACAGGCAATAGATGGTCAGTAAAACCTGAATCACAGGCCCTTTATAGAATAGGATATCAAAGCAAAGAGACTAGAATATCATCATCTACAATCTTCTTTACCACAGTCAAAATGCAGAGGTATTTACAGCTTGTCTCAAAAATGGATACATCTAATACAAGATGCTCAGGAATGATGATTGTCAACTCTGGCTTGATAGGGTCCTGGAGGTAATCACATGACCTGCTCACAAGCACTCAGTTAAACCCTCTTTACCCTATTGAGGGTATCTTGTTTTAAAAAGATGATTAGGAATCCTAGGGGCATAACATTCTGCAGATTATCGCTAATTAATTCCTGAACTATCCCAAGGATTGGTCATCTTCACCAATGACAATGGTTCAGTAGAAGAGACAATAAATGCAAGTAATGTTCAGGCTATTCTAAATGGCAGATTGACAGAGCGAGAGAGAGAGAAGCAATAAAGGTTTTCCAGATTGAGATGGCATGAAAGGAGGGCAAGAGAGACCCTAGTTTCAATACAGAGTAGGGGAAGCATGTTTGGGACAAGATTATTTAACAGATAGGAGAGAAAGAAATGCTAATTTCCTAATCTTTAAAATAATAACCACAGCATCCAACAGAACAGTAAAAATCCCAGTATCTCAATCTCCTCTTACTTGAACGCCTACATCTTCTAATTGTCAACGGTTCTGCCAACGGAAAACAGATTTCCCCACCTTGTTCTACCAGAACAATTCATTTTTCCTCTAGCAAATCTTCTCTTAACCTTCCCAGCTCCAAGAACAATCCTAGTTTCCACATGTGGCTGAAGGAAAAGACAGCTTGGCACCATTGTGCAATCTTTCCACAGTTCCTGATTGGCCATCCAAGCATGGGTCAGTGTTCCTCATATCTCACTATTCTCAGACTATGATACTGTCTTTCTGGGAATCTCGTCTGCAGGCTGTTAAGTGATGAATGCAAGGACTCACCAGAGATCTTACCCAGTCCGGACTCACCAATTTGTGATGGGATGCTTCCCTGATAGTTGAGGTCATGGCACGCTAACACAGAGTGCACACACCACACTGCAAACCCTTAGATGACTGTACTCCCTGCTAACAGCTACACCACATGGACTGCAGTGCTTCAAGGAGGCAGCCCACTGTCACTTTAAGGGCATCTAGAGATGAGAAATAAATGCAGGCCCACCCAATGATGACCACATCCCATTTAAGTTTTTTTTTTAAAATTCAGTGTCACTGTTAAAGCATGTATTTGTAAAGGCTGGGTTGTGTTTATTTTTCCACAACACTAGGGGACACAAATACTGTCACTTCTACATTCAAGTGAACAAGTTGGCTTGACACAGACTAACAATACTGTGCAGACCATAACCAGTTGCATGTTCCTATATGCACAAAACCTATCTCACCTCAATTGCCCTATTCTGTAAAATAAGCGTCTGACAATTCACTGAAGATAAATAAGCAGGAAATTCTGGAAAATGAGATTCCTGACTTCCAATGTGGAGAATTGAGCAATACTTTTTGGTTTAAAAAACTAATAAAAAAGTTATATTTAATAAAATAGTTTAGAAAATCATCTCATAGGGGTGTGTGAATTCATGTGCATATTAGCCAGGTGTTCCTAACATACTTCCAGCTAGACATTTGTAGTATTCGTAATGTTCCAGATATTGCTTCCACATCTAGACATCAGAAAGTTTTTGAAGGCAGTAACATGCTGAGACATGCACTCACAGCCACTAGTCGCTCTGCAATACAATTCAACCAAGAAGTTACTCTCCCTGGCTCAATATAAGCAGTTAGCAGTGATGGCTTCAGTCACACTGTGCCTCATGTCCAGTGACTGTTGAATGGCAATGCAACTATCATCCTGGCTGATTCTCACTGTAGTAGTACAGTGTACAGCAGTAAAGACAACTTTCTAAAACTCTAATCAATGAGTTACAGCAAACTTCAAAACATTAAAGTAAAACACTTCATGTTTAGTTTAAGCTTAAATGCAGTTTTCAATTGATTTAAAACCAAGAAAGATTCAAGATACTTACTGGGCCAGCTACCATTTGTCTGAGGGCGAAACATGAGAGAACAGAAAAATAAAAATTAAGATGTTGTAAACACGAAACATTTCCAAACCAATCTGAGATATGAAACTTTAATCAGAACTGCGTATAACATACACCACAGAAACAGACTACTCAGTCCAGAGTTTATGTTCCAGGTTATGCTTCTCATACTCTTGGGACATTCTCCCAAACAGACTGAAAATCCTCAAGTATGCTGGTTCTGTGGACAACCAGCCTCCAACAATCACTGCTATAAACCCCTTCGACTTGCCCAAGTACATTTGCTACACTAACGTTTCGGAGTTAAAGTGCATTTCAAAATTATCCTATTACAAATTATTTTTGTCAAGCAATTACTGAGACTAATTCCTCTCATGTTTTTTAAAAAAAATCTATTAATCTGAACTGTAGACATCTATATACGTAGGACAACAATTAGACACATCCAGGATAGATGCCTCACCAACCCCTCATCTAACCATTCTGTACATCAATGAAACAAAATAAAAGAAACAGAACTGTGGATGCCAGAAATCTGACAAGAACAGAAATAGCTGGAGAAACTCAGCAGGTTCGGTAGCATCTGTGGAGAGAAAGCAGAGTCAACATTTAGAGTCCAGTGACCCTTCTTCAGAACTGAATGCAACAATACCTAAAGATGATACTTAAGACAACGTTAGTTTTATTTGCAAAAGGTAGCAGGACAGGAGATAAGGTGATTATTTTTCTCTGAACATGAGTTAAACCCACTAGTACAACTGCCCAATGTGTTTACAGCTTGTCTGGACCACCTTAAGCAACGCTGGTGAGGAGGAAGAGGTTGTGAGGGAAAGAAAAAGGGGTGAAACAGGAGATTATAATTTAAAAAAAGCAAAGATCTGCAAATGAGATAGCAAGAACTGCAGATGCTGGAATCAGAAAAGAAGGGTCCCGACCCAAAACGTCAACTTTCCTGCTCCTCTGAAGCTGCCTGGCCTGCTGTGTTCCTCCAGCTCCACACTGTGTTGTTAAAGAACTGCGAATGGTGGAAATCAGAAACAAAAACAGAAATTGCTGGGAATATACAGAAGGTCTGGCAGCATCAGTGGAGAGAAAGCAGATTTAACATTTTGGGTCCAACGACCCTTCTTCAGAATTGGTTGTTGCCAGGAAAAGGATAGTATATATGCTGAAGGTGGGGTTGTGCTGTTGGGGCTACGGGTGTGGAGAGGAATAAACAATAAGTGGAGCCAGAAAGTGAGCGAGAGAGCGCGAACAGATGGTCAGACAAAGGAATGGGTAAAGGTCAGCATGGGGAAATCAATAACTGCTAATGGGGACCATTAGTAACTGACAATGGGTTGTGCATGGTAGTGGCCCATGTGCTGATAAGGCCTGGTGTGCGGGGTTGTGGTAAGCACATGGGAGAAGGTGCTCAGGCCCTATAATTAGTCATCTCCAATAGAGAGTCCCCAAAGGCTGCAGTGTCCCCGAGTGGAAAATGAGGTGCTGCTCTTCTGCTGCAATTGTAATTTAACCAACTTTTCAATTCAGAGATTCTCAACTGATCAAACTTAAAATTCCAAAACTACTAGAACCCATTCTGAAGAAACCCGACAACTTAAATCTCCTGGATGAGGACAAAGTACAGGGGAAAAAAGTACCTCAGAAAATGATTTGCTCACTTTCTCAGTTCAGCAATGGAACATTACCCGCCACCAAATGTCTGTCCAGCTCTCTAGAATGTACCTGAAACCACTAGTGTCTGACTGACTAAACTGCACAGCTCAATGTGAGGTGACAGTGGTATTCCAACAGCTTTTAATAGGAAGGTAGACTACAGGAGGGGTCAATGGTTCAAATCACACTTCAAAAACCCTAGTACATAGAGGGTAAACTTCTATGGAGTCAGATGTACAGCAAGGAAAAACAGGTCCTTTGGTCCAACTCATCCATGTGACCAGATATCACAAATTAATCTAGCCCCATTTGCCAGCTAGATGTCTTTTAAAATGTTTTAATTGCACCAGCCTCCACTAACGTCCTCTGGCAGCTCATTCATACATGAATCACCCTCTGCGTGAAAAAGTTGTCCTTTAGGTCCCTTTTAAATCTTTCCCCGCTCACATTAAATCTACGCCCTCTAGTTTTGGACTCCCCTTCCCTGGTAAAAAGACCTTGGCTATTCGCCCTATCCATGCCCCTCAATTTTATAAACCTCAGCATCCAATGCTCCAGGGAAAATAGCCCCAGCCTATTCAGCCTCTCCCTGTAGCTCAAACCCTCTAATCTCAGCAACATCCTTGTAAATCTTTTCTGAACCCTTTCAAGTTTGGCAACATCATTCCTGCAGCAGGGAGATCAGAATCTGAACACAGTATTCCAGAAGTGTCCTTACCAATGTCCTGTACAGCTACAACATGACATCCAAACTCCTGAAAGGCATAGCTGTTAGAAGGAATTGAGGAAATTACTACCCCACGCTCCCCCCCCATCCCCCAACCCCTCATTCTCAAGAGGGTGATTGGGGTCTGGAATACATTGCTTGGGAGGGTAATTGAGATGGGTAACCTCACCACCTTTACAAAAGAAGGTACTTGGATGGATAATTGAAGTGTTATAATATTCAAGGCTACAGGCCTAATGCTGGAAATTGGAACCATTGCAGATTGGGTTTTTTTTAAGCGGTCATAGATTTGATAGACCAAAGAGCCTCATCTGAACAATATTATTGAATGATACACCAAAAGCTAGGCTTCCATCTTTTCTTCCAGAAAGATACCATGGCACCTTGCCAGTCCCTCAACCAACATCACCAAAAAGGATTATTAGACCACTACCATCTTGCAGGTTGTTCGATCTTGCGATGTACTACTTGTGACATACAAATCACAGGATTTAAACACTAATGGTAATCTGTAAACTCACTCGAGCAGATTTATGTTCATTCTTCCACCCTCCCGCCCTCAGAATGAAGCTTGTACTGACTGACAAGCTGCAATATTAGATAAATTAGTTATCAGTCACTTATTCCAAATGCGAGGTTGTGTTTTATTACAAATGCAAAACTTCCAGTTCTAAATTTGCATAAAGCTATCCTGGTTATACAAATGAAGCTGTGGTCAGTCGAAAGGATATATATGCATCACACTGCTAAAGATCTAGTTTTACAAAACAGTGGAGTATTTGCCTCATTCACAGAGTCAGACATTTACAGGATGAGGCCATTCGGCCACGTCTACACTGGTCAAAGATCCAACTATACTAATCCCAGTTTCCATCTCTTGGCCTGTAGCCCTGGAGGCTATGACAGTGTAACTGAATAAATACTATTTAAATGTTCCAAGAACTTCTGTCTCAACCACCTTTTCAGGCTGTGAGCTCCAAACTCTGGCCAGCCTTTCTGCCTCTTACCTTAAATCTATGATCCTTGGTTATTGACCCTTGTAATGGAAAAGTGCCTTCCTATCCACCCTATCCATGCCTGTCAGTCTTTTACTTCTGTCAGGTCCCTTCTCAACCTTCACTGCCCCAAGAAAACAATCCCAATCTTTCCATATAGCACAGAACCTCCAGCCCAGGTAATGTCCTGGTGAATCTCCTCTGCATCCTTTCTCATGCAACCTCATCCTTCCTATAGTGTTGTGACCAGGACTGCATGCAGCATTCCAGCCACGACCTAACCACCATTTATACAATTCCTGCTCTTGGATTGTGCGCCTTGGCTACCAAAGGCAAGTACCCTGTATGATTTCTTAATCATCTAATCTACATGCCCTGCTACCTTCAGGGATCTATGGAAACTCACAAGGTCCCTCTGATGTTCAGTAACTCCAGGATCCAACCATTCCAAATGTCATCTCTCACCTTGTTAGCCCTCCACAAGTGCATCCCTTCACTTTTTTTCAGGTTGAATTCCATTTGCCATTGCTGTGCCCTACCATGCTGTCAACTGCGGACAACAACAGTTTGACTGGTACAATGTCAAAAAGCTGATGGAAAAGCTGTCAGGACTTGTTCTCCACTGAGTTATTGTGTAACTAACCTGAGGGGAGGGCTCAGCAGCTCATTACAAGAAAAAAAATTCAGAACAACCAACCCTGTAAAAATCCACACCCGCCGATACCAAAATGCAAGAGGCCTAGTTACTCATAAGTGCACGCCCATCTTTGAAATGTTGACACAGGATGGGGGTGGGGGTTCTCCTGGTGCAGTGGTAGTGTCCCTGCCCCTGGACTAGAAAGGCCCAGGTTCAAGTCCCACCTGCTCCAGAGGTGTGTAATAACATCTCTACTCAGGTTTATTAGAAAAATAGGTTAATTAAAAAAATGAAATATTGCCAGATATTCTCAGGCTGCATACTGTACTTGATGACAACTTTCTTGCCAACTTCTGCACTTTTTTAATCCCAGAGAATTCACAGAAATATAGAATAGTAGGCCATTGGGCCCATCGAGCCCATCGAGCCTGGCCCATAGTTCAATATGATCACGACAGATTTTCTATCTGAAAGCCATACTCCCATGTTCTTCCCATACCTCTCAACACCTTGAAGTCCTAGAACTCAATTTCTTTCTGAAGACGTCCAGAGCCTAGAGAATTTCACAGTTTCATTATCCCCCAATTAAAGACATTTCTCATCTGTCCTAAAGGCCTATCTAGTATCCTAAGACTGTGACCTATTGCGCTAAACACTCCTGACAGAGGCCCCTGCATCCAATCTGTGCAGCCCTGTCAGAATTTTATACATCTCAATGAAATCCCTCCTCATTCTTCTAAACACTGGGGAACACAAGCTCCATCAAACCAATCTCTCCTCACAAGACAATCCTGTAAACCCAGGAATCAGTCTGGTGAACCTTCACCGTACATTCTCCAAGTCTAGTATGTCCTCTCTTGCACAAGGAGACCAAAATAGCACACAGTTCTCCAGATGTGGTCTCACCAAACCCTGTAAAGCTACAGTAAGATGTCTTACTCCCGTACTTGAATCCTCTTGCAATGAAGGTCAAAGTCCTATCTGCCTTCCTAACTGCTTGCTGCACCAACATGCTCACTTTGAGTAACTGATGTACAAGGGCATCTAGGTCTATTTGGGAAATATTGATGCATAATCTATCAGTTTAAATAATGCTGTGCCATTCTGTTATGTTTTAGAGGTGGATAACTTCACATTTCCCATATTACACTGCATCTGCCAAGTATCTATCCATTCAAATCAACTTGTCTAAAGTGCCTTGAACCCTCGACATCCTCATCTCTCTCAATTCCATCCTTTTTGCCTCACCAACAAACTTGGAAATATATTTGATTTTCCCATCCAAATCACTCATCATTGAGTGCAGCTGGGACCTAGGCACTGATCCTTGCTATTCCCCAATTATCACTGCCTTCCACCTGAAAACGACCCATTTATTCCTATGTTTTCTGTTTAATAACTAATTCTCAATCCATGCCGGTATATTACCACCAAACCCAAGTACTTTGATTTTGTATGATAAGTTCTTGTGCAAGACTTTAATCACAGAATCACTACAGCATGGAAATGGGTCATTCAGCCCATGGAGTCAGCACTACAACTCCGAAGAGCAGCCCAGCCAGATCCAGCCCCCTACCCTATCCACATGACCCTATATTTCCCATGGCTAATCCACTTAGCCTGCACACCCCTGGATTCAATGGGCAATTTAACATGGCCAATCCACCTAAAGTGCACATCTGTGGACTGTAGGATGAAACTAAAGCACCTGGCAGAAACCCCTGCAGACAGTACATAAACGTACAACTCCACACAGACAGTCACCCAAAGCTGGAATCAAGCCCGGGTCCCTGGTACTGTGACAGAGCAGCACTAACCACTGAGCCACTATGCTGCCCTCGTCAAAAGCCTTCTGAAAATCCAAACACACCACATCTACAGGTTCTCCCTTATCTATTCTACTAGTTTACACGCAAACAAAGCAAGGGTGAAGTCAGAATCTTTTGCCGAATGTGGTTAGGGCTTGGAAATGTGGTGGAGGCAGGTTCAATTGAAGCAGAGGGCAGTGGAAGATTATTTAGAAAGATCTGATGTTCAAGGATATGGGGGAAAAGGTGGGTGATTGGCACTAGGTAGTAGAACTGGTGCAGGCACTTTGGACCAAATGGCTTCCTTCTGTGCTGTAACAATTCTGTGACGGTTACATCCTCAAAACAACTCCAGTAGGTTTGTCAAATATGATTTCCTTTTCATAAATCCATGTTGACTTTGTCTAATCCCATTGTCATTACCCAAATGCCGTGTTATCACATCCTTTGTATTAGACCCTAGCATTCTCCAGACAACTGATGCTGAACAAATTAGTCTGCAATTCCTTCCTTTCAAAGGAGTGAGGCTACATCTGCCACCCTCAAATCCTCCACATCCACTGACTGCACCCTACAGTACTCTGCTTAAATGGCTGTTCTCCAAGGGTAACCATTGGGAGTTTCCTTCCCAAAGGAAGCAGATGCCAGGGAATAGCAAGCAGGATCCTTTACTGAATGGCCCCTCTATACTCTGGGACCCTGAGCCAGTAACACAATGGTTAGTGTCAAGCAGAGATCAGCTAACACTGCCTGATCGTAGGAAATTGATTTCTTTGAGAAGACCAATGCCCTGTCTCAAGAGCAAATGCCAAGAATAGACCACAAGGATGATTTGCATTTGAATAGAATATGTAAGACAATAAAAGATACTAAAAAGTGTTCTACAGCCAATGAGATCCTGCAAACAATGAGATCCTGCAAACAATGAGATCCTGCAAA
>NC_063370.1:16475489-16477688 GCF_021869965.1 Rhincodon typus
CAAACAATGAGATCCTGCAAACAATGAGATCCTGCAAACAATGAGATAATGAGGATGGTTGTGTAGAGGGGACTTGGATGGAAACATCTGCAATGCTGATGGGGCCAGGGAGGCAGATGTTGAAACAGATGGTAGAATTTGAATTCAATAAAAATCTGGAATTAAGAACCTAATTATGACCATGAATCCATTGTCGACTGTCAGAAAACCCCACTTGGGTCAATAATGTCCTTTAGGGAAGGAAACTGCTATCCTTACCTGTTCCAGCCTACATGTGACTCCAGACTGACAGCAGTGTGGTTGACTCTTTAACTGCCTGCTGGGCAATTAGGGATGGGCAATAAATGCTGGCCTAGCCGACAATGCCCACATCCAGTGAATGAATAAAATGTTTGTGTGGGCATCCTTGACTCTATAGAAACTGCGTCCCCACCCCCCCAAAAATAATTTTTGGTCTTGCCAGAAAACCACTTGCCCATCCCAATGCTCAAAGTGTTACTTATTGGTCTCCCTCAGAGTGGGAGACTCTGCCTTTAGGGGGCCTGAAGCTGTGAATGATGCTAATATACATGCAGGTCTCTTTTTATTATGGCAGTAAATCTGCATCAAATCACACGCAGCGATCCGGTCACACCAGCCAATGATCTGTTGAATTCTGCTCACTGTCTCCACTCAGCTACCTGGAATATGAACATACCACAATGAGCAGGAGTTAGGCCATTCCCTCCCCTCAAGCCTTTTCAGGGAGTGTGCTCCAAAAGACATCAGGAAAGATGTTGCCTCATCTCTTTTTAAATGAGCAAACAAAGACTCCTAGTTCTGGACTCACCCACAAGAGGAACCATCACCTCCACAGCCACCCTATCAAAACCTCTCAGGGTCTTATACTTAATCAATCAAGCCATCTCATTGTCATAAACTCTAGCGTACAGAAGCCAAGACTGTCCAACTTCTCCCCATCACCATTCTCCCACCATTCCAGGCATTAGCCAGGTAGATCTTCTGAATCATTCCAATGCATTTACATTTTTCTTTAAATAAAGATGCCAAAACTGTATACCAGAGATCCCTGTAATGCAACAGAGATCTCTTAGTGCACACACCACTTCAGCCAGTCATAGTGACAGCTGGAAGGAAGTTACATAAAACTTTTTATGACAAGTCTACAGGTCAATCTTCCTACCTTCTTGTAAACGCACTTCACTGAACGAACCCCTCCCCTAAACTCCCACTAAGTACAATGTAGTTTGGGACAGCAAGGATTTAAACCCGAAATAAACCACGAAATTAACCATCTTAATGCCTGATGTCTTGCTCAAGTGTTCAACTTCGGCTGACCGATTAGACCGAGTGTGTTCAGGTCTATGTCCAAATGGTAACTGGCAATGATAGTGTCAGAAGCTCTGGGCTCTGTCAATTATATATCAGGACAGATTGATTAGAAGTAAAGCTAAATGGTCACTATACCACGCGACTCCGTAATTCGGACGTGACAGGAGTTTAAATTAGAATATAAGTGGACAGGAGATTGAGTTTCCAGAGCTCTGTAATCGGCATTGCCAAATGCAATGGCCCGGTTTGTGCTCGACTTCCTTCAACGACTGCGATATTTACAAACAGGGGCGCGGCCAAGTCGAGCCCAACAGGATACTGGGAGCTTTGGTCCCAGGCCAGATCCTATACCGATGGACGGAGCTAAAATGCTTCTCAAATCGGATGAATCGTGCTGAACGGGTCGGGGGCAAAGAGTTCTGCGAGTTGATGAACCCCACCCATTCAAAACAATGTTGAATGGTGTGTATGAAGGAGTTTGACGAACAGGCAGACAGTATTGAAAGTTTACACAAAGTAAATGAATATTAAAAGTGGCGAGCGGTTGGTTTCAAATCGTTGTCATTTTCTTTTTTTGAAAACCCCAATCTGAGTAAGGCAGGTTTTACAAGAGGTAGCTTACCCAATGACACCGGCCAGTCCCTGTAGTAGTTGGCCCGAAAGTCCGCCGCCGCCACCGCCACCGCCCAAAAACTTCGCAATGTTAAACATGGCGAAGGCACAGATTCAAACGAGTGTAAGGAAGAACTACAACAAAAAAAAAAAAGGGGAAAATCAAAATAGACACCCTCGGCAAGCTCCGAGGCTCGGACAGCGCAATAATGTTACAACCCCGTCAGTTTCAGGGCCCCGGACCGTACATACAAT
>NC_063370.1:16477698-16533719 GCF_021869965.1 Rhincodon typus
CATACAATGTTACAACCCCGTCAGTTTCAGGGCCCCGGACCGTACATGCAACTAGGACACATTATCTTAGAATTTCAACCAAAATCCCACACATTTAGGCTTTGTCAAGAGATAAAATCGCCCAGAAATCTCTCCTTACCGATTGAGATCCAGCTAAAAGTATGAATGGCACAGCCTCTCGCTTTCTGCAGCCAGATTTGGGTGAAAAGCCGTCAGTCCGGTTGCGCTGCTTGTCCCCGCCCCCGTATTACTGGATCCTACCGCACCCTAGCTTTCGAATGATGCTCAGTCAGGTTTGGTCAAAAACCAGAGAGAACAAGGTGTGGAGCTGGATGAACACAGCAGGCCAAGCAGCATCAGAGGAGCAGGAAGGCTGACGTTTCGGGCCTAGACCCTTCTCCTCTGATGCTGCTTGGCCTGCTGTGTTTATCCAGCTCTACACCTTGTTATCTCAGATTCTCCAGCATCTGCAGTTCCTACTATCTCTTGGTCAAAAACCAAATGGGCTTGGATCCATTTCAGAGAACGTAACGGCGCAGGAGAAGGCCACTAGGTTATTTGGCTGTTGGAATAAGCAATTCACTCAGATCCTGTTCCCCCGCCTTCTCCTCATAACACCGAATGTTCTTCCTTTTCAAACAATAGTCTCATTCTGAAAACAACAAATGTTGGCAATCACAGCGGGTCAAGTAGCGTCCATAGAGAGAGAGCAAGCTAATGTTTTGAATCTAGATGTCTCTTCATCAGAGCTCTCATTCCCTTTTTGAACGTTTCAATTGAATCTGCCTGCACCACCTGTGGGGCAGCTCACTCCATACCTTCACCAGTCTCTGCCGGAAATATTTTTTGTCGCTTGTGCCGATTATTGTGAAGTGTTCCCTCTTATCCTTCCACAATTGCGAACCTTATACCTGTCCACTCTGACCTGACTCCTCACAATTAGGAACACCCAAATCTCCCCGCAGCCTTCTTTATTCCAAGATAAACATTCTCAGCTTATACAATCTATCTTGATATCTGAAATTCCTCATCCCTGGAACCATTGTCATTTATCTCTCCTGAACTCTTTCCAATGCCTTCACATCGGTTAAAGAGTGATGCCCAGAACTGTGCACAATACTTCAGCTGAGGTCTGGCCAGTGACCTTGGGGGAGAAGAGCTCAATTAGCTCAAGTTGATTGTTGTATCCCAGAATGTTGTGGGAAGTAAGGGAGGAAATTAGGAGGCACTTTGCAGAAACATTTGCATCATCTATCACAACAGGTGATGTGCCTGATGACTAAAGGATGGTTAATGTTGTACCTTTAATGTAGAAAGATTGTAAGGAGAAACCTGGGAACTATAGACCTGTGAGTCTGGCTTTGATTGTGGGTAAATTGATGGAGATGACTTATGGACATTTAGAGATGCAAAAATTGCTTAGGGATAGTCAGCATAGTTTTGTGTGAGGAAAATCATGTCTCACAAACTTGATTAAGGCTTTTGAAGAAGTTACCAAATGATTGATGATGGCAGAGCAACAGATATTGTTTATTTGGATTTTAGTAAAGCCTTTGACAAGGTTCCACATGACAGACTAATTAGTAAAGTTAGGTCACATGGGATTCAGGGTGAGCTTGCCGATTGGATACATAATTGGCTTAATGGCAGGAGACAGAGAGTAATGGTAGAGGGTTGCATTTTGGACTGGAGGTCTGTGACCTGTGGTGTTCCGCAGGGATCAGTCTGGGTCCTCTTTTGTTTGTCATTTATATAAATGATTTGGATGAGAATATAGAAGGCATGGTTAGTAAGTTTGCAGATGTTGATGGCATTGTAGACAGTGAAGAAGGATTCCTAAGATTACAAAGGGATCTTGATCAAATGGGTCAATGGGCTGAAAAATGGCAAATGGAGTTATAGCTGGATAAATGCAAGGTATTGCATTTTGGTACAATAAACAAGGGTAGGGCTTATACAATTAATGGTTGGGCCTTGAGTAGTGTTGTAGAACAGAGGGACATAGGGGTGCAGGTACCTTATTCAAAGTTTGCATCACATATAGACATGATGGTTAAAAAGGCATTTGGCACACTTACCTTCATTGCTCAGTCATTTGAGTGTAGGAGTTGGGATGTTATGTTGAGGTTGTACAAGACATTGGTGAGGCCTCTTCTGGTATACTATGTCCAGTTCTGGTCATCCAATTATAGGAAGGATATTATCAAGTTGGAGAGGGTTCAGAAGAAATTTACCAGAATGTTGCTGGTTATGGAAGATTTGAGTTATAAGGAAAGGCTGGATAGGCTGAGACATTTTTCACTGGAGTGTAGGAGGTTGAGAGGTGACCTGATAAAAGTTTATAAAATAATGAGAGGTATAAATAGAGTTGACAGTAGCTGTATTTTCCCTAAGATGGGGAATTTCAAGACTAGGGGACACATTTTTAAGGTGAGAGGAGAGAGATTTAAAAAAGACAGAGGCAAAATTTTTACAGAGTTCACGTGTGGAATGAATTTCCTGAGGAAGTGGTGGATGTGGGTACAATTACAATGTATAAAAGACATTTGGATGGATATAGGAATGATATATGGGGGCGGCACAGTGGTTAGCACTGCTGCCTCACAGCACCAGGGACCCAGGTTTGATTCCACCCTCAGGCGACTGTCTGTGTGGAGTTTGCACATTCTCCCCGTGTCTGTGTGGATTTCCTCCGGGTACTCTGGTTTCCTTCCACAGTCCAAAGATGTGCAAGTTAGGTGGATTGGCTATGCTAAATTGCCTATAGAATTCAGGGATATGTAGGTTAGGTACGTTAGCCATGGGAAATGCAAGGTTACAGAGAAAGGGTACGGAATTGGGCCTGGGTGAGATGCTCTTTGGAGGGTCAGTGTGGACTTGTTTGGCTGAATGGCCTGTTTCTACACTGAAGGGATTCTATGAATAGGAAAGGTTTGGAGGGATATAGACCAGGATCAGGCAGGTGGGATTAGTTTAGTTTGGACTGGTTGGACCAAAGGGTCTGTTTCCATGCTGTATGACTCTATGATTGGATGACTAGCTTGACATTAACAATGATGACCGCCAACAACTGCAACCATTTTCCTATGTGCTAGGTATGATTCTAGACAGGATTGTCAGAATTGCCCAAAGTCTCCCCCTCTTGCTCAGGGTCGGAGACTTTTGCAGAGGGTCAGGCAAATTTCCCATCAGAAGTTCAAACTTGCCTGGAATTTCCACATGGCCAGCATGATGGGACTTCTGAGCCAAAGGAACTGGGCCCAGAGAAGGCCATTCAGGCTTTCAATGAGACTATGGCTGATCTGTCCCTCAATTTCATTCTAATTGGTGAAAAGGAGAGAATTCTGCAAGACCTAACACTACATTCTCATAGCTCGGCCTTGAATGTCTTGGTAACTGATACAAATGTGCAAACACATTTGTAGTATATTCCTAATGCGCCATGTTCATACCTTATTAAAGTGAGGGAGCAAATGATTTTAAATCAGCACATTATTTTTAAACAATGTGCAATATATTTGCTATGTATATACATGGGAGGAGGTCATTATTAGTAATGAATCAGCATCATGGAATGTCTGCAGGCAACCACACCCTCAAATGATAGTTCTGTTGGAGTATGTTGCTTGAATTCTTTCATGTGATTTCCCCAGTGAACATTTTAAAACATACTCGCTGGGTTAGCTCTCCACAACCCTTGGCTAATGTTCTGGGAACATGGGTTCAAATGCCACCATGGAAGATAGTGAAATTTGAATTCAAGAAAAATGATTTGGAATTAAGGAGCCGGTCTAATGGTGACCACAGAGCTATTCGTGCCTTTCGAGGAATAAAATCTGATTTACAAGTGATTCCAGACCCACAGTGATGTCTTTCCTGTCATCTGGCCAAAAAACCGAAAACTGGCCTAATCATCGACACCGATGTCCCATTTTTAAAACAAAATTATTGTCTCTACTGAACAAAACTAGTCTTTCCTGTCCACTCTACATGGGGCCCTCATCATTTACTGACCTCATTACTGACTGGACTGGCTACAAGAGCAGGTCAGAGGCTAGGAATCCTACCTCAAACTCCTCTGTTACAGTCCTAATCAATTGTGTCTTTCCTCAGTGAATACATTCCAATCCTGGCAGTGTTTCTTTCCTCTTCTCTGTGCCCTATCTAGTGTGATCAGGTGCTTCCTGTAATGTGGCTAGTAAAATTACACACCATTCTCTAGCCTTGGAACAGTTTGTGTTTCATATAATTTAGTTCAGAAGAAAAGTCTTGCCAGACTTGAAACATTAACTGTGTTTCACTCTCCAGGCAGATCTGCTGAGTTTCTCTAGCACAGTTTCTGTTTGTATTTCAAATCTCCAGCATCCACACTACTTTGCTTTTTTTTAGTTTTTTATGCAGTTTTAAAATCACCTCTCTGCTCTGACATTGGCTGAGCCAAAGAAAAGTCTTGAGTGTTTGTGCAGCTCAGTGGCTCAGTGGTTAGCATTGCTACCTCACAGCACCAGGGACCTGGGTTCAATTCCAGGTTTAGGCCACTGTATGTTCACCCTCTGGGTGCTCCATTTTCCTCCCACAGTCCAAAACTGTGCAGATTAAGTGAATTGGCCATGTTAAATTGCCCCCTAGTGTTCAGGCTAGTTGGGTTAAGTATGGTAAATCCTATGGGGATAGGGTGCAGTACTTTCTCTGTACTGTATGATTCTTCTTCTGTATTGTCTTCCCTCAGAGACAAAAGCGGTGAATGCTTCATCAGATATTTGCAATTTGTAATGGGCTCTGCCCACTGACTACAATCATTCTCTGGACATACACTCCCCTGGGTGTGAATGTTTGTGAAAGACCCAGTAATCAGCAGACCAAATGGAATTGATGTCAGAATCAAAGTACAAAATGCTGGAAATACTAAGCAGGTGTGGCAGCATCAGTGAGAGGGCACAGGGATTGACTGAAGGGATAGAACCTTTGTTAAAGGTTTACGACAAGCACAATTTACACAAGAAAGGAATATGAACAGCACAATCTCTCTCTCTTTCTGAAAAAAAAACAACAGCACTTGACATTAAGTGGCATTACCATCACTGAATCCCCCACTATCAACATCCTAGCGGTTACCATTGACTAGAAACTGGGACTGGACTGGCTACAAGAGCAGGTCAGAGGCTAGGAATCCTGCAACAAATAAGTCACCTCCTACTCCCCTAAGCCTGCCCACCGTCCATAAGGCACAAGTCAGGTGTGTGCTGGAATACTTCCCACTTGCCTGGACAAGCGCAGCTCCTACAGAACCCACAATGCTTGACACCATCTAGGACAAAGCAGCCCACTTAAATAGCACCACATCCACAAATATTCATTTCCTCCACCAATGAAGCACAGTAGTGGCAATGTGTATGACTCACTGCAGAAATTCATCAAAACTCCTAGTCAGCACCCACCAAACCACTGAACAAGACCATCTGGAAGGACAAGGCCAGCAGATACATGGGAACACCACAAACTGTAAGTTCTGTTCAAATTTGTCACCATCCTGACTTGGAAAAATATTGCCATTCCTTCAGTGTCACTGAGTCAAAATTCTAAAACTCCTTCTCTAACTGCAATATGGGTGTATCTCTGCCAAATTGACCCTAGCGGTTAAAGTCCTTCCCACCTTTCACATCATTGCACGGATTTGTTGAAGAGATTCACTGCAGCTCTGCAGCATCAGAGGGAAACTAGACATGTCCTCTTGTTACAGCACTACCTGCCTTAGGGTAGGTTTGAATTTCCAGCGTGTATGTTAGCGAGTGGGTGAATGTTTAGGGACGGATAGGTCAGTGAGGTGACAGCTGGGTCAGCCGATAAGTGGGTGAATGTGTAATTTGGCCAGGGGGTAGTTAGGTCCCCTTGGGGGTGTTTGGGCCATGACAAATCTAGTCTGGAGCTAGTCGGGAGTTAGCATGATAGTCATGTCAGGTCAGGTTTAGATTTAGATTTTATTGTCACGTGTACTCAAGTACAGTGAAAAGTATATAATTTCACCACACAAGGTGCCATCTTAAGTACAAGTACAGAATGATAAGGACAAGGTAGAAAGAAAATCAAAGTTACATGTTAAAAATTACAGTAATTCTTAGTATTAAGTTGAAAAATAAAGAAATAAAGCTAAAAGTCAAACATTACAGTCTTTTGAAAGTGCTTAGGCACGCTGGGAGTGCACTCCCTAGAGGTGTTTGGTCTCTTCCTCTTTGCCGTACTTTCCCCACACAGTTCATTCCAGGAGTCCCTGCACCAGGACTACCATGCCGCTGCCGAAGCAACGGCTGTTCCTTTTGATCCACCTGGAGTATCGAGGTGGGCCTCCCGCATTGACACAGCTGGCCAATGCCGACTGAAGAGGCTACCCTGCCATTGAAAGCTGATGCCGCCACCACAGCCTTGAGTCCTGCGCTGGGCCCACCAACGTTGAAGATCCCACCCCCCACCCCCCATTCTGGTACCATTGCCTGCTGAACAATCACTGCCATCGCAAGCTCCCTGAAGGCTCAATCTCTCCATGCTGGGCTTGCTCTTCCTGCCACTGCTGCCACATGTGCTCAGGAGGCCGGCCCACTCTGTGTTGTGAAATCGTTTGGGAGGGTAGGATGATTTGGGGTTCAAGACAAGCATTGAGAAGTCTTGATGAGTGATAGAGAGTCAGTTGTACATTAGTTGAGCTGTTTTACATTAAATATTCCCCAGTTAAGTACCACAAAACTATCCAAACAGCACAATCTCTCACAGTCAGACATACACAGTTCAAACTCTCTCTATCTCTCACACACACACACAGCACAATCTCTCTCCCTCTCACAAACACACATACAGCACAATCTCTTTGACACACACTCAGAGGATGCTCTCACTCACACACACAGCACACTGTCACATTATTTCACTCATACATACACACTCTCTGTCTCACATACACACAGCACATTCTGTCTTTCTCACAAACAGCACAATCTCTCTCGCTCACACACACATAGCCAACTCTTTCTTTTTCACACACACACAACACACTAATATCCCTCCCAATAAACAGTCACATGTACACTCTCTATCTCTCACATAGTAAGACACAGTGTGAATACCTGCTAAAGTTAGGAATAAGGTAGCAGGAAATGGAGCAGGAGGAAACAGGCAAGTGCACTTGATTTAATAGCAGACACTTTATGGAACAAATATCATTAAAAGGGTCAGAACTAATACAATGAGAATACAACGAAAATGTGACATGTGACCTGAGGTGCTGAAACACAGAGCTCCAAATCCTAATGGGAATTCAGTGGGATTGTGGAGAGTGACATTGTGCAAATTGAAATCAGTAGAATGGAAACTATGTCCTGTGAGTGGCCGTATCACAAGCACAGTTTTAGTTAAATAGCTCCTTTGCTATACATTCGCCTAGAAACAACCAGCATGCTTATGATTATTGATTTTTAACCCATTGCCATAGTCTAGTAGGAAATGTCAGAGGCTCAGAAACAGCTGCCATGAAAAAAAGCAAGAACTTACATTTATATAGCACGTTTCACAACCACAGTCATTTCAAAGCCCTTTCATGCAACAACATATGTATGAAGTGAGCCTTTTTAATTTCAAAAATATAGTTTATTCATAAAGAATATCTTTATATCGATGTATAGTTACAAATGCAATTCAGTTCTGTACAGTAGCAAAAGAGGAAACAAACAAATATTGGAGTTTAACTCTATCCAAACAAACCAAAGGCATCTCTTATTTAAGCCAGACTATATTTATATGCATTTGAGACACCAGGAGGGTTTGATAACTGAATGGATCTCCATTTAACTTCGGTAGAAAGACCTCATTCAGTGATCTTTCCCCACTGCGCCTTGGTGGCAGCTGCCCCAAGCTTTAGTGCATCCCTCAACACATAGTCCTGGACCTTAGAATGCACCAGTCCTTAACATTCAGTCAAGGTCAGCTCCTTGTTCTGGAAGACTAACAAATTTTGGGCAGATCAAAGAGCGACTTTCACTGGCACGGTCTATGTTTGACTTGGGGAACAGACCGTAGAGGACAAAGTCCTGCGTCATGGAACTGTTCGGGATGAACCTCAACAAAATGCACTTCATCTTTCTCCAGACTTCCTTTGCAAAGGCACATTCCAAAATGAAGTCAGCTACTATTGTGATGTAGGAAGTACAGCAAATTGTGTACAACAAGCTCTCACAATTAACAATGTGTAGGTGACCAGATAACATGTTTCAATTATGTTTGCCATGGGAGCTGGAGAACTCCACAACTATCCTTTAAAATCGTGTCACAGGATCTTTCACACACACCCCGAGGGGACAGGGAGGGTCTCTGACACTGCCTCGCCCAAGAGAAAGTTTTGAAAGTAAAAAAACTACTCAGTGGAGAGAGGGTGGGCAAGTGTTTGTATGCAGGAAAAATGAAAAAGTGCACAGTGTCCCTGAATTGGTCAAAGTGAATTTGTTTCTACATATTCATTCTGCCACCAAACCAATCTAATTAGAACCTTTTAAATTAAAAAGCTTTGATATCAAATATCAGTCCTGGGTTCTCCCATATTAGCTGTGATACTAATTAGAATTGATTGGTTGGAGTGAACACATCAGATTTGAAATCCACAGGCAATGTGAAATGACACAAAGATTCTTTGGAATGGGAAGGGATTTAGGTATATACAGTTGAATCACTGTTAAATTGAATGGATTCTTCGCAGTAGCAATTAAAATAATTAAGGCATTAATCTGCTGATGCTAAGGTGCAGGGCTGGATGAACACAGCAGGCCAAGCAGCACCATAGGAGCAGAAAGGCTGACGTTTCGGGCCTAGACCCTTCATCAGAAAAGGTCCTATGGTGCTGCTTGGGCTTTTCTGATGAAGGATCTAGGCCCAAAACGTCAGCCTTTCTGCTCCTATGGTGCTGCTTGGCCTGCTGTGTTCATCCAGCCCTGCACCTTGTTGTCTCGGATTCTCCAGCATCTGCAGATCCCACTATCTCTAATCTGCCGATGCTTCCTTGTCAACTTAACAAGGTTCAGCCACTGAATAATACAAGCCTAAAAGTTTCAGCTTCGATCCCATTTAATTCGACCGTGGAAGTGGCAGGTCCCATTAGTCCCTGTAAAAATATTTCTAAACAATTTGTTCAGATACTTCTATTGAAGCCAGACCTTCTGGCCCAGAGATAGGAAGACTACCTCATACCACAAGCAACCCTTCACTCAGCGAACACACCAACATCTACAACCCTTCACTCTTTAACGTTGAGTTCATCCCAACTTCTACTGCATGTATCCTCACTGACACTAAATGCTGGTCATCCATTGCTAGGTGCCAAATTCTCCTGTATGGATTTTGTGTGGGAAAGCCATCTGGTTGTGGGTGACAATACTTCTGGATTAAAAACAAAATTCTCCCACAAGTGATTTGATGAAGGGGCAGAAACATTCAGTTGTGTGTAAGATCACTTCTGAATATGAAAAAAAAACATTCTCACAAAGGTAAAGAAAAAGAAAAGGACAATTCTCACAGAGGCGTGGGCCCACATGGACCAATGGCAGTGCCCCTATATCAAGATCAGGAGGCCTAGGTTCAAGTCCCATCTTCTCCAGAGGTACATAATAACATCTCTGAACAGGATGATTAGAAAATATCCAAAATTCACAACAAAGCCCTCTGATGCCTTATCACTTTATTACCTCAACACCCTCTTCCAACTTATGAATCCTCCCAGCATGCATTCCTTCCAATCTGTTCACCTGTGAATCCCCAATTTCCATTTGCTCTACTATTGGTAGTTAGGCCTTCAGATGTAATATGTAGAAATCCTTCCCCAAACCCTTCCATCTTTTTTGCATGAAGATGCTTTTTAAAAATTAATTCTGTGGCAAAACTTTTGGTTTCCTGAGTTGTCAATTCCTTCTGCGCTGACAATGCTGTTGCAGAGGGAATTCCAGGATTTTGACCCAGTGACACTGAAGGAATGAATATTGAAAATATTTCTGAGTCAGGATGTTGAGTGGCTTGAAGGGAAACCTGATATTTCCATACAGCTGCTGCCCTTGTCCTTCTAGAAGGTGGTGGCTGTGACACTCATCTATATTCTGAAATTCAGCTCTTTTGTCCAAGCTTGACCCAAGGCTGTAATGAGATCAGGAGCTGAGTGGTCCTAGTGATTCCAAACTGAGCACTAGTGAGCAGGCTATTACCGAGCATGTGCTGTTTGATAGCACTATTGATGACACCTCCCAATACTCTACTGATGATTGAGAGTAGACTGATGGGGTGGTAATTGCTCGGTTGAATTTGTCCTGAATTTTGTGAACAGGACATACCTGGACAATTTTCTACATTCGCTTCTCAGCCTTTCACCTAAGATCGAGTGTTGAGTTGCGAGTCGTCAGAGCTATTGAGATCATTGTTGGATCGAGATCATGATTGGACATTGGAGGACCGTTGGTTGAGCTGACCTGCTATAGGTGGATCTTTATGATGGTTTCAGTGTAATGTCAATTTGGGGAAAAGCCAACCTAGAGTTATGGCCTCAGCGACCACCCGCGCTGCTGGCCAGGGAGTCCAGAACACAGTAAGGGCGGCTGTGAAGAAGGTTGATCAGATCTTTTTTGTGAGGAGGACTCTCCTAGACTGTTGTGGGCTCCAAGCAGCAGATAGCTTCTGCCTGTAGGAATTTGCTGATGCCTTAGCTAAATGCCAAGAGGTTAATTGTAA
Source organism: Rhincodon typus (assembly GCF_021869965.1). NCBI lineage: Eukaryota > Metazoa > Chordata > Chondrichthyes > Orectolobiformes > Rhincodontidae > Rhincodon > Rhincodon typus. The sequence goes on from NC_063370.1 coordinate 16,488,448, forward strand.
ATATAGAGAAAGATGACGCCAATGTTTATTTCATTCTCTGTAAACAATGACATTTTGTTTGGAATGGCTACATTAACTGTGAATGTACATAACGGTTTCCTTCTAATAAAGCATATCTTTGCAAAAAAAAAATTTCCCCAGCAGCAGGTGACCTTTAGGAGCGTGAAGTAATGTGAGCATCTCCTGCAGAAATTTGAGGAGAAAGGAGGTGAGGGTCCCCTCTCTGTCCTGAATGCAGTGCCATTGTTTGTGTTACTTGTGCAGAGTCAGATGGCCACCATCCATACGTATAAGCCCCATGTGCCAGCAGCAGAAGTCCTGATTATCATGGGAAGGTATGTGCAAGTAGAAAATGACAGCAATGATGCAATGGACTCCTTCGAGATCTGGACCAGCAAACATGTTGCAGGTCAAAATAACCCTGAGGGCAAACGCTGATGGGAACATCCTCCACCCACCATCCAGCTATGTGACTGGTGGGAGACAAGGTTATTTGATGTATGTGGGGCAGCCCACGGTCAGTCGAACCTGCGGGAGGTCAGGGGACGTAGTGGCTGAGTGCAAGGTGACCCTGTGCAGGAACTGTATGGAGGAGGGGCACCTGACCAAAGACTGCCAACAGGCAAAGAAGTGTAACCTGTGTGTCACCACCTGTATAAGGCGTGCCACATACACTCAGATGGCGAGCAGTGGCAACATGAACTAAGTCCCCCCAAAGGACAGAAAGATGCCATCCTCCAGCAGAAAAAAATGAAGCGAGGGTCACACAGGAGAGACAGAGTCATACAGTCTTAGAGTCCTACAGCACAGAGACAGGCCCTTCAGCCCAAACTGGTCCACACTGACCAAACTGTCCATCCACACTAACCTCATTTCCTTGCACTTGGCTCATATCCTTCTAAACCTTTCCTGTCCATGTATTCATCCAAATGCCTTTTAAATATTGTTAATGTGCCTGCCTCAACCACTTTCGCTGGTAGCTCATTCTATATGCGTACCACCCTCTGTGTAAAAAAGTTGTCCCTCAGGTTCCCATGTATTCTTTCCCCTCTTACCTTAAACTGATGCCCTCTAGTCCTCGATTCACAAACCCTGGGAAAAAGACTGAATACATTCACCCTATCCATGCCTCTCATGATCTTATACACTTCTTTAAAATCCGCTCTCAGTCTCCTACATTCTAAAGAAAAAAGTCCTAGCCTGTCCAACTTCTCCCTATAACTCAGCCTCTTGAGTCCTGGCAACATCCTCGGAAATTTCTTCTGCACTCTTTCCAGTTTAACAACATCCTTCCTATAGCAAGGTAACCAAAACTGAACACAATACTCCAAGTGCAGCCTCACCAAAGTCCTGTACAACTGCAACTTACCTTCCCAATTTCTGTACTCAATGCCTTGACTGATGAAGGCCAGTGTGCCAAAAGCCTTCTTCAATGCCCTCTCTGCCTGTGACTCGACTTTCAGAGAACCGTGCACCTGAACCCAAGGTCCCTCTGTTCCACTACACTCAAGGCCCTACCATTCACCATGAAACTCCTACCTTGATTTGACTTTCCAAAATGCAACACCTCACACTTATCTTTATTAAACTCCATTTGCTATTTTTTGGCCCACTTCCCCAGGGACCTCACCCGTGGCTAACAATGATGCAAATATATCAGCCAGGTCCCTCACAATTTCTTCTCTAGTGTCTTGAAGGGTTCTTGGATATATCTGATCAGGACCAGAAGATTTATCCACCTTCATTCACTCTAATACTTTCAACATCTCCTCTACTGTAATATGGACTGTCCCCAAGATATCGCCACTAACTTCCCAAGTTCCCAAGTCTTCATGTCTTTCTCCATGGTAAACACAGAGGAGAAGTATTCATTGAGGAGCTTGCCCATCTCTAGCGGTTCCACACATACATGTCCACTTTAGTTCTTGAGGGGTCCTATTGTCTCTCTAGTTATTCTTTTTCCTTTAATATACTTAAAGAATGCCTTTGGATTCACCCTAATCTTCTCAGCCAAAGCTATCTTGTGCCCCCTTTTCGCCCTCCTGATTTCCTTCTTCAGTAAACTCCTGTATCCTCTATATTCCTCTGGGGATTTCCTTGATCCCAGCTGCCTGTTCCTGAGCCATGCCTCCTTCTTTTTTCTGGTCAAATCCTCAATATCTCTTGTCATCCAGGGTTCCCTACTCCTGCCAACCTTGCCCTTCACCCTCACAGGAGCATATAGGCCTTGAACTCTAGCTATCACACTTTTAAAGGCCTCCCACTTTCCAGAGATTCCTTTGCTTGCAAACAAACTATTCCAATCAATGCCTGCAAACCCTTGTCCAATTCCATCAAAATTTGCCAATCTCCAATTTAGAACTTGAACCTAAGGACCAGTTTTGCCCTTCACCATCACTATTTTAAAATTAATACTGGTCCCAAAGTGCTCCCCAATGTAGCCTCAGTCACTTGTCCTGCCCTATTTCCCAACAGTAGGTCGAGTTTTGCCTCTTCCTGATTAGGTCCCTCTTGAGGAACCTTTCCTGAACAAATTTAACAAATGTCACCCCATCTAAGTCCTTAACACTATGGCAGTCCCAATCTATGTTAGGAAAATTAAATTCCATCACTATGACAACCCTATTTCTCCTGCAAGTCTCCACAATGTCCCTGCATATTTGTTCCTCCAATTCCCGTTGACTATTTGGGGGCTTATAGTACAACCCCAATAAAGTCACCATCCCCTTTTTATTTCTTAGGTCCACCCACAAAGCCTCACTGGATGATGCCTCAGTTATTTCATCTCTGACTACTGCTGTGATATTCCCCTTAAAAGAAAAGCCCTTCCCCTCTTTCCTCCACCCCTGTCCCGCCTAAAGCACCTGTACCCTGGCACATCAAGCTGCTAGTCCTGTCCCTCCTTTAGCCATGTTTCTGTAATGGCTATAATATCCCAACTCCACATACCTATCCATGCCCTGAGTTCATCAGTCTTGCCTGTCAGCCCTTTGCATTGAAATAGGTGCAATTTAATCCAACAGGCATTCCTTGCTCCCTGTCCTGTTCCAGCCTGACCTGTCTCTTCAACTTGCTATTTCTGGTTACTGTATCTCTTTCCAGCCTCGCATTGCCTCCCTGCTGTTGAGGATCCCACCACCCTGCTAGTCTATTTCAAACCCTCCCTTGCAGCACTAGCAAATCTGTCTGCCAGGATATTGGTCCCCCTCCAGTTCAGGTGCAACCTGTCCCTCTTGAACAGGTCACCTTTGCCCCAGAAAAAGTCCTAATGATCCAGGAATCTGCATCCCTGCCCCATGCACCAATTCTTTAGCCACGCATTCATCTGCCATATCCCCCTGTTCTTACCCTCACTAGCACATGGCAGTGGAAGTAATCCGGAGATTACCACGATTTTTAAATTTATTCCTAGCTCTCTACAATCACTCTGCAGGACCTTAGCTCTATTTCTACCTATGTCATTAGAGCCAATGTGCATAATGACTTCCGGCTACTCACCCTCTCCCTTCAGAATGTTCTGCAGCCGCTCCAAGACATCCTGGACCCTGGCACCCAGGAGGCAACCCACCATCCTGGACTCCCGCCTGCGGCTACAGAATCTCCTGTCTGTCCGCCTAACTATCAAGTCTCCTATCACTAAGGTCTTGTTTATCTTTACCCTTTCCCGCTGTGCCCCAAAGCCAGTCCTGGCTACTGCTGCTTTCCCCTGAACAGTCATCCCCCTCCAACAGTATCCAGAAGGGTATACTTGGTTTCGAGGAGATGACCACAGGGGATTCCTGCACTCTCTGCCTACTCCCTTTGCCTTTCCTGGTGGTCACCCAGTTATTCTCTGCCTGCACCTTAGGTGTGATCACCTCATTAAAATTCTTATCAATGATGTGCTCAGCATCTCGATGATCTATTAGGTAGGCATTAGATAGGCTATTAGATAGGCATATGGATGATAGTATAAGGTAGCGGTGGAGGTTAGATAGACCTTAGGTTTAGGGTAAAAGTTCAGCACAACATCGTGGGCCGAAGGGCCTATACTGTGCTGTACAGTTCTATGTACTATGTTCTATGGGAACCCCGAGTCAATGGAGGAGGTGATGACAAAGGAGTCGGGGATGTGGAAAATAGTGAAGAAAATCCAAAATAGAAAATCTTGCCAGACCCCACATGTCCACGGCAACAGAATGGAAAGAAGCAACTGCACGATGGTCACAGTAGCAGCTCCTCTGATGAAGAAGACTTACAGAGGGAGGGTCACCAGCAGAAAGGGAGGATCAACAGAAGGAAAGGAGCATTCCCCTAATGCGAAAATGGCGGACATCGTGAGCGGCTTAGCAAAACCCAGCCCTCCACTGTTGAGAACCAAGGGAGTTCCTCCACACCACAGCTCCGGGTGACCGGGAGTAGCGAGGTTTTGTGTAAGGATCAGGGGACATCAGCACTTCGGTTGGACTCAGAATCAGATGTCCCTGGCTTCTTCCTTTCCCCGATGATATCAGACAGGGGAAACTGCCCCGGGGAGGAACTGGACAGCTACCTCAGCCCAGGGAGGGTTCCACAGTTTGCCCACGCCACTGGGATGCAGGGACTGCCCCAGTGATAAGACCTTGAGTAAATAGACTTTGGGTTTTAACAATTGTGTAAATCCAAAATGGGTTTAAGAACTGCGAGTATTAATGTGCATAGCATTAAATCTACCACACGACGTGTTTCCACTGGCTTACCTGCCCAAATTAAAGCAGACCTCCTGTTTCTGCAGGAGTGTGGGATACCGCACCTCAGCAGCTATGGAAATGGTTGAGCTTGTGGGCCCATGAGCCTTCAATTTGATCAGAGGGCAACAATTGTTGCTCCCCCAGTCTGGGTACTCTGCTGCGAGGAGGCAACTTCACCACCTCCAAAGTTAAGGAGGTGGTTGGTGGGTGCATCCTCATAGCAGACGTTACGTACAGGAATGCTCCCCTGAGATTAATTAATGTGTACGCCCCAGCAGTAGAGAGTGAGCATCTGGCCGTCCTGCAGCAGCTTCCATTCCTGCTGGCTACGTCCAGGCTGGTCATTCTGGCCGGAGACTTCAACTTCATCATCGATGCAGATGGATGATCCAGGGGGAGTGACAGTAAACTGGATGCCAAGCCCAGATTCCTGATGGAAACGGTTAAAGACGCCAAGCTACACAATGTCTTCAGCACCCCTGCAGATGGAGTGCAGCGTAGAAACATCTGATCGTGGCCAGACTGGTCTATTCGCTCAAGGATAGATTTCCTGTTTGTGTCCCAATTGTTCTCGGTCAGATCCACTGATGTGAAGCCGGTGTTCTTCTCTGACCACTGCCTCTTGCTGGCCAACAGTTACATATAGGATGACTAGCAGGCTGGCAAGGGATGCAGAACCTGCTCCTGCTGCAGACGATGGGGGTCGATAGCACAGAGGATCTCCTGGAGGTGAACAGCCAGTAAGCCTCGCTCTTTGCCTTGGAGGCCTCCAAGATAATCTTCCAGTCCAGGGTCCGCTGTATGGTGCAGGATGAGATGTGCTCGTGTTTCTTCTTCCAGAAAGTGCACAAGGAAAGCTCTGTGCTCAGCAGCCTGAAGGAAGAAGATGGCTCGGTGATATCATCTCAGTCGGACATCCTGATAATCAGCAAATCCTTTTAAGCCACTCTGTATGACACAAAGCCCACTGACAGCACAGGTGTTGCGAAGGATAGGCCTGGTCTCGTTGCTGCAGATCTCTCCAAGTAGTTGGACCGTCCTGTATCACCTGTCCTTCGTGGATAAATTTGTGAAGAAAAACACCTTTGACCACAAGTCTATCAGGCAGTCGTCAGCAAGTAGTGTCCTTGAGACCCGTCAGGAAAGGAGAGGGTGGATCTTGTTGAGTGGTTCCCTGTGCAGACTGTCAAAATCATTTGGCAGAATGCCTTATCACCAGAACTTTCCAACTAGCACCAAGACATCACTTGGCTGGTGGTAAGAAGGGGTCTGCCTGTGAGATCCTTCATGCATGCCTGGACTCTCTGTGCCACCACATGCTGCCCTCGAAGCGGCTGCAGAGGGGATGAGACTATCATACACCTCCTTCTGGGATGTGTCTATGCAAAGCAAGTCTGGAGAGAGATGCAGTTGTTTTGTCGAGGTTTGTCCCAAGCAGCTCTGTCTTGCAGATCTCTGTGCTCTATGGTCTGTTCAACTGCGCCTGGAGTACCATCAACTTGGTGAAAGACGTTCTGCCTGAAACTTGTTGGTCTTCCAGTTGAAAGAGTTGACCCTGACTGAGTGTTGCAGACTGGCGGTTTCCAAGGTCCAGGACTACATGCTGAGGGATGCTCTAAAAGTTGGGGCAGCTGCCACTAAGGCACAGTGAGGAAAGACCACAATGTAAGGTCCTTCTGCCAAAGCATAACGGGGGTCCATTCAATAATCGGACGCTCCCAATGCCTCAACTAAATGCCTATAGTTTAATTGTAAATATAGAGAAAGCCAAACCCCAATGTTTGTTTTCTGCTCTGAGTAAAAACAGGATAGATCTGAACGGCTTCATTAACTGTGTATGTACATAAAGATTTCCTTCTATGAATAAAGTATATTTTTGCAATTAAAAAATGTTCCACATTTTTGGGTAACTGCCAGTATTGTAAGTCTCCTGGAAGAGATTGGTTAGGGGAACAGCAAGTTCTGGAGCACAAGTCTTCAGTAAGATTGCTGGAATGTTGTCAATATCTTTTGCTTTTGCAATATCCAGTGTTTCCAAACATTTTTTGATATTATGTGGAGAGAATAGAATTGGCTAAAGGCTGGTATCTGTAATGCTGGAAAAAGCTGAGATAGATCATCCATTAGCACTTCTGGCTGGAAATTGTTGCGAATGCTTCAGTCTTCCCTTTTGCACTGATGTGCTGGGGCTCCCCATCTTTGAGGATTGGGATGTTTGTGGAATCTCCTCCCCCTCTAGTGAGTTGTTTAATTGTCCACCACCATTCACATGGTAAGACTGCAGAGCTTAGATCTGATCCATTTGTTGTGGTATCACAGCTCTGTCTATCACTTGCTGCTTATGCTTTTGACACACAAGTAAACCTGTTTGGTAGCTTCACCAGGTTGACATCTTATTTTCAGGTATGCCTGATACTGTTTCAGGCAAGCCCTCCTACACTCTCCATTGAACCAGGGTTGATGGTAATGGTTGAGTGGGGAATATGCCGGGTCACGAGGTTGCAGATTGTGCTGGAGTACAATTCTGCTGCTGTTGATAGCCTGCAGCACCTCATGGATGCCCAGTCTAGAGTTGCTAGATCTGTTCGAAGTCTATACCATTTAGCATGGTGATAGTGTCATACAGCATGATGAAGGGTATTCTCAATGTGAAGATGGGATTTTGTCCCCATAAGGACTGTGCAATGGTCACTGTTAGCAATACTGTCATGGTCAGATGCATCTGCAGCCGGCAGATTGGTAAGAATGAGGTCAAGAATGTTTTCTTCTCTTGTTGGGTCCCTCACCACCTGCCACAAACCCAGTCTAGCAGCTATGTCCTTAGGACTTGACCAGCTCGATCAGTAGTGGTATTGTTAAGCCACTCTTGGTGTGAACATTGAAAGCCCCTTCTCAGTCAGCAGGAGGTTTCTTTGCACATGTTTGACCTGATGCATTAAGAATTCATGGTGTTAAGGTTCAAAGTTGAGGACTCTCAAGGCAACTCTTTCCCAACTATATAACAGTGCGCCACCTTTCTCTCACCTTCACCTGTTCCATCTCTGATTCTTCCCTTCTTCCTCATTTCTGACAATCGGCTATTAACCATGTCTTGCAACAGAGCCTTTGGATTTGAAATGTTAATTCTCGTTCTCTCACTACAGATGCTGCCAGATCTGCTGAGTTTCAATCACCACAAGTGACCTGTCTACATATAGAAGGGAGGAAGAGAATCAAGCATTATTGGTAAAGGGCAGGATGATGGAGTCGAGAATTATCAGATCAGCCATAATCTCATTAAACAGTGGAGCAGCCTCAATGGGCTGAACAGTTTACTACTAATCCTATATTTTAAGGTCTTATGGTCTTATCTATTTAATTATGGCATCACACTGGTTCAAGAAGAAGGACATATTAGAAGCTTTAGAATTGAAGGTTGATTTTTTATATCAGATGCAATGGGGACAGTGAAATAGAGAATAGAATGGAGTTCATTGTTGGGAAGCACAGTGGGAGATAGTGTAGTCAAGTTGCTTGTAGCGGTTGAAACTCAGCTAATCTGGCAGCATCTGTGGACAGGGAACCAGAAGTAACATTTCAAATGCAAAGACTCCATTGCAGGACATGGTTAATAGCTGGTTATCAGAAATCAGGAAGAAGTCAGAGATGGAACAGGTGAAGGTGAGAGAAAGATGGTCATTCTAAATACAGTTGATGAAACCAACAATGTTCGTCTTACTCATCATATAGGTGGGACCCACGCTAATTTCCAGAACAACACTTACTATTTGGGGAAATGTGGGAGTTGTGTTGGAGCGGTCCCTTTAAGAGGTGGGCGCGGTTTCGACCAGATATGATTGACAGCTAACGCGATTAGACCACAATGGATGACGTTGTGGTGGGCAAATGGTGCGCAATGACGCCACAAACCAGCAGGGCAGCCACTTCCGTTCAGTGTAAACAAGATGGCGGTGGGGAGGAGGCCGCTCGGCCCGTACTCGCTCCTGCTGTTTCTTACGTGTGCCGTCTCAGCGCCAGAACTCGCTCTGGGCCTCTCTGAGGCCGGCAAGTGGAGGCTAAGAGTTGGCGGGGTAAGTGTGAGCTAGAAGAGGCTCTAGGCTAAGCCGCATTGCTGCCGCCTCCTGATGGACTGGAACTGCAGGCAGACTCGAGTTGCCACTGCCCTGGCCGCTTGCCCCGGGCTATTTCCCGCAGTCATTCGGTCATAGCCTGACCCCGGGCCCGTTACCTCCAGCCCGCTGCCTTGGGTCCTCGCTGTGACCGGGACGGACTCTCGCCCAAATCTACTGCCCTCTTCTGCAGGCCCTCGCCTATTTGCAGTGCATCTTGATGCTCTGTTGAAGATCCTGCAGTCACTGGAACTTTATGAAGGAAGTATGACCACTTGTTAAAATATTGGATCTGACCAGTATTCCCTGTAAATTGCTCAGCTATGCGACAGCAGAGAAACGCCCCTTGCATTCATTGTGCTCTGCTGTATGATGTCAGCTCTAGATTAAACATATTGGAGAAATAGACTGAACGCAAATATTTGTCGAGGAGTACCTAAAATTAGAGGGAACGACCTCATTCCGGCAAGAGTTGCTACGTTAAATAGATACCCATTAGGTTGGGGTGATACTTGTCTTTTTTTTTGCTGTAGTGGCCATATTAATGAATGAATAATTTGAAGGATCAGAATTCAAATCCCATTGTAGCAGTTTGTGAATTGTACTGCAGTATTTTTTTAAAATCTGAAATAAAAACAAACTTGTTCCAGTAAAAAGGACCAGGAAGCTAATGTGATAGGCCAAATGGCTTTCTCCTTTGCATTGCTTGATTCAATTGTTTTATTTCTTTCCAGAATCAATCTCAAACTCAATTTCTACAGAAGAAAACATTGTTTAACAGCTCGTACATTACCCTGAAGTGTGAGTACTGTATTTCCACCCTGATCCAGTGGTGAATGTGTTTGCTTTTGGGCTTAATTCGGATGTCCCTGGCACTGCAATTTCCTGAGCTGTAAGAGACTAATGCAGAATCTTCCTCCTGTACCTTTAGGTTCCACTTTTCTGTTCGGGGTGTTCTGAGGAGAAGGAAATGCAATTGGCTGCTTCCCACAGTAAATGGGGAATCGTGACTTATGTTGACCTCCATTGTACCTCCAATTGTGCATTTGCAAAAGAAAAACTGCCATCAGCCAGAGAATGGCACAAGTCTAGTAGTAGCATAAAGGGAGAGTTACTTTTGCTTACAAATTGGGTCTGGTTAATTAACCATGTTTCCAAAACATTTCTGAAAGCACTTGGCCAAAGAATTTTAAGGGCTCATTTTCATGTCTTAAGCATTGCGCGTGAATCCAAAGCACCTTCTCCCTCTGGGTTTGTTGTGATTTCCTGATGTCCTGAAACAATGCCAAGCCAATCCACCTAAGGCACCTGAGTGTTTTGCCATCTGCGAAGAAAGGATCAGGGAGCCATAGAAACAGTAGGTGTGTTAACTTTAGACCAGCGACAGTTCCTTAGGGACAATTAATGTTCTCTTGTGTTTCAGGGACCCAGGAGAAGTGTGACTCTGAAATAAACCTGAACGTCTCATGGTATTTGAGAAGTTTTCATTGCTTTGATGAATATTCTGCAGTGAATGTAAGTCATGTTTGCTCTGGTTATCACTGTGTTTTATGTTTACTGGTGATTGTAACATTAAAACTGTGGATGTGTTGAATGGTGATTTTTTTTTTAAACTGGAAAATGCTGGAAAGGGTATATTTTCAGCTTGAACCAACACAGTGAAGCAGCCTGTGTCTGCTATAGGAATCTATTCTCTTCCATACATCACTTAATCTGTTGTTCCTCAGCATTTGTGGTTTTGGATCAATGGCAAATTACAGTATTATTTTGTGAAATTTCTTACAGATGTGGATGCCCATTTTCCTGTCAATTTATCCATCCAGAAGGACACCGAGCATTTCCACATTACTAATAGCTTACTGATTATTATATTCTATCTCAAAGTTTCCAGATATTCCTAAATTTAATTTTTCATTTGTTTGTGGGAAGTGGGTGCCACTGTTGAAGGGTCAATAACAAGGGGCAGACTTTTAAAATGAAAAGCAGAAGTTAACGAGGTCATATGAGGAAAACTTTTTTTCACCCGGGGTGATGCAGTCTGAAATGCACTGCCTGGGAGGGTATTTGCAGCAGGCAACCTCACAATTCTTAAGAAGTACTTGGATGTGTACTTGAAGTATCATAGCATTCAAGGCTTTAAGCCTAGTATGGAAAGTGGGACTACTGTAGATGGTAGTCTATTCTTTGGCGTACAGACTCAATGGGCTGAAGGCCTCCTTCTGTACTCAAAAACAAAGTTGCTGGAGAAACTCAGCAGGTCTGGCAGCAGCTGTGAAGGAAAAAACAGGGTTAACGTTTCGGGTCGGGTGACCCTTCCTCCTTCTGTACTATCTGATTCTATGATTCTACTGCCTGAGGTGTTCCTGCAGAGATGTTCTGGGATTGAGATGTTTGACTTCCAGTAGCTGCAACCATCTTTCTTTGTGCAAGGTATGATTCCAACCAGCAGACAGCTTTCCTCAGTAACAATTGATTCCAGTTTTGCTTGAGCTGTTAATGCCATACTCAGTCAATGGCTGCCTTGATGTCAAGGGCAGTCACTCTCTCAGCTCTGGATTCTTTGTCCGTGTTTGAACCAATTGTAATTAGGTTCAGGAGTGAACAGGTTATTGCTAAGCAAGTGCTTCTTGCCCTCTACTGTTCTTTTGGTGCTTGATTACTTCGGACTTGTGTTCCTGTATGACACTCTTATTTCAGTCTGTACTGTATTATTTAAAGTGTCACCTTTTTAGAAGTGACGTTAGCGCTGTTTTATGTTTGAGATCCTGTTGTACTACTTCTGAGAAGAGCAAGGGAACTGTAGCCGACATGTATCTCTTGAGCAACCTGTTTCAAAAGAAAATCTGGTCATTATGCTATTTGTAGGAACTTGTTTTGCACAAATTGGCCTCCACAATTCTTCTGTATACAGCATTGATTCACTGAAGGCTTTTGTTGACTATAGCATTCTGAAGGTTGTGGAAGATGCTCCAAGTTACTACCCTTTCTTTGCCTGTATTGAATAACCTACATTGTTTTCTCAAGTATCTTCATTGTATTCTAGTGAAATTATAACCAGTATAATTTTAAATTAATGATAGGCTAAGCTACTGAGCAAAATTTTGGAGGGAAGATAATGGGGTTTAAAAAAATGTTCTCAAGACCTAGTGATTTAAAATAACGGAAACATTTTAGTCTTGCGTTATACTAGCCATTTCACATTTGGCAGGTGTACCATATTTGACAGGAAGTAGCTGCAGTTTGCATTAGGTGTTGTATGGGTACCAGCTGTGGCCTGTATTCGACTATAATTTTTCAGCTTGATTTTGTGTTAAATGGATGCATTTTGTCATGAGTGGCCAACACATTAGTGTCCTCCTAGTACTGTGTAGCGCCACTTTGTGGTAGAAAGGCTATATTGCTGAATTTCATAGTTTTAGATGTTTTTAATCAACCTGTCCAGATGTGGAACTCTGGAGCAGGTGGGACTTGAACCTCCAGGACTTTTGACTCCAAAGTAGGGATACTACCATCACAAGGGTCCCATTTCATGGTTTAGAGACTAGAAGGACAATACTTTTCAGCTGTTGTTCCTTATAAACAAAGAATTAGGCAGAGGTGGTCAGAAATGACTGATCTGGCAAAGTTCCACTGTAAGATACTCTCCCTCTACAAGAGTAAACAACAGAAGAGCTGAAAAGTGGAAGTGGTTAGTCATTCTCCCCATCTGTCTGCATCCTGTCCACACTCACCCTTTGGTAAGATCATTGACTAGCTTGTGGAACGGCTGGGAAGAATATTGTTGAGGGTAGACCATGCAACAGATGAAATTATCAGGGACTTTTGTATGGAGCAGAGCTGTGAAGTGATGGAGCACTTGGCATTAATTACATAGCACTGAGTACAAGTGGTTGTAATTTAGTAAGTGGTAGCTTTACGTAAAACTATAAGCAACTGCGTATGCCCTTCTTCCCAAAGTGCCCTTTTGTATAAAATTCTCAATGTGTTCCATTGTTTATAATAATTCATATTTCTCCTATAGGATGACACAGCAGCAAAATATTTTGGTTCTGCCACAGAACAGCGTAAAGATGGAAGTGGTTATTACATTCTACATTCGTACAGTCTTTTCAAATGTCAAAATAACTCCATTTATGGGGAGGTAGGTAGCTTTTCATTCAAACTATGGATGTGATGTTAAAGTGTGAGCCTTGGATTATTGTCAAATGATGAATGTTTTCAGTCCCTTCATGCACACCCTTGTGATTTCCCATTTATGGCTTTAACTTTGACAGTAATCTTTTTAAAATAGATGGTTCTGCGATCAAGTAATGAACAGAGGAATGTCACGTGAATGTGTTCAGTATTCATCCAGTGCAGCTTGCTTCAGTTTGTATCAAAGGACAATTGCAGAACAGCTTGAGTATAGACTGAATCAATTCTTTCTATCAGGTCTTTATGTACAACCCTGTGATCTCGACCTCAGTTCTTTCCTCCGGTGTTTATCCAACTCCCTTGTGTAAATCATGACTCTGAGATTAAGTACCTTCAAGTAATTGTCTGGCCTACTTGTAGCAAATAAAACCTCCAGACATGGGAGCAGAAGTTTCCGTTCAGCTCATCAAGTTAGCTATGCATTGAGATCATGGTTAATCTGGTAATCCTCAACTCTGTTTTTCTGCCTATTCATAATTCCCTCGCTAATCAATCTGTCCATCTCAGCCTTGAACAGTTTTGATGGAACCTCAACAGTCCTCTGCAGTAAAGAATTCCAGGTTCACTATTTGAGAGACGAAGTTTCTCCTCGTTTATCTTAAATGTCCCAGCCATTGCTCCCAAATTGTGCCCTGCGGTCCAAATGCTCTCAAAGGGGAAACAACCTCTCTACATCTATCCTGTCAAGATCGCGAAGGATCTTTGTTGTTTCAATAAAGTGTCCTCTCATTCATCTAAACTCAAGAGTCCAGACCCAACCTCTCCTCAATTTCTCCATGCCTGGTATCAACCGAGTGAACATTCTGTGGACTGCCTCCAGTGTTAGTGTATCTTGCATGTCTTGATTAGCCTCATGAGTCCAATGCTGATATATCTTCCATTATATAAACTGCTTGCATTATTCAGGATGTGGTCTGACTGGGGCCTTGCTTAGTTGTAGAAAGATTTCCCCATTTTTATACTCCGTGCCCTTTGAAATTGAAGGCCTACTTGCCTCCCCTATTATCTGCTTAACATGGATGCTAGTTTTTTTTTTGACTCGTGCATAAGGATTCTCAAATCCCTCTGTGCTGCAGCTTTCTGCAGTCTTTCTCTGTTTTAGTAATATTCCACTCCTCTGTTCCTCTTGCCAAGTTGCATGATAAATTCTATTAAATTTATTAGACATGATTGGTTCTTCATGAAACCTTGCTGACTTTCCTTTATTAGAGCATTTAGAAATTCATAATATACCATTATGTCCTTTAAAATTGACCCTAACATTTTCCCAATGACAAGTTAGGTTAAATCTCTTAAATTTTTATATATTTAAAGAAGCTGTTACTGTTTGTTTTTATATTACTTCCTAGTTTCCCCTCATAGTTTATGTTTCCCTTCTCTTTTTTAGTCTTTTATTTTGCTTTAAAAACTTACTCGGACCTCTGGTTTACCACATTTTTTTCTTTTGTTTTGATACTGTCCCTAACTTCCTTAGTTAACCATAGTTGCTCTTCCCTTTCTTGGAATCCTCCTTCCTCACTGGGATATATATTTGCTGTGAGTCATGAACTGTTTTTTTTTCAATGTTGGCCATTGTTCATCAAACGTCTTTTTTGCTAAAAATATTTCCCAGTCTACTCCAGCCAATCTTGCCTTCATCCCTGTGTAATTACCCTGATTTAAGTTTAGCACTATTGTTTCTTACCCACATTCATCACTCTCAGACTGAATGTTAAATTCTACCAAGTTGTGGTTCCTGTTTCCTGCGGGATCTTTCATTCTGACATCATTTCTTAAACCTGCCTCATTACACAACACCAGATACAGAATAACTTGACCCTGGTTAGAACATAGAGCATAAGAGCCAGGAGCAGGAGTAGGCCACCTGGCACATTGAGCCTGCTCTTCTTATTCATTAAGATCATGGCTGATCTTTTCATGGCCTCACTATAACCTTAAATTCCTTCTCTATTCAAAAAATATCTGTCTTAGCTTTAAAAACATTCAATGAGGAAGCCTCAACTACTTCACTGGGCAGGGAATTCCACAGATTCTCAACCCATTGGGTGAAGAAGTTCCTCCTCAATTCAGTCCTAAATCTGCTCCCCCTTATTTTGAGGCTGTGCCCTGTGGATCTAGTTTTACCCACCAGTAGAAAGCACCTCCCTGCTTCTATCTTATCTATTCCCTTCATAATTTTATGTTAAGATAGAAACATAAAATTCTTCTAAATTCTAGTGAGTATAATCCCAGTCTATTCAGCCTCTCCTCATAAGCCAACCCTCAATTCTGGAATCAATTTAGTGAATCTCCTCTGTACCCCCTCCAGTGCTAATATCTCCTTTCTCAAATAGACCAAAACTGCACGCAATACTCTAGTTGTGGTCTCACCAGCACCCTATACAGCTGCAACATAACCTCCTTGCCTTTAAACTCAATCCCTCTAGCAATGGACAAAATTCCATTTGCTGCCTTAATTACCTGTTGTACCTGCAAACCAATCTTCTGCGATTCATGCACAAGGACACCCAGGTCCCTCTGCACAACAGCATCCTGCAATTTTTTACTGTGCAAGTAATAGTCCCTTTTACCATTCCTACCAAAATGGATGACTTCACATTTATGAACATTGTATTTCATCTGCTAGACCTTCGCCCGCTCACTTAAATTATCTATATCCCTCTGCAAACTTCGAGTCCTCTGCAAACTTTGCTGTACCACTCATCTTCGTGTCATTAGCAAACTTGGACACACTACACGTGGTCCCCAACTCTGAATCATCTATGTAAATTATAAGCAATTGCGGTCCCAGCGCTGATCCCTGAAGTGCACCACTAGTCACTGTTTGCCAACCAGAAAAGCACTCATTTATCCCCACTCTTTGCTTCCTGTTAACCAATCCTCGATCCATGTTAATGCATTGCCTGTAATGCTGTGCACCTTTATCTTGTGCACCACTTTTTGTGCGGCACCTTGTTGAATGCCTTTTGGAAATCCAAATACACCACATCTAGTGGGTCCCTATTGTCCACCATGCTTGTAATGTCTTCATAGAATTCCAGCAAATTAGTCAAGCATGACCTGCCTTTCATGAACCTGTGTTGTCTACCCAGTGGGGCAGTTTGTATCTAGATGTCTTGGTATTTCTTCTTCAATGATAGATTCAAGCATTTTCCCCACTACAGAAGTTAAACTGACTGGCCTACAATTCCCCATCTTTTGTGTACCTCTTTTTTTGAACATTGGTTATTTTCCAATCTGCTGGAACTGCCCCAGAGTCCAGCGAATTTTGGAAAATTACCACGAGTGCATTTACTTTTACTCCCACCATCTCTTTTAGTACCCTGGGGTGCATTCCATCAGGGCCAGGAAACTTGTCTACCTTTAGCTCCATTAGCTTGCCCAACACTACCTCTTTCGTGATAATGATAGTGTCTAGGTCCTCCCCTATGTTGGTCTCTTTGTCATCAATTACTGGCAAGTTATTTGTGTCCTCCACTGTGAAGACCGACACAAAATACCAGTTCAGTACCTCAGCTATTTCTTTAATTCCCATTATTAAATTCCCCTTTTCATCCTCTAAAGGACCTTAGCAACTCTTCCATTTTATATACTAATAGAAACTTTTGCTATCTGTCTTTATATTCTGAGGTAGTTTAGTCTTGTAATCTGTCTATCTTTTCTCTATAGCCTTTCTTATGGCTTTCTGACCTATAAAATTTTCCCAGTCTTCTAGTTTCCTACTGGTCTTTGCCACTTTGTCTGCCTTATCTTTCAATTTGATAGCCTCCCTTATTTCCTTAGACATGCATGGCTGATTACCTCTTTTCCTACAGTCCTTCCTTTTCCCTGGTATATACTTTTGCTAAGCACTTTGAAAAATTGCTTTGAAAGTCCTCCACTGATCCTGAACTGTCTCTCCAGAGTTTTGTTTCCAGTCTACTTTAGCCAACTCCTTCCTCATCCTATTGTAGTCCCCTTTGTTTAAGCACAGGACTGTGGCATTGGTTTTTAGCTTCTCACTTTCCATCTGTATTCTAAATTCAACCATTTTGTGATCGCTCCTTCCAAGAGGATTCCTAAATATGAGATTATTAATTATCCCTGTCTCATTACACAGGACCAGATCTAGGTTAGCTTCCTCACTCGTCGGTTCTGTTACATACTGTTCAAGAAAGCTGTTGTGGATACATACAACAAACTCCCTGTCAAGGTTGCCTTGACTGACCTGGTTCGACCAATCGACATGTAGACTAAAATCTCCCACAATGATTGCCGTACCATTTTTACAAGCATTAGTTATTTCTTTGTTTATTGCCTGTCCCAATGTGATGTTATTATTTGGTGGCTTATAGACTATGCCTATCAGTGACTTTTTCTTCTTTTACTCTGACATCATTTCTTAAACCTGCCTCACTTCACATCACCAGATCCAGAATAACCTGACCCCGATTGGAGCTAAAACATATTTTTTTTTCTAGGATACAGTCTGAATTTTTCTTCGTGGCTACCTCTGCCAATTTGATTTTTACACTTGACATGTAGATGAAAGAGACTCCATGATTAATCTACTTTTATTGTTGCATGCCCTCACTAAAGAATCATAAAATCCCCACAGTGCAGAAGCAGACCATTCAGCCCATCATGTCCACAACAACCCTCTAAAGAGCATCCCACCCAGACCCACCCCATCCCTGTAACCCTGCATTCACCTAGCCTGGACACCATGGGCAATTTAGTGTGCCAATCCACCTAACCTGCACATTGTTGGTATGTGTGAGGAAACCGGAGCAACCAGAGGAAACCCATGCCGACATGGGGAGAATGCGCAGACTCCACACGGACTGTCACCAGGCGCTGGAATCGAACACAAGTCCCTGGCGCTGTGAGGCAGCAATGTTAACCGCTGAGCTACTGTACCATTATAAGCTCCTATTATGGGACCTATAAATGACTCCAACCTGTGTCTTCCTCTCCTTGTTATTTCTTACCTTATCCAATATGGATTCTCCGTCTTCTGACCCAAGATCCTTTTTTTTTCCTGTGAAACTTACTTCATTCTATAGTAACATCCGATGATATCCTACAGTGGGGTGTCACAGTGCTCAATGGTTAGCACTGCTGCCTCACAGCACCAGGGTCCTGGGTTTGATTCCAGCCTTGGGTTACTGTCTGTATGGAGTTTGCATGTTCTCCCCATGTCTGCCTAGGTTTCCGCTGGGTGCTCTGGTATCTTCCCATGGTCAAAAGATGTGCTGGTTAGGTGGATTGGCCATGATAAATTCCATCATAGTGTCTAGGAATGCAGGGTAAGTGGGTTAGCAATGGTAAAGGTGACTGGGATAGGTCAGGGTGGGTGTCTGGGTCTGGGTAGATGCTATTTGGAGGGTTGGTGCAGACTTGATTGGCTAAATGGACTCTTTCTACTCTAGGGATGCTATGATCCTAATAAAGCTACTCCTTTCCTGTCCCACTCTGGCTATCATTTACCTAAATTGCTGCTTGCGCTGGGGCCATATCCTTTGCTTTGTAAGCCTACATTTCCCTATCTGGACCTCCTCCTGTGTCCCCTCCACCTTCGTGCAATTGATCTTAACCCTATTTTTCTTTTGTTCTTGGATTGCCTTTGTTCTTTTGTGTAATTATGTCCTTAAACACTCATGACTGTTCGTTTGGCCAAATTCTGCCCCAACTCCATTTACGAATTTGCTGATGATACCACTGTTGTAGCTGGATCTGAACAATGACGAGACAGAATACAGGAAAACTACTAAGTTCTTCAGTGGCATGGTGTTAAGACAACAATCTCTCCATTAATGTCAGCAAAATGAAGGAGCTGGTCATTGCCTTCAGGAAGTAGAGTAGGGGGCAAACCCCTGTCTGCATCAGTGGTGCTGAGGTGAAGCTGGTCAAAGTGTCAAGTTTCTGGGAGTGATGATGACCAACACATCTGTCCCGGTCCACCCACGTCAACGCGATGGTCAAGAAAGCACAACACCATCTCTATTTCCTCAGGAAGCTAAGGAAATTTGGCTTGTCCACATTTTTATAGATGTATCATAGAAAGTATTCTATCTGGGTACCTCACAGCTTGGTATGGCAACTGCTGTTTCCAAGACCACAAGAAACTAGAGAGTGATGAACACAGTCCATTCCAGCATGTAAATCAATCTTCCATCCATCGACTCCATCTATACTTTCCCTGCCTCGGGAAAACAACCAACATTAACAAGGACCCCTCCCACCCTGGTTATACTTTTTTTTTTTCCACCTTCTCCCATCGGCTGAATGTATAAAAGTTTGAATACCCATACCAATAATTTCAAGAGCAGCATCTTCCCCACTTATCAGACTTTTGAACAAATGTCTCAGATGTTAATTCTGATCTCTCTCTGCACCTTCTCTGTGGCTGTAACCCTGTATTCTGCTATTGCGATGCACTTTGTATGGTACGATCTGCCTGTCAAGCACACAACACTTTTCACTGTACCTAGGTACATGTGACAACAATTAATCAAAAAATAATTCAGTTTGATAAAGTCACTAACCTCAATTTGCTTTCAACTATTCGACCACACCAGTTTTGCCTGATATTAATCTCAGACCCTCAGAGCTGGAATCTGCCTAACTTGTGTTGATTCCTCTCCCCACTCCCTGTCTCCCTGTTCCTATCCTTATCCAAGTGTCAGATTAAATTTTTGGTCTGCAGTCCAGTTAGTATGGCCTCCATACTGGTAATGATCAATATAATCTACTGTCACTAAACAGGGTGGAAACCTTGTAACTGGTAATGTTGTGCTGTCATTCCTGTCCTCCTTTAAGAAATGTTTCAGTAATAACTGAGAATGCTTGGGAATGAGGTGTCAATCTGTAAGCTCAGCTATTTTATTCATCAGACTCCTTAGAGTCATTCAGCACAGAAACAGAGCCTTTGGTCCTACCAGCCCGTGCTGACCATAATGCCAAATTAAACTAGTCCCACCTGCTTGCGCCTGGCTCAGATCCCTCCAAATATTTCTTATTCATGTACTTATCTGAATGTCTTTTAAATGTTGTAACTGTACCTGCATCCACCACTTCCTCTGGAAGTTCATTCCACACACTAACCACTCTCTGGAAAAAGTTGATCTTGGGGCTTTTTTTAAATCTTACTTCTCTCACCTTCAGATTATGACCCCTGATCTTGTAATCCCCCACCTAGGGAAAAGATAACTGCAATTCACTTTATCTGTGCCCCTCATAATTTTATAAACTTCTATAAGGTTGCTTCTCACCCTCCTAAACTCCAGTGAAAGAAGCTGCAGCCTATCCTTATAAGTCAAACCCTCCATTCTTGGCAACATCCTGGTAAATCTCTTCTGAATCCTCTCCAGCTTAATAACATCCTTCCTATAACAGGGAGACCAGAACTGGATGCAGTACTCCAGAAAAGGCCTCACCCGTGTCCTGTACAACTTCAACATAATGTCCCAACTCCTATACCAAATGTCTGAGTAATTAAGGCAAGCGTGCTAAATGCCTTCTTAACCAGCCCTACCTACATGTGATGCAAACTTCAAAGAATTATGTACCTGAACCCCTAGGGGTTCACTTTAACTGTTAGTCTTGCCTTTGTTTGTTTTACCAAAATGCAATGCCTCATATTTATCCAAATTAAACTCCATCTGCCACCCTTCAGACCATTGACCCAATGATCAAGACTTCTTTGTAATCTTGGATAACCTTCTTCACTCTCCACTATACTATCAATCTTGGTGTCATTTGCAAACTTACTAACCATATTTTCTATATTCTCATCTAAATCATTTATATAAAATGACAGACAAATGTGGGCCCAACACCAATCCCTATGGACCCACTGCTGGTCACGGGCTTTCAGTCTGAAAAACAACCCTCCACCATCACTCTATCTCCTGCCATTAAGCCAATTTTGTATTCAGCTGTAGTAGAGATAGTAGGAACTGCAGATGCTGGAGAACCTGAGATAACAAGGTGTAGAGCTGGATGAACACAGCAGGCCAAGCAGCATCATAGGAGCAGGAAGGCTGACGTTTCGGGCCTAGACCGGGACCTTGTTATTCTCTTTGTATTCAGTTGGCAAGCTCACTGTGAATCTTAAGTGATCTAACATTACTAATTAGTCTACCATGTGGAACCTTGCCAAAGGCTTTACTAAAGTTTACTGCTCTGTCCTTCAGTTATCTTGGTTACTTCTTCAAAAATAACTAAACAAAAAAAACTCTTTGGAAATAACTGCCCATGGATCGCAAGATAGAAGAGAATCAAATCAGAAGGTTGTGATTAAGTAATATTAAGCTTGGTTCTAAAAGAATACAGGAGAATGAGCAACAGAGAGAGGTAACCTCCCTGGTAAAGAATGAATTAGGATAGTTGTGTTGCATTTGATTTCAATAAAATAAATAATCATCACATGACATTCAGCCTTCAAATACCCGCTGGATTAGAAACTTTGTTCTATCTCTCATTCTTATGATGGTTAATTAAGTTGTTTCATGAAAATGAAAGAAACGCAATTTTGTTTTAATGCACTGAATTTTTATTTTGGGTTCCTTGCAACAAAGTCCAGGAAATTAATTTTCCATTCCTGAAGATTCAGATGTATCTGCAAGGCTTTGGCAGCCTTTGGTTTGAGTGAAATGGTCTGTTTTCCTTGGTGTCTAAGTCCTTTTGGTTTGTCGTCCAAGCTTGATTTCCATCATTTAAGTCCATGCCATTCCAGTGTGATAGCACTGCATGTTGGCTCTGTTCCATGTGTACACTGTGAACATGTCAGTTTCCTCATTAGAAAATGATTTTTCAAGGAATTATGTCTATTCTGCTATCCCTGCAGGAAAAGATGAGGAAATTTCTCTTACAAAGGCAATGTTTCATTTTAGCAATTTAATGTTTGAATGTTCTAAAATTAACACTGATGCTCAGACATCACTGGTCAACAATGACTGTCCCAGCATTTGTTAGTAATAGGATGGCGTGCTGGGTCAGACAGATGGATTCTTTAAAATATAGTTGATGAAAATCTGTTGAGAACAACAATCCTATGCCTGAAGGCTGATTATTTTTTTCCCTATCCCCACAGTGATGGAGTTGCAGGACGGGAAATTGGGAGAAATGTGTGTCAGGACAGGTCCCTGACTCATACTTGCATCAGCGAAGTTTCCTTTCCTAATCAACCTGTTCAGAGATGTTATATCTCTGTTGTAGGTAGGACTTGAACCTGTCTCCTGGCTCAGAGTTAGGGTCAATTCCACTGCATCTCGACAAGCCCTCAGTGAAGTTTCCTTTTGGTTTTATACCCAGAAGTGCTATCACACTAATGACAAATCTACTTTGAAATACCTTGGAATGCTTCTTGTTTTAAAGATGTTCCACAAATGCAAATAGTCTTGTACATCTGAGTATTTAATATCTGAATTCTTTTTCAGCTGCCGGTAAAGGTTTTTGACCAACCAAAGCCGTTGCTGAATAGAACTTCGGTAAGCAACAGTTTTTGTAAAAGTTGGCAGTTAGCATTCCTCAATCCCATGGTTGGCATGTTCGTGTAGTTAGTGTTTAAATCTCACAGCTTTTACTGTAACTGTTCTTTCTGTGAAGCCTATAGGACAATATTAATCTATCACTGTAGTTGCGGTGGAAGTCTCTCTCCATTAACAGAATGGCATCACCCAGATGATTCAGTGAGTTGAATCCAGTGAGTTATGGCCTCTAATGAGTTACTTAGGAACAGTAGATATACCTGTGTTGACCCTACAGTCATTTCCCATGCCAGTGGCCGAACGTTTCCTTAAAGCAGATGCGCTGATCCGAATTGTCAAGTTCCTATTGTTCACCTGGCTCTGTCAACACAGTTCAGAATCAAATCGAGAGACTTCTTAGTTTATGCGACTCAGCTTCTTGCTGTCTGAATCATCTAAGAAATTTGTATTGTACAATGTAGCTTGTATCTTAAGGCTCTTCTGAATGTTACTTTAAATGAATCTTCACAGAACATTGAGCCTGAAGTCAATCCCAAACCGGTTGCCAAAAGAAGTACAGAGGGCAAGAAGGTAAGACTTGAGCACGATATGTACGCTGGGGTTGAAGGAGATTATCTAGATTTATTTTTATAAATCCAGTGCAATGAATTTTGAAATGTAGCTGTAGTGACTGTTTAGCGAAGAGAAACTGAAACAACTACAGATGCTGTAAATCAGGAACAAAAACAGAAGTTGTTGGAAAAGCTCAGTAGGTCTGGCAACCTCAGAACGGGGAAAGGTCACCAGACCCAAAGCGTTAACGCTGATTTTTTTTCTTCACAGATGCTGCCAGACCTGCTGAGCTTTTCCAGCAACTTCTCTTTTTGTTCATTGTCCAAGTGAAGAGTGCTTGGTTGTCTGTCATTGAATTAAATCTTTAGAAATTTGGGTACCACATCTGGAACTTTACAATCTGCAAAAGCTATTTTTCAGGCCTTAGAGTCTTGGGAAAGTTACTCCTGAATTTATTTCTTTGCATTCTTCACTGTTAACCCTCCTCTCCTGAAAGTGCAAATTTATATGGAGTGTAGTTCCATTAGACATGATACAGTACCTTAGCCAAGTACCTGTGTTCATTTGTGAGTCTAGATCGTGAGTACTCACAGACCATTCTCCTTGACTCAAACCTGACACTTTCACCCAGTAAAGTCTGTTTCAGAGGTTGGCATGACTTTGGTGAGGCCAGGTGACTTGGCACAGACCAGTTGTTATCTTTATTGACTAGTCCATTGGAGTGAGCACTCTTATTTGTATGGAAGTGCCAGTCTGACAAAGTTTGACAGAGAACGAATTAGAGAATTTTAGATATGTGACTACCAATTTGTGAAACTCCAAAATCTTAATATCCATTTGTTTCCGCAATTGACGATGCCATGTATTTTATCATGAGCATGTTTTGTGTAACTGTGGGAGGAGTACTTCAAAGAATTGGTAAGAGTAATTTTGTTAATATCCCTTAATATCACATTTCACCTTCCCTGACTATGATCTGAAGTACCTTAATGAAGATGAAAGACCTCTCCTCAGTTAAACTCTTGTTTGGCTCTGTTTTTTCACCCTGTGGTGATTTTTCAGCTGATCTAGTGTGATGATTTTGTGGGAGATGTGATAACGAGATGAGGTGTGTTGAAACAATTCAAACATGCTGAATGTGTTTGTCCTGTCCGTACACAGTAACTCATGCGATAACAGCCCTCTCTGGAAGATTTTGGGTTTGGGAGCCACATGTTCCCAAGATAGTTGACGATTTTAAACTAATTTTAAAGTAGTTTGCTACAGTTTAGGTCTAATACATGAGCTAAATATACCAGAAAAGTCCGTGACTCTCGATGGTTGAGAGTGGTTCTCTGATAAGACGATGAACAGACAGTTGGTAAAGTGTGTATCAGTTTAAGGTTCTTGAAAAGATTTGTAGCTTGGATTGTGGATGACGTTGTTGGCTTGCTTGCCGAGCTGGCTAGTTATTGTACAGCTGTTTTGTCACCGTGCTAGGTTTGTTTGTTGCAGTCATTGCAGCTCTGACAACGAGACTCCTATGACCACTTGGAATAATGGTAGCACACAAACCCATAGCCACAAACAGTCACAAGAGCCAAAGACCCCATACCTATCATGTGCAGGACCAATGTAATTTACAAAATACTTTGCATTGACTGTAATAAACATTATAATTGGCCAGACTGGAAGGAAACTAGCCATGAGGATATATGAACATCAGCTCGTAGCAAAACGACATGACGAACTTTCCCTCATCTCAGTGCACTTGGACAATGAAGGCCATCAATTTAACTGGGACAACGTGACCATCCTAGCTCAAGCCAACCACAAACACTCTTGGGAATTCCTAGAGGCCTGGTTTTTCAACCCATAGTGCAATCAACAAACATATGGAATTAGACACCCATATACAAACCCATGCAGAACAGAACCAGAAATGACACCACCCATCTTAACAGGCAGGATTATATTAATACTAAGTGGAGTAGAACAACATTGCTTCATTGGCCACACTGATGTTACCTAGCATGGTGATGAAGCGTCTGTACGATAACCAGCCAGCTTGGCGAGCAAGCCAACAACCTCGGTGTGTATCAGTCTCGATAGTTTATGATGGCAGCATTTTGCTCTGTGGCCGACGTGTAGGGAAACTCTACCCTTGGTCTTGCTCCATTTTTCCTTCTTCATCTTCCATCTGAAGAAGATAACTAACTGTCTAATGAGGACTGCCTCTGTCCCCGAGTACTCATTAATATAATCTATTTCCAGGGACTGGTAGTTTACCCAATGTCAACCAGTTGTTTGTAACTTACTAATGAATGCAAGATAGGTATTCTTGGGTACAGCACTCCAACCTCACGCCTTGAGATCAGAACTTTAGTTTACTTCATGCTGAGGGTTATTTCCTATCCCTTTCAAAATACTTGTATAAAGGAGTACAGAGGCTGCTGAGAGAATCACTATCAGTTCAAGAAAACCACTGACCTCAGTCTTTGTGACTATTATCTTTATCTTACTCTTCATATTTGCTGACTCTGGATTCAAGCGGCCTTTAAAGTGACTGCAAATTCCAACTTTCATTCTGGCACTGTACTGGAAGTATAAATGTGCTGTTAACATTTTCTGCATAAACATTACGAAAAAATGATTGCTTTAGTTCTTGCCGCACTGTGCTTGAGAGGTATGATTTGGTGTAACACCTTCAGCATATTTACTCATCAACTGTGATGTCATTTACTGAGCAGCAACAATTGACTAGCTTTAACTTTAGTCATCTAAAATTGATTCTCTAACTCAGTAGACAGCATTGTTTCCATAAAATGTAGCTGGGAAGGTAAATGAATGGAACATTGTGACTGCCATGTTGGTTTAGAGTTGAGTGCTTAATCCCAGGCACAGGTGAATTACAACTGTGAACAAGCTGCAGGAGTAGTCCATATCACCCTTCAAGCATGCTCTGCCAATCAATAAGATAATCGCTGCTCTAACCTCCATTCTGCATTCCCACCTATCCAGATAACTCTTGCCTTTTTAATTAACAAGAATCTATTTACTACTTTAAAAAACTTCAAAGATTCTGTTTCCACCATCTTTTCAAAGAGTTCCAAAGTCTCAGGGCTCTCAAAATCTTAGTTTTAAATGGGTGACCCTGATCTTGAAACAGTGACCCCAGTTTTTGATTCTCCCATAAGAGGAGCTAGCTTCTCTATATCTATGCTGTCTCAAGCTATATGCCTGTTAGTCTCTGCCCTCCTCTGCCTTTTTTCTTAAAATTTTTGTGCTCTTCATGTGACTATATTCATTAATTCTTTGACTGTTGCTCTCTCATTTCCTTTCAACTTCCAGACACTGCATGACTCCCCTACTATCCCACTTATTAACCCTGAGATTGAGACGCGTGTGTCTCCTACTTGGAGCCTAAAAACTAATGAGACATTTCTTGGGCTTTTCTTAGCTGAAGTTTTTTGTCAAAAAGGGACCGATTAGACTGCATGAAGAACGGGTGCTGATTGGTTGGCGTGTGTACTCTAGTCATCGCTTTGGAGTTTTGTATTCTTGCATGTCTGTCCTGCGGAATCTCTTCATAGTTATTACTCAAGTTCTACACAACCAAGCAGCTATTTTCCTCCTCCCTTCAGTCTTCAAGCTTGCAGAAACTAAAGCACAAGTTGACAAACAGGTAGTTAGTGATTACTATTTAATTTACTGCTGGTGTGTGTGACTGACAAGATCTTGCTTTATTTCCTTGTACAATTGAAGAGCTTGCTGAGCAGATTTGATGGATATTCAGAAGGTTAAACCATTTACAGTGGGGATAGACAAGTGGGTCAGACTGGATAGGTCCCTTCCCTCAGACAAGTAGCTTTGATTCCAGTTTTGTACCAGTCTTCATTACCAAATTGATGAATTCAATTTGAACTTACCTCGTGCAAATGTAAGGAAGAAAAGAAGGAGCTAAAGAATGAGCAGAAATTTCTAAATAAAACCACAAGGGTGACCACTCATTTGGTAAGGCTATTTTCCTCCTTCCTCTCTTCCTGCTTTTCAGGCTGCCCTCTGTTATATTGGTATGTGATTACAAGGCCCATTTGCCCACCACTTCCTTTTGCTCTGCTTTCTCTTTCCATCTCAAGGGTCAGAAATGTTACCAATGTAGATCTAGATGAAAATGTGGGACCAAAATGGGGCTTTCAGATCAAGTACTCAGTGCTTCTCCTCCACGTGGCCTACCTTCCGCATCCTCTCTGCTCGCCTTAACTTTATTCCTTCCTTTCTTGTGTTTATCTAGCTTCCTCTTAAATGTGAATGCCGGCTTGATCCTGCATTAGCTGTAATCTGACAGCAAAACTTTGCACCGTGGAAGGAAAGAGACTGTTTAACTATGTGTCTGCTGTTTCTTTGAAGCAATCTAAAATTATTCCTACTGCTCCGTGTTCTCTCATGATTTCTTACTTATTTATCAGATATTTATCAATGTTTCTGTTAATATTTCTTCACCCTATTTGCCTCACGTTAAAAGATTGAAATTGTACAGGATTGATGTTTCAGAAATATTTAATTTTCACTTTTTGCCTGATAATTTTACTTTGTTCTGGAGGGATTGATTTAAGCGATTATAAGTTTGCATAATTTTTCAAAACTAGACTTCACAGTGTCTCCTAATTACGTGTGCAATGCTAAGCACTAACAGTTAGACTATAGGGTTATACCTGTATTACAGGGAACAGAAAATTGACTGCTATATGTTTTAGGCAGGAGGGGAACTATTCTAAAATGTACTCTAATTCTCTTCTGTCTTATACTGCCTATGTGAGAATCCACATGTTATGTTACATTACATCACCACCTTCAATTGTCTGGACTTAATTCTCTGCAAGAATCACCCCCTACTGCTTGACTCTCAGTTGCTGATTTTCCATGTCTTCAGAGTCAGAGTCATTACAGCATAGACTGTACAGTGTGCAGTTATTCAGCCTATTGAGTTTCTGGCTGTCTGTAGACCAATTCAGTCAGTCCATCTAATTTCCTTTTGAAAGCGTTCATTGTCTCCACTTCCACGGTAGGTGGTGAGTTGGAAAATAATCCCCACTAAATCTCTTGCCTAACTCCTTAAATATGTTCATCCACAGTCATCATACAATCAGCTAATGGTATTAGGATCTGATTGTGTCATAACCTTGTATACCTCTATCAAATCTCCCTTTGCTCAATGTTGTTTCCAAGGAAACAACTCTGGCTTTTCAAACTTAACCATGTATCTGAAATCCCATCGTTGGAACTTCTGCTAAATCCCCTCTGCACTCTTAAGAGCCCTTACATCCTTTCTAAAGTGCAGTGACTGGAACTGAACATAATAGTCAAATGTGGTCTCACCAGACCTCTTTAAAGGTTCAGCATAATTTTCCTCCTTTTGAATTCAGTGCCCCAATGTCTGAAGTTCAAGATCCCTTTACCTTACTAACTGATCTCAAAATGTCCCGTCTTTTCAATAAGTATACACACACCCCAAGGCTGTTATGTTAAACACACTCTTTAGATCTGTGTCCTGCAGTTTACATTGCTTCATGTTATCTCTTCTGTCATCTGCATCACCTCCCAACACACTTTATTCTATCTGCCGCTTGTTTGCCCATCCAATAAGACCATAAGAAAAAGAAACAGGAGTAGGCTGTTAAGTCTACTGAGCCTGCTTTGCCATTCAGTTGCGATATGGCTGATCTGACATTGTATTCCACACACCCATTTTCTTGATCCCCCAACTGGTCTGTCTATTTATCTATCTATTTCATCTTAAATAAACACAAGGACTCTGCCCTCATAGTTCTGTCCAGCAAGGAGTTCCAAAGACACTGAACCCCCTGAGAGAAGAAATTCCTCATCACTCAATCTCGAATTGGTACTTTTTATTGAGACTGTGTCTTCTGGTTCTAGACTCTTTCCATGAGGGGAAACATTCCCTCAGCATTTACCCTGTCAAGCCCCTTAATTTACTATGTTCCAATGAGATCACCTCTCATTTTTCTAAATTCCAGTGAGTAGAGCATTGAACAGTACAGCACAGGAACAGGTTCTTCAGCCCTGTGTTTGTGCTAACTATGATGCCATTCTAAACCAATCCCATCTGCCTCTCTGTATCCCTCTATTCCCCATCTGTTGACATGTCTCTCTAAATGCCTCTTAAATGTTGCTGTCGTATTTGCATCTACCACCTCCCCTGGCAGCACATTCTAGGCGCCTGCTACCCTCTAAAGAAAAGCTTCCATCACACATGTCCTCTTAAACTTACTTTCTCTCCCCTTAAATCAATGCCCCCTAGTATTTGACATTTCCACCCTGGGAAAGAGACTCTGACTATCCTATCCATTCCCTTCACAATTTAAATGCATCTGTCAGGTTGACCCTTCCGTCTCCGATGTTGTTGTGAAAACAATCCAACCTTGTCCAACCCTTCCGTATACCTATTAGGCAACATCCTGGTAAATCTTTTTGCACCTTCTCCAAAGCCCTCTACATCCTTCCTGGAGACCAGAACAGCACACGTTACTCTATATGTGGCCTAACTAAAGTCGTATACAATGCAACATTATACTCGGTGATCAGACAGATGAAGGCAAGCTTGCTTTCTTCACCTTTACTACCTGTGTTGTCACTTAGAGAGCTATGGACTTGGACCCCAAGATCCCTTTGTATATCAAAGCCTAAATGGTTAATCCATTTTACTGTACAGTTTCTTGTTTTGACCTCCCAAACTGCATCATCTCCTCTTTGTCTGGATTAAACTCTACCTGCTATTTCTCCACCCAACTTTACTGCTGTATCCTTTGACAAGCTTCCGCACTATCCACAATTCCATCAATTTTTGCGTCATCTCTAAACTTAATAATTAGACCATCTACATTTTCATCCAAATCATTGAGGTACCAGCATTGATCCATGTAGAATGCCACTGATCACAGACCTCCAGTCAGAGGAACACCCTTCCACAATTAGACAATGTAGGTAACATCTACTGCCCTACCCCCATCAATAATCACTTCCTCAAAAAAACTCTCATTTGTGAGACAAGGCCTGTCCCACATAAACCCATGCTGACTATCTCTAATGTCCCATTCTTTTCCAAATGTAAAAAAAATCTGATCCCTAAGAATCTTCTCCAATAATTTCCCTACCATTGCTGTAAGACTCACTGGTGTATAATTTTCTGGGTTATCACTGTTGATGTCCTTAAAGGATAAACATTGAATGTTCTCCAGTCTTCTGAGACCTCACCTGTGGCTAAAATGGATGCAGATATCTCTGTCAAGGCTCCAGCAATCTCTTCCCTTGTCTTCTTCAGTATCCTGGAATAGATCCCATCAGGCCCTGGGGACTTATCTACTGTGATGTTTTTCAACATGCCCAATACCACTTCCTTGATATCAACATACCTTAGAATATCAACATACCCCTTCCTAATCTTACCATCATCCACATCCTGAACTTGGTGAATACTGATGTGCAGTACTCATTCAAGACTTCATCCACTTCCTCTGGCTCCATGCATAAATTCCTGTTTTGTCCATGAGTGGACCTACCCTTTCCCTAGCTGCCCTCACGCTCCTTATATATAAAATGGCTAGGGACTCTCCTTAATTCTACTTTCCAAGGGCATTTCACAGCCCTTTTTGCACTTCTAATTCCTTGTTTTAAATTCTTTCCTGTTTCCTTTATGTTCCTTAAAAGCTTTGTCTGATTTCAGTTTCCTAAATCTTTCTTGCACTACCCTTTTCTTTTTTGACAACTTTTAATTTCGCTCAACATCCAAAGTTGGGGAACCTTGCCATCCTTAGCTTCGCCTTCACAGGAGAATGCTGGTTCTGAGCTCTGATCAACTGGCCTGGAAAAGACTCCCATGTGTCAGATGTGGATTTACCCTCAAACGTCCATCCCTAATCTAATGTCTTCAATCCATGCTGAATACTATGGTAATTAGCCTTCCTGCAGTTCAGCACCCAAGAACCAGTCTTCTCCTTATCCGTAACTATCTTAAAACATACAGAAATATGATCATTGTTCCCAAAATGCTCCCCTACTGAAAGTTGGTTCATCTGGCCAGGTTCATTCCCCAATATAGTGTCTAAAATGTCTCCTTCCCTAGTTGGACTGTCTCCATAGAGTTTCAAGATACTTCCTTGATATTGATATGGATGCACTTAACAAATTCTGCCCCATCTAACCCCAGGACTAAGGGAGTCCCAGTCAGTATGGGAGAAGTTCAAATCACCCACTACAAAAACCCTATTTGTTTTCACATCTTGCCATCATCTGCCTACATATCTTTTCCTGTATCCCCCGTTGGCTACTGGGAGGCCAAGAGTACAACCCCATCATAGTGATTGCACCTATTCTTAAGTTCTACCCAAACGGCCTCACTGGATGAGCACCCCGAGATGTCCGCTCTTAATGCAGCTGTGACATTCTGCTTAATTAGTAATGCAACTCCCCACACCATTTACATCCTTCTCTAGCTCGTCTGAAATGGTGGCTCAGTGATTATCACTGCCTCACAGTGCCAGGAACCCAGGTTAGATTCCACCTTCGGGTCACTGTAATTCCCTTTAAGTTGAACATTGTTGTTTCTGAACCCTAGGTTTCTCATTCTCAAACTGAGTATGGAATGTTATGATCACTACTTCTTTGGGGACTCTTTTTTTTTAAAAAAACTCTTTTTTACCCAGCACCAGATCCCATGTCATATGTCATATTACTGTAGAAAACTATTCAGAATGCACTCGATAAATTTATTGTTGTACCTACCCTTTCCAATTTGATCAATGCAACCAACATAAACATTACCCATAATTCTTGCTCTCTTTTTACATGTTCTTATTATCTGTTGATTTATTATCTTGTCCACAGAATGGCTACTGTTTAGAGGTCTGTATACTTCTCCTTTCCCTTGCTATATTTTAACCTCTGCCCAAGTGGACTCTACATCATCTTCGGCTAGATCATCTCTCACAACTGTCCTCATTTCCTTTCTTATTGACAGCACTACCCCACCACCCCTTCCATCCTTCCTGTCTCTCTGAAAAGTCAAATATCCCTGAATATTACATTCCCAGTTTTGATGTCCTTGCAGCCATGTTTCTGTAATAGCATGTTCAATCGCCTCAATTGGCACAGTCAGTTCATCTACCTAATTCTGAATGCTTTGTGCATTAAGATACAAAGCCTTTATTTCCCTATTTATTCTATTATTGAATTTTAGGATTTTAGAATACTTTTAGGATTCCGTGGTTCAATATAACGTTCATACATTCTGTCCCTTCCTTTTGTTTTCTGGTAAAAATCAATCCCATCATTAACCTACAATTGTACCACCTTCTTTACCTTTGATTTTATAACTTTCCCTATGACTCAATGCACGCCCCCACTATTTAGTTTAAAACCCTATCCACAGCCCTAGTTATGCAATTCGCCAGGACTCATGATCCAGGTCCTATCTGAACAGCGCTTTTGTGAAGGAACTGCAGATAGTTCATAAAATCCCTACTGTGTGGAAACGGGCCCTTCGACCCAACAAGTCCACACTGACCCTTGGAGCATTCCACCCTTGACACGTCCCCCTGTAACCCACCTAACCTACACGTACCTGAACACTGTGGGCAATTTAGCATAGCCAATCCACCTAGCCTGCCCATCTTTGAAGTGTGGGAGGAAACCGGAGGAAACCCTCGCAGACACAGGGAGAACACGCAAACTCCACAGTCAGTTGCTCAAGAGTCAGTGTTTATTCAGCAGGGTAAGAGTTACTCACTGTGCAACTGCACAGTCAATGTTTATTTTCAGGGTAAGGGTCACTCATGGAATTGAACGCGGTCCCTGGTGCTGTGAGGCAGCAGTGCTAACCACTGAGCTGCAAAGATAGTTGGAAGAACAGGTAGTGTTGAGAAGACCGGGATGCTGCGGAAGGACTTGGGATAGGCTAGGAAAGTGGGCAAAGAGGTGGCAGATGGAATGCGTTATGAGAGAGTGAGAGGTTATGGTTGGATGGATACAGGTGTAGACTATTTTCTAAATGACGTAAGTGTTCTGAAATCTGAAGCACTCAGGAGCTTAGGAGTCCTAGTTCAGGATTCTCAAGGTTAACATGCAGGTTCAGTTGGCAGTTAGGAAGGCAAATGCAATGTTAGCATTCATTTTGAGAGGGTTAGAATACAAGAGCGGAGATGTGCTGCTAAGACTGCATAGGCTCTAGTCAGATCACATTGGAATATTGTGAGCAGTTTTGGGCCTCATAACTAAGGAAGTACATGGTGGCCCTGGAGGGGATCCAAAGGAGGTTTACAAAAATTATCCTTGGATTGAAGGACTTTAAATATGAGGAGCGGTTGGGGCTTTACATAATGGAGCTCAGAAGGAGAGCGGGGGGATCTCATTGTCCATCCCATTATTCTGTACATTTCAGAGTGGATGTGGAGAAGATATATCAACTAGTAGGACCTGAGGGCACAACCTCAGAATGAAGGAACAACCCTTTAGAACTGAGATGAGGAATTTCTTCAGCCAGAGGGTGGTGATTCTATGGAACTCATTGTTACGGAGGATGTGGAGGCCAAGTCATTGAGTGTATTTAAAACAGATAAATAGGTCTTGATTAGTAAGGGCATCAGATGTTACAGGGGGGAAAGCATGAGAATGGAATTGAGACAATCGAATGGCAGAGCAAACACAATGGGTTGGATGTCGTAACTCTCTTATCTGTCTATGGTCTTGTAATAAATAGTGCTTGACTGCAATGTTTATAAAGCAGGGTTTGCCATTGAGCCATATAAAGTGATATCAGGGCTAGGTAGGGGTAGGTTTGAGGTTTGTCTTAGAAACGGTAAGGTTAGGGTCTGATCATATTTAATAGTACAACCATCAGTAATTTAAAATCCCGGAGGTGAGAATTAGGGTAATTCAGAAATCTGAGGGTTGTGCACCTGGAGGAGATTACAGAGATAGGGAAGAATTTGAAAGCAAGGCTGAGTCCAGGGACTCGGAGTCATTGGTTATCCAGCACAGAACGGCTACTGTTGCATGAATGTAAGTTGGTGCAAGCGGTGTCATGGGCAAAAGAGATTTGCATAACATCAGGGTTACAGAAGGAAGAATGAGAGAGAGCACCCAGGCTGTGTATTGGAATAGCCCAGTCTTGAGGTAATAAAGGCATTGAGGAAGGTTCAACAGCAGATTTGTTGAGGTGGGTGTGGAGGTGGGAATATAAGGTGTTAGTGACAGCACTGAGGCTCATTTCAAGGTCAAATATGACTACAAATTGGTGAATGGTCTCTTTTAGCCTCAGTCGGTTGCTAGACCAAAGGAAGAGGTCAGTGACTGGAAAACAATGTCACATGAATTCAAACCCAT
This sequence comes from Rhincodon typus, assembly GCF_021869965.1. Taxonomy (NCBI): domain Eukaryota; kingdom Metazoa; phylum Chordata; class Chondrichthyes; order Orectolobiformes; family Rhincodontidae; genus Rhincodon; species Rhincodon typus. The sequence continues at coordinate 16,522,864 of NC_063370.1, forward strand.
TTCTCCCACACCAATCTTTGAGCCACACGTTTCCCTCTTGAATCTCATTGACCCTGTGCCAGTTAGCTCTTGGCTGATGTAATCTGAGATTAATTCCTTTTTATGTTCTGCTTTCTAATTTAGCCCCTAGATGCTTATTATTCCCTCAGCAGAACCTCTTTCTACCTATATTTTTGGGACCTACATGGACCACGCCATCTGGATCTTTTCCCGTACTGCTCCAAGTTACCCTGCAACCCTGTTAAGAGACCTTGCACTAGGCAGGTAACATAACCATCAGGGCTCTTGCTCCTGAGCACAGAGAACAGTGTCTATATCCCTGACTATATGCTATCTTCAATTATAGCCATGTTTTGCTTTTATTTCCCATCCTGAATGGCTTCCTGTATCATGGTGCTGTGGTCAGTTTGCTCATCTTCCCTACAGCCCCAGATCTCATTACTCAAGGGAGCAAGAATCTCAAACCAGTTAGACAAACTCAAGGGCTGAGGCTCCTTCAGCACTACCTCCTGGATCTCTCTACCTGCCTCACTCATAGTCACACTTTCCTGTCCCTGACCACTCACCAGATTCAGGGTAGTCAATCTAAGGAGTGTGACCGCCTCCTGAAACACTGTATCCAGGAAGTCTGCCCCCTCCCTGATATGTCAGTATTCAAAGCTCAGACTCCGGCTCATCACTTCTGAGACAGAGTTCCTCAAGTAAACAACATCCGCTATAGATGCGGTCACTGTGGAGTCCTCTATCTCCCACATCATGCAGATACAACTCATCGCCTGGCCATGCATCTCTATTTTATTTATTTCATCCTTTAATTTGTGTTTTTAAATTTCCTACTTGTCTTTTCATTTGTGACCTGTAAATATTTCTCCTATTTACCTTAAATCTGAAAATAACCTGTAATTGTCAAATTAGCAATTACCAGCCAGTGAACTTATGGTTTTCCTGTCATATCAATTGGCTTTGTGCTGGGCTCCCAATCCTAGGCTGCAGTTCATCCTGTTAAAAAGTCTTAAAATTTATGAACCAAAAAAAACAAGCAAAAAGTACCTCTTCCCTTCTGCACCAAATTTCCACGTTGCTTCCAGATTCTGCAAATGATATACAGACTCAGCTGTGTCTCACTCAACCCGAAGCGTCAGCTTTCCTGCTCCCCTGATGCTGCTTGGCCTGCTATGTTCATCAAGCTCTACACTTTGTTATCTCAGCTGTGTCTCACTCTGGATGTAATTTCTCCTTCCTGACCGTGTAAAGCTTACTGATCCTGCCAGTCAATCTATGACCTATTGCAGTCCATTGGTAAAGTCCTCATTCTTGGCATCACCTCCAGGCAAAGAAAGCGGCAGAGCGATTCGGGGAACATGTTCCAGAATTTAGAACTTAGGCAGCCGAAGGCACCGCTGCCAGTCATGGCCCAACTAAAACAAGAAATGTGCAGGAGCCCAAAGCAGAAGGAGCATGAAGTTCTGTATGGGTTGTAAGTTGATGGGGAGAAACTCCACATGCAGGACACCAAATCCAGGGCTTTCACCCAAATCTTTTACCTCTTCAAAAAATACAATCAAGCTGAATGGAGTGTACAAAATTGCCGTGCTCCTTCAAATTAGCCCATACCTGTCCAGGTGACTGTTAATATTCTCCTGCATTATTGATGTTGTAAATAAGGTGAAAAGTTCGGATAGTGCTTTAATTTGTGCTATATCAAGCAATGCCTGACCAATCCAAGTCAACCTTCCTGGTTTAAAATTTAATGAAGTCTGGCTGTTAACTGTCAATCAGAATTGATGGGTGCATTCTCTTTGGCATCGCCTCTACCAATCAGAGCCCACTTGCCAGCCAATCTGTGCATTTTTTTTGCAGTATAAAAATTGTTTTCCCCTTGAATTTGTATTCTTGTTAATTGCCCTGATGAGTGCAAGATGAAAAGCTTCAACAAAATGACCTTTTATAGTAAGACTCAAGTTCTGTATGACCAAGCAACTATTTTAATATAAAAACTTGCGGAAAATGCATTTTTTTCCAGAAACCTATAGCTGGTCCGTCTGTGTTAAATCATTTCTCATTTACATGTTTTGCAGGGCTCAGTGGCACAGACCTGGGAGGATGCGCCATACATTTTCATCATTCAGATTGAAGATATAAGACGAAAGCCTGCCTCTCCTAATAGGAATTGGAGTTTAATTTGTAGGTTTTTTTGTTTTCAATATAGTAGTAAAATAATGCTCTGATGAAGAGTCATCTCGACTTGAAACATTAGCTTGCTCTCTCTCCACAGATGCTGCCTGACCCGCTGTGATTTCTAGCATTTTTTTGTTTCGGCTCTAATTGCTGATTTCAGTTGAGACAGGGTCAACAAAGGACTGTAATTGACTAGGCTATGCTGAGGACAGTCATTTTGACATGATTTCATTATTGATCCCCTAGCTATCCCAGATGGTATTGTCAAGTTTGTTGTAGTTGAGACACAGAGTCTGTGTATGAAATCTTAGAATTTGTGGTCTTGTGAAGCAAAATCTGAATAAGTACCTTAGAGCAGGGACACCAGTCTATGATATTAGTTATTGACCATTGTTGTTAGATTGATCTGCAAACCTGTAGGCCAAGACCTACAGTGCAGAAACCCTTGGAAGTTTGATAAGTGAAAACCTAGAAGAAACAAGGTGGGAAATGATAGTAAGGTGATATCAAGCTTCATTACATTGATACCAGAGCAAGGTGCTGTGGATACCAGAAATCTGAATTAAAAACAAAATGCTAGAAATACGCAGTAAATGGCCCAGCATCTGTAGAGAGAAAGAGTTAATATTTCAGATTGACCTTTTGTGGACTTGATGGAAGGTTACAAACTTGAAATATTAACTCTGTTTGTCATTCCTGCCTGGAGATGCTTATGAAGAAGAAACTCCAACCTACTGAAAATCCAGTGACAGTTTTCATACTTTGACACAAGATGGATAGCTGCCTTTTGGAGAGACTGACAGAGATAATAAGCTCCTGTGAACACCAAGTAGAGATTAATTTTATATTAATAACAAAGCAGGATGCTAGTGAGAGTGGGCTCTCTTTGAAAACGAGACAGTAAAATGGAATAGTGGAGATGTACTAGATTTTTTGGATTTTTAAGGAGCAAGCAGTAGATTTTGCTGAGGGAAGTTAACTGTGGGAGATTTTGGGCGAGTCTGTCGCAAGTTGCAGATTGACAGGGAGAAGTGATCCTGCATGTAAGAACATGGGATACTTTCTTGTCATGCTATTACCTCTGCCAGACATGCACAGTACCTCGAATGAAGTTGTAAGATTTATCTTTCTTTAAATGTTAATGTGAAGTCACTTTTTCTTTAGTTTGTATAGTTGCCCTGTTAAGTAATGTTTGATTTTCGTTAATTTTAGTTAATTTGTTGAAGTACCAAGTCTTAAAATATTAAATCTTATCCTTTGGTTTATTTCTATTGGTTGCTGAGAATTTGTTTTTAAATTTCTCTGCAAGATTAGTCGCAAGTTGGAGGCTCTTGTAGAATGGAAGCCCTGCTGTAAAACTGGATGCGGTGGAATTTTCCAAAGTTTAGATAAATAAGATTTCACGTTTGCTTTACTTAATTCCGTGAAGTCAACAGTTGCTACTTTAGAGTCCAGGCGTTTCTGGAAAGAAGTCCTCTCTCTTGATGGCTTAGAATAGTTAATCAGTGTGGTTGAAGCCTGTGGCAGATGAGTCTGAGGTTGATTTTAATGGGGGCTAAACAAACAGATTATTGGAAATATTGTTTCAGTACTTGAACTGTGAGGAAAAGGGTGATCCCAATAGCAGTTGAGTTAGCCAGACTTCAATGCAAATTAATCAACTTGAGTTGGAAATGGCAAAAATCTACAGCCAAAACAAAGAAATTGGGAAGAGGAGAAAGATCAATTTGAACATTTGAATTGGAATTTCAAAAGCAAGAGGAAAGGGAAGCTCCAACTCCAAATGGAGAGAAGGGATGTCAGGAACTTTAAACTTGACAAAATCACTGGGTGAATGGAGAAGGAATGACTCAGTGACTTTGAATTAACTTATGGTTTTGAGTTTTGCAAAAGCTCTTTGCCCAGTGTGTTTGTTCAATGAGGAAATATTTTAGAAATTTGCAATGAAACTGCAATGACCAAAAGAAACTTGGGCTCCTTTATCGCAGGTTCGCAGGAAAGGTTTTGCAGGTGTACTCATTCCTTTCAGACAAATCAGGTGACTGTTGTAATGAAAATTATTATTCTCAATACCAGGGTTTGTATTAGAGGATTGCAAACACTTAAATGTGACACAAGGGCAAGAATGATTGCTGTACTCTAGGCAGAAAGTTAGATGCTAGAATGTTTACAACCTCCGGCATTGAGAAGAGCAGCCTTTGCTGTTGCACAGTCACCAGACTGCCTAAGAAAGGGATGAGTATATCCAAAACCTTTCCCATAAGTGCATTATGCGATTAAAGAATTGGATTTTCTTTTGGTTATTGCACTTCCATGGTAGTTTAAGTGCTTCTTCACTAAAAGTAGATGCTAAGAATTTTGACAATATTGTATTTTGATTTGTATTTTCCCCTCTAACTAAACGTGGAAAAAGTGTTCTTGACTGGCAGGGAAGATGGTGGCCATACTAAATAACTAACCAGACACAGATTGGTGTGACCAGGTGATAGCTTACACATCTTGACACAAAACTTTTGAGACACAGAATGCAGCTGCTGTTAAAAGGCGGCAGAAACTGGTTTTGTGTTAGCAACTGAGCAAGATGTTTGTGAGAGCAAGCTCTCTATTTGAAAGGAAGATGGGACTTATGTCAAAGGGAATAATAATTTGCTGAGGAGGGTCTCGATGGAAGTTGAATCTGAGACATTTAGTCTTAATGGACCAGCTTTTGAAGGACATTAAACATTGCAACCTGGACCTTGCTTGGAAGAACATGAGACTGACTTTTATAATGCTGCATATTTGCCAGAACTATGGCGCCCAATCAAAGTATTTAGTTAATGCAAAAGTGGCTTTCCTTTAGTTCAGTGGATCAGTTGCCTGTTAAGTAGTGTTGATTTTAGTTCATTTATTATAGGAAAAATACTAGACTTTGAAATATTGACCTTTGGTTTATTTTCATCAGTCACTTTGAAATTCTGCTTTTAAAAAAGCTACAGATTTTACAAAGATCATAACCTGCATCAAATGTTGGTCCTGTTTACCCCATCAAACTTTAGCAAGGGATAGTTGTGTAGAATGTGCCATGTGGAGGTTAACCTATGGGTGACCTGCATTTCAAGTTGGTTGTTGTATGGGATTGACTGTAATTAAGGCAGTATGCTTTTTCCTGACTGACACTGTACGTCATGTTGCAATGTCATTATTAAAAAATTCTGCTCAAATGATGCAAGAAAATAGCATAACTGAGATTCTACGCATTATAATTTTGGCATAAGAAGCCCTGGAGCCTATGAACATATTGGTGTCCAACTGATGAAAGGTCACTTGCCCTGAGTGTAACTGTGCATGTTAATGAGGCTGGTTTACACTTGCATCTTCTGAACTGATTGCTATCTTATGCTCGTTCTCTCCTTGTAGTAGAAGTAGAAATGTTGGGACCCCATGGATACATTTCTGCCACAGATTGGCCCTCCATGATTGTAAGTATTATATTCAACTTGATGGTTGCAATTCACTAATATATCTGATTATTTTAAAGGGTATCTCCAACTAGGTACATAAATGGGCTAATGAGTGAAAAATCCCGAGAATTAAACTTGGCATTTAATTCAAAGGCTCATGTGGAAAAAGATCTACTCTATACTTGCAAATGAACAGGCAAGATGTTTGATTTGCAGTGCATGCAGGGTCTTTTTAATGTAGGGTTTGCCTTGGAAATATGCACTGTCTACCCAGTTTTCAATCTTTGCAATTGCTCAAAGATTACCCTGTTTCTGTCTCTAACATACTTGCACACTGTCTTTCTCTTTCCCTCTCTCTGCTGTGCAAACACACATGCACACCCCTTCTGCGAACATGCCTATTTTAAGGTCAGCACGGGTCAAATCCTCATAAGCAGTGTTTTATCTTCCAGCGTAAAGAGGGCTGTTTCACTAGGGCATCCCTGTCCACAACTGATGCACGATGTCAACAGCTTAATAAATGTGTGACCTGGGGACACTGCTACTGTGTCACCATCAGAGCTGTGCCTGGCAAGAGCTTTTAGAACTGAAAGACTAGAGTTTACACACCTTACTGTGTTGTTTAAAGCATCTCAGTTCAACACCTTGCAATATGTAAAGTTACTTTTTTTATTCTTTTATGGGATGTGGGCATTGCTGACAAACAAAGCAGCTATTTTCTATCTAGCCAGAATGCATAAACAACCATGAAAAGACTAATTTGTCTAACTGTTGCAAGCAAGCACTCTGCTGCAAGCTGTATGCCCAAAACCAGCGTCTGTAAATATAAGATAGTCACTATTAAAACCAAAAGCAGTTCAGAAGAAACTTCTTTTCAAAAGATGCTTGCTTTCTTCCTTATGGCAGTTGAGACAGATGGTGTGGGTGCATTTAAAGGGAAGCTGTATAAGTACATGAAGGAAAATGGAATGGAAGAGTAACCAATAGGGTGAGTTGAGGTAATGTAAGCTTGTATGCGGCATAAACCCCAGCATGGACCTTTTGGTGAATGGCTTGTTTCTAGCAAAGTACAACAGAAGGATCCATTCAACCCCTTTCCATAAAACAAGATGTAGGAGCAGATGTAGGCCATTTGGCCCATAGAGTTTGCTTTGCCATTTAGTCAGATCTGATAGTACTCAACGCCACTTCCCTGCCTTCTCTCCGTCTCTTACCAATTTAAAGATCTGTCTGTCTTGTCTTCAGTATACTTGAATGATGGAACCTCGACAACCCTCTCTGTAAAGAATTCCATAGATTCACCATCTTCTGAGAGAAGAAATTCTTCCTTGTCACTGTCTTAAATGGGTGACCTCTTAATGTGAGATTATGCCCAGGTCCTAGACTTTTCCATAAGGGATAACAATCTCTCCAACATCTACCCTGTCAGAGTCTGTGTTTCAGTAGGGTTGTCCTTCATCCTTCTAAACTCTAATCAGTCAAAACCCAACTTAATTGACCATTCGTTGTGAGAAAACCCCCTTGTACCCTAAATCGACCCAGTGAGCATTCTCTAAACTGCATGGAATGCCAATGTATCTTTGCTTGAATTTAAAAAAACATTCACGCTATTCAAGGTGTGCCTGACTAGTGCTGTGTATAACTTTAGCAATGTCTCCCTGTTTTTAATACTCCATTCACTTTTTATGAAAAAGGCACACTGTTTGTTTGCCTTCCCTATTACCCACTGAATTTAGATGCTAGTTTTCTGGATGTACAAGGACCCCCACATCCTACTGTGCTGCACCTTTCTGCAGTCTTTGATATTTAAATAATATTCAGCTTTTCTTCCTGCCAAAGTTCATTAACCCACTTTATGTTCCATATAAATTTTAGCCCACGTATTTAACCTGTCTTGCTTTGTAAACTCCTTATGTCACCTATTCTTGTCATCCCCAAACTTGGCAATAGTACATTCACTTCCGTCTTCAAAGTCATTAAAGTTAATAGAAATAATTATGGTCCGAGCACTGATGCCTGCGTCGCTTTATTTCCCTAGTGCTTTTTCTCTACTGTGTTTGTTTTCCCTTTTTCCCTCCCCTTTTAATGTTTCTTTATATTTCTGGAATACTATTAGTGTCCTCCACTATGAAGACTGATGAAAAGAATTTGTTCAACTCCTGTCATTTCCTGGTTCTGACTATCATCTCCCTGTCTTTTTCACTAGGAGGCCTATGTTCACTTTGACCTCTCCATTTTCATATATTTAAAGAAGCTTTTAGTATCTGTTTTTATATTGTTTGATAGTTTGCCTTCATAGATTATTTTCTGCCTCTTTTATGCTTTTTTGGACATCTTTTGTTAGCTTTAAAGTTTATCTAATCCTGTGGCTTGCCACATCTTTTGCTTTCTTTCAATTTGGTGCTGTCTTTGACTTCCGTAGTTAATCATAGTTGGCTTTTCTCCTTCCTAGAATCTTCCTTCCTCACTGAGAGATTTTTTCTGCCAGTCATGAACTATTTTCTTAAATGTTTGCCATTGTTGTTCAGCTATCTTTTCTGTTAACCTTCTTTCCCATTTCACTCCAACCTTTTCTGCCTTCATCCATACGTAATTAGGCGTATTTAAGTTTCACACTGGTCATGTTATGACTACTGTTCCCTAAGACCTGTTTTATTCTGTGATAGTTATGAAACTTGCCTCATTCCCAGATCTGAAACCTGATCCCTGATTGGGTCCACGACATGCTGTTTTAGGAAACTGTCCTAAATGTACCCTGAATCGATCCTCGTGGCTCCCTTTGCCAATTTTATTTTCCCAATATACATAAAGATTAAAGTTACCCATGATTAACCTACTGCCTATTTTATAAGCCCTCATTATCTCCTTATTTATTCTCTATCCTAATGTGTAGCTACTTTTAGGTGACCTGTAGACTACACCTGCCAGTAGTGTCTTCCAGATGCTATTGCTCACTTCCACCTGTATGGATTCTACGTCATGACATTAGGATCAGGAGTAGGCAATTCAGCTCCTTAAGCCTGCTTAATACAATTGTGGCTTATCTCATCTTGGCCTCAGGTCTACTGTCTTGCCAATTCTCCAGAATGCTTCAATCCATTATTGATTAAAAATCTGTCTATCTCCTCAAATTTACTCAGTGTCCCAGCATCCATTCCACTCTGGGGTAGTGAATTCCACAGATTCATGACCCTTAGAGTTTTAAACCTGCTACCTCTTATCCTAAAAATGTGACTTTTTGTTCATCTGATTCGAGATTGTTTCTTGTTATTGTGTTTATTCCATCTCTTGCTAACAAAGTTAATCACCACCCTACCCACCCTTTCTATCCTTTCCAAAAGTCCCATCTGTACGTTTCGATAAGATCATGGCTGATCTTCGACTGAACTCCATGTACCCACCCTTGAGTCATATCCCTTACACCTTTGGCTAACAATTCATCAGTCTCTAATTTAGAATTAGATAATTGGTCTGTCATCAATTATCATTGGTGGGAGAGAGTTCAAAATTTCTAACACTTGTTGCACGAGCAGTGTTCCCGAGTGTGTCTCCTCAAAGCCCTAGTTCTAATTTGTTGACTTGTCTGTCTTCGTTTATGACTCAACCAATGGAAATAGTTCATCCTAATGTACCTTTATCTATTCCTCTTAATTCCTTGAACTTCAGTCAGATCGTACCTTCTAAATTCCAAGGAATGCAATGCAGATTTGTTTAATCTCTCCTTGGAGTTTAGCCCTTGGAGTCTAAATTTCATTTTAGTGAATCAACACTTGAACTCTTTCCAAGATATATTTTTCTTCCTAAAGTGTGGTGTCACAAACTGCTCATTAGTAACTTTGTGGTCTGTCCAGGGCGTTTACAGCTGAACCATGACTTCTATCCAGTTCGTTTCAAGTCCTGTTAAACGTTAGAGGCAAACATTCCGTTAGCCTTTTCATTATTGTCTGTATAATGTCTTGACATTTTCATGATCGGTGAACATAAACACATGAATCAGGAACAGGAGTACACTATTTCTACCCTCGAACCTGCTCCGCCATTTGTTAAGATTGTGGTTAGTCTGACTCCTCATTGTTCCCTAACGCCTACCTTTCACTCCTTTGCTTAACAAGAGTCTATCTACCTCTGTCAAAGATATTCAAAGACTCTACCTCCACTACTTTTAGAGGAAGAGAATTTCAAAGAGCTGTTCACCTACAGGAAAAATGTTTGCCTCGTCTGTTTTAAAAGGTCCCTCATTTTTTCCTCCATGTGCACCCTGTTAAGACCCCTCAGGATCTTCTGTTTCAATCAAGTGACCTCTTTCTCTTCTAAACTTAAGATGCAAGCCTAGACTGTCCAACCTTTCCTCATAAGACAACCCACTTAATCCAAGTATTCGTCTGATAAACCTTTGCTGAGCTGCTTGTAATACATTTACATGTTCCCTTAAAAAAAGAGACCTAATAACAGAAACATAACCTCCTAACTTTGGTATTCAATTTCCCTTGCAAAGAGTGATAACAATCTACTAACTTTGTTAATTACTTGCTGTCCCTGCATACATTTATGATTTGGACACTCATCCCTCTGCAACTCAGCTTTGTAATCTCTGACCATTTGGGTAGTGTTTCTTCTTCCTGCCAAAATGGTCAATATCACATATTTTTCCCATATTAAACGCCATTTGCCAGATCTTTGCCCACTCATTCAACCTATGTATATCCCTTTGTAGCTTCCTCATATCCTCTTCACAATGTATTTGCCCATCTATCTTTGGCATCAGCAAATTTATTAACCATGCTTCCTGTCACATCGAAGTCATTTATATGAATTATAAACATTTGAGGTCACAGCACTGATCCTTCCGGCGTACCACTAGATACAGCATTCCAATCAGAAAATGACTCTTTTATGCCTACTCTGTTTTCTATTAGAGATCCTACCTTTTATCCATACCATTATTTCTGTTTGCACTTGATTGATCTATTTTGTTTTGAAAGCACTCTGGTAGAGAGCCTTTAGTTTTGTCTTTCTATTAACTATGTAACGGCCATGTTAGCACACAGGTCCCAGCACTATCTAAATGGTACAGCACCCACTTGTCCCAGTACTGGTGTTAGTACGCCACAAATGAGGACTTCGACTGCATCAGTTTTTAAACCGCATTGTACTTGGACCTTTCAAGTTTCTTTGAACCTCCAGTGTTTCTTTTCAGTGGTTCTCCTCTTTTCAGTGGTTCTCCTCTTTTCAGTG
>NC_063370.1:16533729-16540038 GCF_021869965.1 Rhincodon typus
TTCAGTGGTTCTCCTCTTTTCAGTGGTTCTCCTCTTTTCAGTGGTTCGAAAGTACTCTGTTCTATTCTCTGAGCTCCAAAGTGTATGACCTCATCTTTTGCCTACATTGAAATCCATTTGTAACAGTTTTGCTTATTCACTTAATCAATATTTTGATTTGGACAGCTAGTTTGCAATGCAGCGTGATGCTAACAGCATGGGTTCAATTCCCGTGCTGGCTGAAGTTGCTATAAAGGATGCTCCTCCTCCTCCACATCTCCCCTTGCCTGAGGTGTAACGACCCTCCGATTGACCCACCAGCACCTGTCTCACTGAGAGCCCTATCATCTGGTTGCCTTTTTTTGAGATGCTATCCATTGTTGTGTCATTAGTAAACTTATCTGAAATCTATTTTCTAAACAGTTGCACTGCGTAGTTGAGGCCCCAATTAGAGTGGCTGCCCATTATGCTTACTCTCCATCTCCTTCTGTTTGTTGAATTTCCGAGTCAGTTCAATAACCTTGCCACAATACCTTCTACTTCATTTTCAGCACTCAGTCCCTTCTGAGGGAATTTATTAAATGTCTTCAGGCAATTAACATCCATAGACATCCCCCGTAGCATACTTCAGTCAGTACTTCAACAATATATTTGATTTGGTTTATTGAGCATGATCTTCCCTTTGCAAATCCATGATCAGTTCTGGAAACACTAGAATGGCAGAATGAAGTATTATTTATGTCTGAAGAAGGTTCTCTGGACCTGAAATGTTAACTCTGCTTTCTCTCCACAGACGTTCCTGGATCTGCTGAGTTTTTCCAGCAATTTTTTTGTTTCTGTTCCAGCAACCACAGTTCTTTGGTTTTTTTTTAATAATTATGTCTCTTTAATGACAGAGAAAGCTACATCAAGACAACAAGACAGCAAAACGCAATTAATTTTGTGCATTGCCTCTTTCATTTTGTATCTGCCACCTCTGTTTACACTGTTACTGCTAATAGCTTTGAATAACTACCTGTTGCAGTGGCACGTGGAATCATACGCCTCACTTGCTATTTTTCTTTCTGCAGTTTTACATGGTGATGTGTATCATCTATGTGCTCTACAGTGTTGTCTGGCTTTTCCTGTTGGCTTGTTACTGGAAGGACTTGCTTCGGATTCAATACTGGATTGGTGGTGTCATCCTGCTAGGGATGTTGGAGAAATCGGTCTTCTATGCAGAATTCCATACAATCTCTCAGCAAGGAGTATCAGGTAACTGGTCAAGCTGATGATGTAAAGTTATTCACTTTGGTCGCTGAAATTAAAATGCATTAATACTGGATTTAGGTAGTTGGTGGGGAGGATGTCAGCCACTCTTGTTTGACTGCGACATTGCAGGTATCTGGATGGGGGAAACTTTGAGCTTAGCTTGAGCCCTGCACAATCCTAGCTTTCTGGCATTCATTGTGAGGCAGTTCATAAAGAACGTGGGCAAGATGTTAGCGGAATGCCAGTCCAATGGACTAGCATGAACCTCCAGCTACTTTGGGAGCAAGGAGTAAAAGGGAACTTCGTTTTTAAAAAAAAAAAAAACAAAAAAAAAATTTCTCTTGTTTTCAATCCTATATTTTGAGAATATAATTTAAGATTCCAGTTTATTCGTAGATATATTTCGGGCTATAACACAGTCAATTAATATTGATCTACTCTGCCACAAATTAAATCCAACTCTACTTTAAAACTCTTTTGCAGTTCATGGTGCAGTGATTTTTGCAGAGCTACTATCAGCTGTGAAACGTACCCTTGCCCGGATCCTGGTCATTATCGCAGCACTTGGCTATGGTATTGTCAAGTAAGATATGTATTTATTATTTCTTCGGTTACTGTTTGGTTGCCTTGCGTATTATAAATTGCAGTTTTTGCAAAACTGAATTTATGTGGTCTAGAATAATCTCTGATACAACCCTCAGTCTGAATCAAATTGCTTGATTATGGATGTGTACCAATCGGAACTGTGAATCCACAGCTAAGGGAAGACCAGGACTGGGAAATCAGCTAGAACTCCATTTTCCAAATGCTGAGTGACTGTTGGGCATAGCACGGTTCAGGTCATAGCTTGGTAAATGAGCAATAAATGATGGCCTAGCCGTCAATGACCCCATCCCACGAATGAATAAAAGAAAAAGTTGGTAGCCTCTAAATTGTAAACTTGCGGCTTCAAGGCGCACTCCAGGTCTTTGAGTACCAAATCTGGAATACAGTTCACTGCAGTACTGAAGAAGTGCTAATAAGATGTTAAACTGAGGGCACCATCTGCCATTTAGGTGGATGCATTGATTTGTAGCGCCACTATTTATGGAGAAAAGCAAGTGAGGACTGCTTTGTATGAATTACAATACTGCAGACACTGGAAATCTACAACAAGAGTACAAAATACAGGAAGTATTCACACCAAGAGAGAAATGGTCAATAATTAAGGTTTTTGATGGTATTTTTAACAGAATTGGGTGAAGTGCTTGCTTTGCACTTTGTGAGGTCCTCAGGTTGGCATAGCCACTAATCAAGATGTCAGCTCTTTCAGACAGCTAATTATTACAAAGTTGTGTAGAGTAATCGTGAATTGAGAGGCAGGAAGCTAGAATTTGTTAGTGAAAAATAAGGAAGAGTGCGTGGTTCCTTTAAGAGGTTAAAGTACTTTTCTAAGCTTGCGTATCAATTGGCTGTGTGATTGGAAACCTTAGGCTTGTTTTGGCAGCTAGCTGGAATCAGCTAATTAATTTAAACCAAGCACTTAGCGATTGAAAGCCACTTGAATTTAAATCTGATAGTTTTGACAACCTTGGAACAATGTTATTGTGAGAAAATTGATATCATTCAAGGTCTATAAGGAGAGGGTTTTTGAAGATCAGTGTGAGAGCAAACGGCCATCTGCTAAATAAGCATCTAGCTCTCACAAGAAATCGCTAAGCTCTCTAAGAAAGCAAAATCTATCCATAAGATGTACCACAGCACTTCTAGCTGGCATCCTGTCAGAAGACTTCAGAGAAAACATCCCTGACCCGGATCAGTGAAAGAAAGGTGTTTGATTTGAGAACAACAGAAGAAAGACCAAGTTTTTTTAAAATTTATTTTCTTATTCCTTGGATTTATGAAAGTGGGACTAGTGTTTATTGAACAGCATACCAGTAGAATTTAGTTCAGTTAGGAAATAGTTAGTGGTCAAGGGGGGAATTGTTCAGTTTTAGTAATTCTGTTAATTTGGTCACTGTTAAGGTTAAATAAATAGTTACTTATTATTTATCATGTAAATATTGGGGATTTTCTTTCATTTAACTGCTCTTCTTAATAAATTGTAAAAGCAAGGCGAGCTTCTCTGGGTGTTTCGGGTTTAATTATTAGAAGGAACCTCTAATCCCGCCAAAACAGTTTGGGGGCTTGTGTTTTGGTTTAATTATCAGAGGGGTTTGACCTCCCACTTTATAACACAATCGATGTTTAGTGTCTAAGCTCAAACAGAAAGAGTAGGTTCCAAGGTGGTAGCTAGTTCCCCTCAGCCTCACTGCATCTTCTTGACAATTGGCTTCTTCTAGGCAGTGGAAGCTGTCCAAAAGCAGTTGAATTTTTGTTTAAAAAATCTGAAGGCAAGCCATTTCTGCTGTTAAAACAATATAAATGCACATTTTTAAACAGACCTAGGCTGGGAACCACTTCAAGTCAAGTCATTGGAATTGGCCTGCTGTACCTGTTATTTTCATCAGTAGAGGGAGTCCTACGAGTTGCTGTGGTAAGAACATTTGCTGAACTAGAATTGTTTTGCTCTGGCAGCCTCAGCGCGTTTGTTGATTTGTGTGACTTTTATTTCAGAGATCTAGTCAAGAGCAAAAATTGCCTTTTCCAAATGACAATCCTTTTCCAAGGCCAGATGTGTAATTGGCTCAGGGTATCTAACCCGCAGTGGAAACCGGTGTGGTTTCTGCAGAGACAGACTATTTACACGCTTCTCTGAAGCAGAAACTTGCCATTGGCCCCAGTTGAGTACTGCACTCTTGACAGTATCAAAGCAACATTATAAAAGAAGTAGTATGTTTGATTCCTGTTTAGTGGTTTGCAGTAGCTGTGCTAAATTATTATCTTCCCAAGGAACCCTTGCCCCCCACGTCCTCTGCCCTTGTGCCCCCCCCCCCCCCCCCCCCGTCCACACGGTAGATGTGGAGGGGGTGATTTTTTTTTTGACAGGATGTCTGTGACCAGTGGTTTTCCACAAGGATTAGTGCTGGGACCTCAGTTGTTTATAATATATGTCCATGATTTGGATGACCGTGTAGGTGGTCTGATTAGTAAGTTTGCAGATGTCACGAAAGTTGGAGTTGTGGATAGTGAGGAAGAATATCAAAGAATACAACAGGATATAGGTCAGATGGAAAGTTAGGCGGTGATGTGAAGTGATGCATTTTGGGAGGTTAAATGCAGGAGGAAAGTTTACAGTAAATGTCAGGATCCTTGGGAACACTGATATCCAGAGGGGTCTCAGGCTCCCTGAAAGTGGCAAAACAAGGGTATATGATGGTAAAGAGGGTGTTTGTGGCATGCTTGTCAGGGCCTTGAGTGTAAAAGTTGGTAAGTCGTATTGCAGCTGTCTGAAACTTAGGCCAGATTTGGAGTATTGCATGCAGTTCTGCTCCCCACACAACTGGATGGATGCAGAGGCTTTTGAGAGGGTGCGAGAGAGGTTTACCAGAATGTTGTCTAGATTGGAGTGTAATAGCTATAATGAGAGGTTGGGCAAACCTGTGGTTTTGCTGGAACATTGGAGATTGAGGAGTGACCTGATAAAGGTGTATAAAATTATAACAGGCCTAGATGGGGTGAATAGTCTGAGTCTTTTTCTTAGGGTGGAAATATCAAATAATAGGCAGAATCTGAGAGGGGAAATGTTTAAGGGAGATGTGCGAGGAAAGTTTTTTGCATGGACTGTTCGGTGCCTGGGGAAGTGATAGACAGAGATTCATCAGCAAAGTTTGAGGCATTTAGACCGACACATGAATAGGCAGCAAACAGAGGGATACAGACAATGTGCAGACAAATGGAATTAGTTTAGAATGGCATTGTGGTCAGCACAGACATGATGGGCCAAAGGGCCTGTTCCTGTGCTGTACTGATGAGTGCTGAATTTGGAGGAAGTAGAGGAGAGCTGGTGACACAGATAGGATCTTTCATGCTGCAATAACTAGTATGCTCTTGATGTACCACGTAGGATACACTGCAGCATGTCAAGTCCTCTTCAATAGCACCTCCTAAGCCCGCAATTTTCACCACCAAGGAGGGCAGAAGCATCAGGTACGTAGGAACACTACCACCTATTCTCCCCTGCAAGTCTTGTCTGTGTGCAGGTTGGACAAAACAAATGTTTCATTTGAATTACAGAAGCTCTAAAAGAAAATCTCACCACTTTCTGTAGGGCAATTAGGAACGTGAGTACCCACATTCAATTAATTTTAAGGTGCTGCACTTGGATTATGTGGGATCTGGAAGGGACAATGTTTACGAGGTGAATGATGGTATTGCTGCTGCATACAGACCCAGATTATTGTTTCTCTGGAGCTGTTTCAGCTGTACACAAAGTTTGTTACTTGGGGCACTTGCGCTGTTTGTAACTCAATCTGGATTTTGCAATTTTCAATATCAAACTCCAATTAAACAACAATGTGCTGAGACTTGGCAGTTTTGTGCAGCACCAAGTGTTTATCTTGGTTATGGTACAATTAGAAACCTGCCTCTAGTAAAAATTGATACTGTGTATCACAGAAGTTTATCTATACAATGTGTTAACCTCCATCAGTGTTAACTAGCCTCTTCCAGGGTCACATACGAGTGCTAAACTTCACTTCTGCACTTTCCTGTTGTTGCAGTGAGACTCAGGAGGTTTGTCTGCAATATCTGACAACACATTGGTATGAGGTAGAGCATTGCTTCCCCCTCAAAGTGAAAAGCAGCTAATGCATTTTGTGCAGTATATGATATAGGATTCATTATGTTACTATGCTAGTTATTTTAACGAATGATGTTCCTCCGTAGGAGCACTCTACGGCAGCCATGACCATCTGTGAGATTTCTCTTGCGTTGATAGACTCCTGTATTGTATGGTGGATATCCTTTTTGCTCGCATCCCCTCCCTTGGGTTTCTTACTAGCTTCTGATGAGTGTTGCCATTTGGACACAATATGGTGGCTGGTGAAAATCTGCCCATTTATTTCGACTCCAGTCTATAAATGTGCAACGTGATCTTCTGGCCAGAAGTGATAGTTAATCTAAGGGGTGTGATTGCCTCCTGAAACACAGCGTTCCGAT
>NC_063370.1:16550038-16605057 GCF_021869965.1 Rhincodon typus
ATATGCTGCTTGGCCTGCTGTGTTCATCCAGCTCTGCACCTTGTTGTCTCGGATTCTCCAGCATCTGCAGTTCCTACTATCTCTGATTCACTTGTTAAATAACCTTGAGTGCCAGCAGAATTCTTTGCACAATCAGTTTTGGACTGTCACTTGGCCTTGCAGCATGGCACGCTAGCATGACCTGGAAGCTCCATAAATTAATGCACAGAAGGAACATGCACACATTCTTCCTGTTTCAGCTCCACAAAATGGGTAACAGGCATTTGCTAGTTTATTTTTCAGGGTAGTGTCCTAATCAGTCAAGAGTCGAATTGCCTGCTTTGAAGTCTAAACGAAACCTGGCAGTTAACAGTCAACGTTCATTAATTGATGCATTCTTATGGTAGTCCACTTGCCAACTAAGTAACACTGTTCTCATGAAGTGTGAATGTTGGCTTTCTCTTTCGCTGGTATTCTTGCAAATTGCCCTGATAGTGCAAAATGAAAAGATGGATGGTTCTTACTGTACGATAAGTATTGCAGCAGAATAAAGTGAGCTAAGTCGGTGTGGACTTGTTGGACCGAAGGGCCTGCTTCCACACTGTAGGGATTCTATGATTCTGTGATCTATGTTCTAAACTTCAGAGGCACAATCAGCATCCCATAATCTTATAGTGTTATCCAATGAGCAAGTTGGAGGGCAGGCAAATTTGCCTTAGCCAGTTAGAGTTGTTGTGCTTGGTTTAAAATTGTTATAATTGACTGGTGCATTCTTCATGGCGATTTATCTACCAGAGTTCACAGATTTACCGAGTTGATACATCTTTGGTATTCTTGCTCAATGTCCTGATGAGTGCACGACAAAAGGCTTCGAGGGTCTTATCTCAGTAAATATTAAAATAAATTAATTGGTCATGCATCTGTTTGCATGTAGCACTGGAGGCAGAATGCCCATTGCATTTGCCAGGTGTTTGCCATGACTTCTTTGAATCTTGCAGTGCAGTACATAAAGGAGTCTTTATTTATTTTGGACCAGGATTGGAGGGAGCTGTGGATAGAGGATGCATTCTGGCGGTTTCTTTTCTCCATTTTGCTGCTTGTCATAATGTTCTTATGGAGGCCATCTGCAAATAACCAGAGGTAGGTTTCCTGTTATCTGTTGTTCAGGGTCTTGTCACTGGCATGTTGAGTATCAGTACTTTGCGGAGGTGGAGGTGGAGGTGGAGGTAGCAAAAACCACAAATATTGATACTGTTTAATGTGAGGTTTTAAAATCTTGTGCGACACTGAACTTACTCTCTTCTCCCCCGATTTGCATCCACCTCCACTGTTGGCCTAAGCATTCAGCCATGTGCCGGAAAACTTTAGATTGGAAGAATAGAATCTAAACCTGCACAGATTAGAGTTTCTTTACAGTTTAACTGCAAACTGTATGAAGACTTCAATCACTATTTGAACTGACTCTATCAAATGCATCCAGCCAAAATTTTAAACGGTCTTTTTCAGTGCATAATGCACTTCATAAAGTCATGGAAATTCACAGCATGGAACCAGGCTCTTCAGCCCAACTTGTCCAGGCCACCCAGTTTTTGCAATTAAACTAGTCCCATTTGCCTGTGTTTGGTCCATATCCCTCCATACCTGTCCAAATGTTTCTTATATGTCAAAACTGTACTCTCCTTCACCACTACCTCTGACAGCCTGTTCCAGACACTCCCCATCCTCTGTGTGGAAAAAAAATTGCCCTCTGGGCCGTTTTATATCTCTCTCCCTCATCTTAAACCTATGCCCTCTAGTTTCAGATTCCCATACCCTGGGGAAAAGCTGTTGGCTATCTACCTTATGCCTCTCATGATTTTATAGACCTCTACAGGGTATCCCCTCAGTTTCCTATACTCCAAGGGGAAAAGTCCCAGCCTTTCCTTTTATAACTCAAACCATCCAGTCCAGGCAGCATCCCGGTAAATCCCTTCTGCACTTTTTTTTTTTCCCTAGTTGAATAATATCCTTTCTATAATAGGGTGACCAGAACTGCATGCAGTACTCCAAATGTGGCCTTAGCAATGTCTTATACAGCTGCATCAAGACGTCGCAACTCTTATCCTTAATGCTCTGACCAGTGTTTGCACAGTAGGATTGCCAGAATGTTACTAGGCTAAGGGATTCAGTTAACTGGAGAGAAGAACTGGTGGGATAATCCTTAAAACCACAAAGTTTACATGGAGATTTAATGGAGAGGTTTGAAATGTTGAGAGATTTAGAGAGTGAAATCAAACTGAAACTGATTCCACTGACAAGGGTCTAACCAGAGTACAGATTTAAGGGAAAAAGTCTGGAAAAGGTAGTCAGTGGAATGAGATATGGTCCAGAATATGCTGCTTGGAAGTGTGATGGAAGCAGATTAAGTGATAACTCTCTGAAGGTATTTGGATAAACGCCTGGAAAGAAATCATTTTGCAGGGCTCTTGGGAGAGAACGGGGGAGTAGGACTAATTGGTTTGCAGTTTCTGTGAGCTGGTGCAGGTATTCTGAATCCAATCTTCCATGCCATGATTTTCTGTTTGTATGAAGTTACTGACTTCGGTGGTATTGCCAAGGGGTTGCTACAGTATTTCGGTTCTGTGCAATGCAATGTAAAATAACTGCTATCCTTTACTGCATTGCAGATATGCTTATTCTCCATTGGTAGATGAAGTTGATGATGAAGAGGAAGAGGAGCAGTTGATCAGTGAGGCTTTTGGTGAGTTTGGCTGTTTAATATGTTAAGACATTTCCAGTTATTCGCTTTCCTTTCATGGCCTTGATGTCTCAGCACCAATAACCAATGCTGTAATTGATGTAGTTTCTTTTGTAGAGTTGGGAATTGTGATATTGCGGGGTCGTGAAAGATGCTATATAAATGAGGTTGTAGACGTACTCGCCAAGCCAGTGGGTTTGATTGCAAACGTTTCGTCACCCTGCTAGGTAACATTGTCAGCGTGCCTCCGGTGAAGCATTGGTGCGCTGTTATTTATGTGCTTCGATTTGCTGGGGTGGTTGGTATTACTTCCGGTTTTGTTTCTCAGTGGTTTGTACACGGGGTCTAATTCAATGTGTTTGCTGATGTCGTTCCGGTTGGAATACCAGGCCTCCAGGAATTCCCTGGTGTGTCTGTTTGGCTTATGCGATTATCGACGTATTGTCCCAGTCGAATTTGTGTTTCTTGTTGTCCATACATAGTGAGAGAAGTGAGAATTGGTCGAGTCTCTTGGTGGCTAGTTGGTGTTCATGTGTCCGTTTGGTCAATTTTCTTCCGGTTTGGCCTATGTAGTGTTTCTCACAGGTCTTGCACGGTATTTTGTATATTAGCCCAATTCTGGCAGTTTTGGGTATGGGATTCTTTATGATTGTCAGTAAGTGTCGTAGAGTGGTTGTCGGTTTGTGGGCTACTCTGATACCCAGGGGCCTGAGTAGTCCTGTGGTCATTTCTGAAATGTCCTTGATGTATGGTAGCGATTCTGGTCATGTTGTGTCGTCCTGTTGTGTTCTGTCTCGGAGGTAACGGCGGATTGTGCTTTTCGGGTATCCATTTCTTTTGAAGACTCTATACAAGTGTTCCTGTTCTGCTTTGTGTAGTTCCAAGTTGCTGCAATGTTTTGTGGCTAGTTTAAATAGTCCTGATGCAGCTCTTTGTGGGTGTTGGGTGGTTGCGAGTGTAATTGGGTATTTGGTCCATATGTGTGGTCTTCTATATATGCTAATCTGGCGGAATTTCCTGTTGTTTTTGCGTTCTGCTGTTATGTCCAGGAAGGGTAGTTGGTGATTGTTCTCTCTTGTGAATTTTATCCTGGTAAGTATGTTATTTGTGTCAGTTTCTTCCAGTTTGGTGCGTTTAATAATCAAAGGTGTCATCTACGTATCAGCCAAAGTTTGGGTTGGATAGTGGGGAGTGCTGTCCGTTCTAAACTTTGCACTACTGGTTCTGCGATCAGCCCTGATATTGGGAATCCCATTGGTGTTCCATTGATTTGTTTGTATATGTCGTCATTGAAGGTAAAGAGGGTTGTGAGGCACAAATCTGGTGATTTTGTAGTGGTGTCCTTTTTTATTGAGGTTGGTGTCCTGGGTTGTCTGCTTCCTTGATTCGTCTAGCAGTGTGGAAATTGTTTCTTTGGCTAGACCAATGTTTATGGACGTAAATAGTGTTGTTATGTCAAAGGATTATCATCATCTCGTCCTTATCTATCCTGGTGTCCTTCATGTTGAGGAATTGTTGGGATGAGTGGATGGGGTGGGTAGTGTCTTCCACTAAGCATTTCAATTTCTGTTGTAGTTCTTTGATGTACCTGGCAGTGAGACAATGGGTCTGAGGGGGGATCCCCAGTTTATGTGCCTTGGGGAACCTGTAGAATCAGTGTATTCACAGTTGTGGTGTGTCCAGGGAATACATGCCCAACAAAAAAAGCCCTCGCTGGTTGTGCTGCCACTGACGAATGATACTACTAAGTAATTACATATTTGAAATAATTTGCTCGTGACTGCTGGCCTATCCAAGAGGGACAACACTTTATAAATTTAAGCTGTTGACTACGGTTTCTGCATTGCATACAACATTTTATTCTGTGTTCACTGCATCTTCAATTCTCTGGAGCCATTAATGGTTTAATTATTTCTTCTGTCTTCAGAGGGAATGAAGATAAGACCCATAAAATCGGAATCTAATGGCACAGTCAAACCCAACAAAACGGTGAGTGAGCTTTCATTGCTGCTGCCCAGTGCAATAAACTTTTGCTTTATCATCTCAGCCTTCGCTGTTGGTGCTTTCCTCACAGCCACCAATGTATAAACTAATGATATCTTAAGACTTTAACACTGCTTCTAATTGAAGGGAAAAATACATTATTAGTCCATTTAAGCTGCATGAAATGTTGAGACCAGTGTTCTGAGTGGATTGGTGACAACAGTATTGTGTTGAATAGGTGCATGTGTCGAACAGCCTGTGTAGGCTTCATGTTCCAAAATGATTCCTTTCTGTGCTCAATCTGCGCACCTTCAGTACATGCAAAACAGCGAGTGTGCCCCTGATATTCTGCCAACTGGGGGCAAGACTTCCTCTTTTACCTTAATAATGCATCGTGAAATGTGGGATTAAAAATAAATGTTCTTTAAGTGCTATCTTAAACACTGCCATTCTTAAGATTTCCTAGAAAGTAGTGTTCAGCCAAAATCTTCCTGTAATGCTTATAACGCTTTTAACATGCAGAACTGAAACCAGTCTCATCTGTTCCTTCTCCAGCATCAAACACTTGACCCCATTTGGGGCAATATGCCATTACTAATCCAGCTTTTCCACTTCTATAATTCAAATCTGTCTTGGTGTAAATAGGCTCTGTGGTTACGCTGGTACAGTCATTCCTGAACTTTCAGAAGGCACTGTTACTTTTGCAAGATTGAAAATGATGATTCAGTGCTCATTAGGCTAGCCTGCTTATAAACAGTGCCACCCTCCTGAAGCCAGGGAGTCATAAATAGCATGGGGAAGCAAACAATCTATTCAATTTGGCCTATTTGTTCTTCTGGATACATTTTTACTGTGGATCTTGGTGTCATTCCGTGCTACACTTCAGAGATTAGGATCTACAGAGAAATGTGTATCAGATGGAAAGTAACTTCCAGTTCATTCTCCACTTTAAAACACAACATTGTTTTATTCTACATGATAATCCAAAGAACTGCAGATGCTGGAAATCTGGAAGAAACTCGGCAGTTCTGGCAACATACTTCAGCAAGGATTTCAACAAGGATCCGCATGGTAGACTAGTTAGCAAGGTTAGATTACAAGGAATCCAGGGAGAACTGTTTGGATACAAAATTGGCTTGAAGGTAGAAGACAGTGCATGGTGGTAGAAGGTTGTTTTTCAGACTGGAGGTCTGTGACAGAGGTATGCCTCCAGGATCAGTGCTGGGCCCACTGCGTTTTGCCATTTATATAAAGGATTTGGAGTGAATATAGGAAGAATAGTTAGTAAGTTTGCAGATGACACCAAAACTGGTGGTGTAATGGACAGTGAAGAAGGTTATCTGAGTACAATGGGACCTTGATCAGATGGGCCAACGGATGGCAGATGGAGTTTAATTTAGATAAGTGAGGTGTTGCATTTTGACAGGGCAAACCAGGGCAGGACTTGGACACGTAATGGTAGAGTCATGGGGAGTATTGTCGAACAAAAAGACCTTGGGTTGCAGATTCATAGTTCCTCGGAGGTGGAGTCGCAGGTAGACAGGGTAATGAAGAAAGCATTTGATACGCTTGTCTTTATTGGTCAGTGCATTGAGTATAGGAGTTGATGCCATGTTGTGGCTGCACAGGGCATTAGGTAGGCTGTTTTCAGAATACTGCATTCTGCTCTGGTCTCCCTACTGTAGAAAAGAGGTTGTTAAAATGAAAGGATGCAGAAAAGATTTATGAACATATTGCCAGGATCGGAAGGTTTAAGCTGTAGAGAGGGGCAGAACAGGCTGGGGCTATTTTTTCTGGAGCATTGGAGTTTGAGGGGTGACCTTAGAGAGGCTTATAAAATTATGACAGGCATGGATAGGGTGAATAGCCAAAGTCTTTTTCCCAAAGTAAGGGATCCAAAACTAGTGGGCACAAGTTTAAGGTGAGAGGAGAAAGGCCCTTTTTAAATCTAAGGGGTGACTTTTTCATGCACAGGGTGGTGCGCGTACAAAATGAGCTGTGGTGGAAGCTGGTACAATTACAACATTTAAAAGGTCTGAATGGTAATATGAATAGGGAAGGGTTTAGAGGGTTATGTGCCAAATGCTGGCAATGGAACTAGATTAACTTAGGATATTCTGGCCATCATACACGAGTTGGACAGAGTTTATTTCTGTGCTGCACGATGCTATCCGGGGAGCAAGCAGAGTTTAAGTTTTGGATTCAGTGAAGTGTTCTGAAGAGTCCAACAATTTCTGTTTTTGGACTATCAAGGACAAATGATGTCTTGGATTGGTTTTGATCACCAAAAGGAGTTGGAGAGGAATTTCTTGGGTTTTTCTCTTGATTGCCTGACTT
Source organism: Rhincodon typus (assembly GCF_021869965.1). Lineage (NCBI taxonomy): Eukaryota > Metazoa > Chordata > Chondrichthyes > Orectolobiformes > Rhincodontidae > Rhincodon > Rhincodon typus. The sequence continues at coordinate 16,557,075 of NC_063370.1, forward strand.
AGGAAGACACATGGTATAGGGAATGTATATGTAAAACATCATAGCTGCGTAGAACATGCTAGCTGAGCTAGAAGACCTTTTCTTCTTTGTACTGAAACCAATGTCATTGCTGAGAACTGGAAGGTAAAGGTCACTGACCCGTGTGCTGTTAAATGAATGTTTTGCAGGATGAAGACCTCAAATGGGTTGAAGAGAACATCCCAGCCTCACTAACTGATGTGTAAGTCTCTTGAAGCTAAACTGGAAGCTGTTATCCCCACACCCACCCTTCCCTAACAGTCCCACTTTTGGTGTTTTGCAGTTTGTGTTACCCATCTTTCTGCAGTTAATCTATTGAGTCCAGTATTACTCTTTAGAACTGCTTAGTTTCATCAGAATGTTCTGTAAACATGTTTGAATGCCACCATAGCAGGTGAAATTTGAATTCAGTAAAATCTGGAATTAAAAACTAGCTGTTAAAAAGCTAATGTCAACTCTTTAACCACTGATAATTTTTGTAGAAATCTGTCTGGTTTTACTAATGTCCTTTAGGGAAGAAAATCTATCCTTACTTGGTCTGAGCTACATGTGACTTCAGACCGACAGCAATGTTTTTGACTCTTAACTGCTCTCTGAAAATAGCCTAACCTGTTCAAGGATAGGCATCAACTACCAAATCCTTCAATCCTTGGAAGAATAAAGGGGAATAAAAAAAAAATCAAGACTGCCGCACAAACACGCAGAGGGAGAATTGTGGGAGGTGCAGTCTTAAAGATGAGATGTTAAACCAAGGCCCTGTTTGCCACTGTGGGAGTTCTGCCTGCTCTCTTAGCCAATAATTATTTCCCAACCAAAATCATTGCTGATTGTTGGAGCTAAGATTGTGTGTTGTGGTTCCCAATATTACAATTGTGATTGCACTTGGAAAAGTGATTAATTAGCTAGGAAGTACTTTCCGACTTCCTGAGATCATGAAAGGCGCAATATAAATGCGTTGTTTTTACTCATTCATATTGCAGGTGCAACACTGTGGCCCAGCTACAAGGAGTCTGAAGCCAAAGAATGGTTTTTAATTGCTATTTCTTCACCTGACTTTTAAATTTACACTTCTGTTTGGCTCGATAGTACTGTACTCATTTTAAACTAACCATGCAGATTGAACAGTGCCTGTCACAGCATTGCGTGCACATTGGTTCCAACCTGTACAGATTTAAGCTGTATGGACGAGAAGTCTGTAATGCCCATTTATGTACAGCTATCTGATCTCCAACGTTATTGAGATACTGACATTGATCTCGTATCCTTGGATGCGGAGAACAAAAATAAACAGAGTTCTAATCCAGATTGCTGTCTGGAAGATGCATATGTGAGCAGGATTCGACTCCACTGTGATGCCAACCAGTCAAGTAGCCTGTCCAGTCTGGCCATTTAGTGCGTTTGTCATGATGCTCTACTGTGCTTTTATCTTTACAACATCATCTGAAGTGCTGGATTTTATTTATGTTGAAACTCCCTAGGGTTACTGACATTATATATTTAGACCAAATTTCCATGAAGATGAATGAAAGAGTTCTGCACTTTAACAAGAGATTGTTTACTCTGTTATTTCTCTGAACAACTGAGACTTGCGGGCCAGAATGTGGCACACACAGACCGTGTATCTGGCTCCAGAGACTTCAAGAAAGTAGATTGTATACTGCTTTCGAGTTCCTTCTCCAATTACAGGCTGTTTGCTCCCTGCATTTGCCAGTGATTGATCCTTTAGCACTCACTGGGAGCCTGAGCTGACAGTGTGTTTTGGGCAGCCATAAGGAGCAGCATTGGTAGCAACAGTGTCTGCCTGGGCCAGCTTCAGACAGGGTGGAGTGAAAATGCATCCCAGTATCCACTGGAATGAAAGGTTCAAACCTTGCAGACCCAGGGGTAGAGAGAGACTGGGGGTGGGGGTTGGAGCAAACAAGTTGGGGAGAGGCGGTGTGGTAGGAGTTTGGGGGGGCACAGTGCAGTGCAGGGTGGTGGGAGCCCAGGGTGTTTGTGGTGGAGAGAGGGGCGGGGGACATGTGTGCTTTAGTATGTCCCTTGGAACTCATTGGGTTGTACCCTGATTGTGTCCTACTTTGCCACCTATTGATGATTGCTGAGCAGAGATGATTTTTTTTTTTTCTTAACTTTGCATCTTCATTTCCTTCCTCTTTTTATCTTCCAGTGCATTGCCGACCCTGCTGGATTCAGATGAGGTAAAATACCACTTTGTGGTTTGCCTGCTTTACCTTTAACTGTAACAAAAACAGATTGCTGGAAATGCTCTGCAGATCGCAGCATCTGTGAACAGAAATCAGAGTTAATGTTTTGGATTTAGTGATGACTCTTCAGAACTGAGTTGGCTCAGAACAGTTAGCTTTAACTGTTCCAAATTAACCACTCTGCAAATGCCTCAACACTAAAGTGCCCAATGGTCTGGTTGCTAACAACTGAATGTGACTGAGCCCAACAGAACCACCAGCCTCATGGCCTACTTTCTAACCAGGGTAGAGTTGGTGGGTCTTAACTGGAGTATGGATAGGAGTGGTATTGCTAGAATTCCACAGCTGTGGATAACCAGCCATGAACTACTACCATTCCTGGGACAAACTACAGCATTAGAGCCTCTCTGCAGTGAGAACAGATTGCAGATGGTTGGTTTCTCTCCGTGTCTCATCTTTCACCTGAAGTAGCAACGTGTAGCCAGGAATTTGGGTAATCCCTTAAATGGGTGCAATGTGGGACAAAAGCATTTTAAGTTTTACACAATTAGCAATCTGGCTGCAGATTGCATTTATTTCAATAGGTGTGCTTTTTTCCCCTGTTTGATCGAAGTTTGTTTTGCCAACAAGGGCATGGAATGCCCTGCCTGCAAAAGTAGTAGACTCGCCAACTTTAAGGGCATTTAAATGGTCATTGGATAAACATATGGATGATAATGGAATAGTTTAGGTTAGATGGGCTTCAGATTGGTTTCACAGGTCGGCGCAACATCGAGGGCCGAAGGGCCTGTACTGCACTGTAATGTTCTATGTTCTATGTAACCGCAAAAACCGTTGCAAACAATGTAATTGGGCAGCACTGAAAAGATTGGTTTCTTTCTGTTCAATTTTGACCTGAGGGAAAAAAAAATCCTTGATTATATTTGAATTCGTAATTTGGTGCAGTTTGATTGATACACCTGGGTTTATTAAATCACTGGTTCAGTCATGTATCTGTCAATAATGAAATCTTAAATGAGCAAAAATGGTTGTAAAGATATACAGAAATATTTATGTCGAGTACAGATTTGTATTGGAACGTGACATTTCATATCTTTTAAAATGTTCCTATTGGTATCGTTGCTCAAAAGAAAGGAGCTTAGTTTTTAGCTACGCCTAGGAAGCTTGTGCATGACTGCAGTTGGCGGAAGGGCCCAGTGGTGATTATCTTGATTTCTAGGTGTGCTCCATTTGAGAATGGGCTCACGGGACAGAAAATAAGGAAACTTGATTTGCACTTAAAATTCCACTATCTTTTGAATAGTTTGGATTTTGGATGAAGTGCAAGTTGATTCCGCAGTAGCTATTAAACATTTGCATTGTTAATTCTTGTGACTCATTCAATTTTTTTGTTTTGTCCTGTTTCAGGAAATAATGACGACCAAGTTCGAAATCTCCAAAATGGAATAATTGGTGATTGTTACAGGCAAAGCTTTAATTTTGAAATCCACATCTTCTTCTGCAGCAGATTTAACTTTTGGATCTCTTTTATTTAAAAGAAAATGAAGAAACATCTGAAATGTTCTTGGTGTTGTGACTTTCTGAAATGGCATAAAAACATTACTTTTCATTTTGGAAACTCGGCCAATCAGTTTTATGAAACTATTTTTAAAGCACTGCTTTTATGTTCTCTCCATTGCCCCTGAAACTTGGTTTAAATTCTATGAAATGCCACCAGCAGAATTCTTTGGAGCCAAGGTGTTCTCTGCATGGGAGTGCGAGGATCACGGACCAAGCTGAGCAAAGTAATTGTGATTCCAGTGAAACCAGCTGGGCATTGTAAAACATATACCACCTGTATGTGAAGGTGGTTAGGCTGAATATTTAGATATGGTACGTCCATGCCTGTCTATACGCAAATAGCCTTTTTGTCATTATTTAAGACAAATAATAAAAAGGAACAAAGCCAATAGTTTGAGCAATATCAACTGTGCCAAAAAGAATAGGCACAGAATATCGTCTGTACTTGGCAATCATGCGTCCTTTCTTGAAATGTTTGCCACGCACTGTTGGGTGCTTCTGAGCTGTAACTGAAAACTTATTTATGAGCAGCTTGCAAGTGTGCATTTTTGCCCAAAGTAGCAGCTGAACTCTGACTTGAGCCCGTGATTACTTAATGGTTCAACTTGTGTGGCCTTACAAAGGACACTTGTGCACCTTAACGGCATAATGTACTTGTTTTAATATCCTGCTATCCTTCAAAAGCAGCCTGTCTCAGCAACATCAGGTGAGTTCTAGGTTTACTGGTATATGTTTCACTCGGTTGTATGTCAGAGAAACTGTCATTGTGAACTCTGAAATGTATACTGATGTTGCTTATTATTTTATCCTCGGGATGCTGAGGATCTGTAACAAACTATGCATTAATCCATACATTAATGATGACTTTCCATTTTGGGAGTTTTTCCTGTTGGAAGTTCATGGCAGACAGCAGTGACTGTGAAACTCTTGCAAACAAATATTGCAGTATAGTGTTGCTACAGGTAGTTTTTTTTTAACACCATGCTCTTGGGGGCTTTAACTGAATGTTACAGGAGCAGATCACATAACTCATTATACACTGTTACCACTCCCCTCCACCCCACTCTATAAGGAGCCCTCTGATGGCTCTTCAGAAAAATCTGATAAAGTAGTTTAGGAACTCCTTGCCCACTGCCCTGGAAATCTAAATGCAACTGGTCAATTTGTGCTTTGATATATTTTCCAACTCTGCAGTGCCATTCAGGTTGAGATTTTCCTGGAATTCCAGTGTGTGGTCACTTCTGTCGAGTGTATGAATGTGTGCTCTGGCTTTAAAAGCAATGGCCATCCCTGGTCAAATAGCCAGTCAGCACTATCCAGGATAGCCACTGAGGGGTGAGATAGTTCAGTCGAGGCTGACTCTTTTTTTTTATATTAAATTTACTTATCAAAATATTTCGAGTGAGTTTCATCTTTGTTTTACTCCCTACTGTTCTAAATTGAGGGTTGCTTCATTAACCTTCTCAACAACAGCAGAACTTTATTCTGTAACTTTATCGTGGAAAGATTATTTATTTGCAAAATTTTCCTTCAGTTATTGTAAGGATCAGTTTTTTGCATGAGTTTGAACAAGCTGTGTTTTTTCCAGTACGAGTCATGGTGAGGATAGCTTCAGGTCTCTGATACCTTATTTGTGCATTGTTGTCCTCCAAAGCTTGAGTTCCAAAGTGTCTCTCTTGTAGGGAACTGTGTAATATTCTGCATTGACATATTTCACTGTTTTATTTACATGTAGTTTGAGTTATAGTTTAGCTTTAGTGAAAAAACGTCTGTGGTTGATGCTTCTGTTACCGACTGGCAAAATACACTGTAAACTGGTAATAGAGAGGTCACAAGTACAGCTACAGTGTTTTCTGAAGATGGCTTCAGCCCAAATTAAAGGTGTGAATTCCAAAGTGTGACTGTACAACACTAGCCGAGATTCGTTCCAGATTGGACAGAGTGCAGTTGCATCCACAAATATGTACATGTGAACTGCTTACGGGCTTCACATCAGATAAACACAGCATTGATATTGAAATGTATTGTCGGCAGATTTGTACTGTTTCTGTGAAGAATCGATAAATCATTTCGTAAAATTGAGTCTTGTTTAAAGAAACAACTATTGTGGCTATATTTGGTGTTGCTATTTGAGGCAAATGAAACACTAACTACTTTGGGTCTGTTTATTCCTGTTTTGTGCAGCTGTCACTAAAATGCATCAATTTTCATCTGTCTCTTTATCTGATATGTATAACAGAATTCTGCTGTTGAGGGCAAAAGTTCATTATCATACAGTTACATGTTTGTAAAACAACACGCTTAAGAGGTATGTTTCCAGCCAGGTTTCCATAGATTCAGGGTAGGGCTCCTGAATAGTTGCAGATCCGATTTCACAGTCAACTTGCTGCAAGCACTTGGCCCGCAAAGATGGCTTAATGGTAATCTCACTTGACCAGTAATCCAGAGGCCCAGGCTAATGCTCCAGGACATGGGTTCACGTTCTACTACGCTGGCTGCTGGAATTTAAATTCAAATAATAAATTTGGAATGGAAAGCTGGTGTCTGTGATGGTCAGCAATTGATGTAAAAACCCACCAGGTCTCTAAAATCCTTTAAGGGAAGGTCAAGATCTTTAGACCCACAGTAAAGTGGTCCTCTGAAATGACCTAGCCACTCAGTTCAAGGATGATTAGAAATGAGTAACAAACAACGGTTTTGCAAACAATGCCCACATCAAAGAATAAGGATAAAAAGGCAAACAGTTTAGATCACTGTAGGCTGTGGGTAGATACCTACTCAGGTGTCCATGTTGGAACAATGTGTGTTTACATATCCTGGGAGAAATCTAACCTCTGGCTGAGAGTCTAGCCAACAGAACAGATTTGAAACAGGCTATAATGAAACAACTGCGGATGCTGGAGGTCCGAAATAAACACAGGATGTGCAGGAGAAACTCTGCAGGTCTGGCAGCATCTGTGGACAGAGAAAGAGTTAACATTTTGAATCCTGTGATCTTTCATCAGAAACATTCACAGAGGGCTTAACTCTTTCTCTGTCCACAGATGGTGCCAGACCTGCTGAGTTTCTCCAGTGCTTTGTTTTTGTGTTGATTCAGATGAGCTGTCTTTGTGTGACATTGAGATAGGGGACAGCATGCTTTCACATTTAGGAGGGTCAGTTGGGCAGATCCAGCGATCTGGATGTTAAACATCAAGTGCAGTCCCAAACCCCTAAACTTTGATTTGGATCAATGCGATGGTACAATATAAAGTTTATGTAATTTGGCTGCAAATTGATTGCTTCCTTTGGGGCCAGAACGTTCAATAGCTGAGAACCTGGTCAGATGCTAGTCACTTTCGAGTGTATTGTGGAGATATCCTGGATAGCTGTGATAGCTTACCACACTTTTTTAATAAGTAGCAATAACTAGTATGAGTGGCTCATCCTTTTTGGTCCTTATGATACTGTTGACCATTGTAACCTGGATACCTTTCAGTTTGGTTGTAAAATGGATCTCTCCTCCTCTGTCCCCCTCTATCATCTGTCTCACCCTTTCCACCCTCACCTTCACGCTCTTTTCCACCACTCTTTCAGTTACTGTATTCTGATAAAGTGAAACAGGAAAAAGTGTGAATTCGGCACTGGGTACTGAGTGACATGGCACCATTTGATCCAAATCTCTGAATGCCAGTTTTCTTCAAGCACATCTACATTCTAACAGGCTTTGATTGTATCAATATGCAATAGGTCTGCAGTATTTATTTTTTGTACTATTTATAGGATTGGAATATTTGGAAACCAACTGACCATAAGCTGACGGCATCCTGCTGTATAGGAGGCCCTGAAGTCTTTTGGATAGCTTAAGTAATGTTTGTGGTTCAGTATAACACAAAAATAAACTACAGATGGATGTCTAGCTGAGTAGACACAGACTAGCATTGTACGTAATTATTGTTGGATGGGCTACTTGGTAAATACTTATCCATCAAATGGGTTCAACAAGTTTTCTTGTATTTCAGGATGTTGGGGATGAAATTTGAGGGAAAATGTTTGCACTCAAGCTGAGGGCTCTTAGTGGTGAGACTGAAACTTGTCAGTACAGGCTCTGTATTGAGTACATCATAATCTGAGCCTCTGATCCACAGTAGTCACAAGCTTGAGTCCCAAGTTTAAAAGAGCACCATGAACGGCACCAGCCTTATTGGACCCCTCACACCACCGCCACCCCCCACCCGCTCCAGTTATCAGCATCACATCCCCTGGCCTGAGATGGTCGTTCAGCATCAAAGATGGGACAGTACTGTGCTGTAGATTTATACTCATTTGAAGCTAGATTGTGATTCACAAAGACTCTTAAAGTCACCTGATAACAGGAAACCTTTATCCCATTAGTGTGGACTATATTGGAACCAAGGTTCTTTGGAAAAGGAGAATGATTCACGAGTAACAAAAAGAGATTGCTGGAAAAGCTCAGCAGGGCTGGCAGCATCTGTGAAGAGAAATCAAACTTAACGTTTTGGGTCCGGTGACCCTTCCTCAGACTGGTGGTAGCTGGGAAAATCGGTTTATATGCAGACGATAGTGTTATAGCTGGGGGCCAGAATAGAATTGGCAGAAGGAATGTTCCACGTACCCCACAAAGAGACAGGCATAGCTGGGCACCCATGCAGGTTCCCATGGCCACCTCTAATGATTCACAAGTATTAGTTTCAGAGAAGAAATGCATTGAGTGCCTAGTTTCCTGCTTGCCTCCTTGTAAATTGCACCAATCACTGACCAACCATCTAGTAAGTAATTCTCTCGGCCCTTCTTGAGACTGCATTCCATCCTTGGTTTGACTTGCGCACTTAGTACTGTGTGAAACATTGCAGCACTGATTGGATGAGCTGTCAAGGATGGGCCTCAACTTTAATTGGTGGTGTATATGACTGAAAGATATGAACCCATCTGGCGGAGATTGGTAGATGTGTGATGAGAGTGTAGTGAATTGACCAACCTATGAACCTGTTTGGTGTGTTTGTAGGCTATGACATTAAATGGTACTTTCATGACTTTGACTAGTTGTGTGAGGTTATCGACCTCCTTGCGCCACTTATGAGCACAGATTTTGCGATTGATTGTGTCATTTTTCTATTGCTGTTTCACAGTTGGGGCATTGTTTTTGAACAGGGAGCAGGAAAATGAGCTGTTCTTCATTGTCCTGGCAATCCAGTGGCCCCTGATGAAGGTGCTTGAATTGGATGTTGGCCAATTGGAGAGGTAGACTTGTGTGTGATTTCCCCCTGTGGTTGAATATCCTGCCAATGATCAGCATCCAAAATTGAATGTGGCCACTTAGATGAGACACCTGAAGGATCCTACAGTATTGCCCCAGAATGTGAGGAATAGTGAAAAAGAGCTACAAAAACAGAAGTTACTGGAAAAGCTCAGCAGGTTTGGCAGCATCTGTGAAGAAAAAATCAGTTAACGTTTTGGGTCCGGTGACCCTTCCTCAGAACTGATGGTAGCTGGGAAGGTTTCCTCAGAACTGATGGTAGATGAGAAAACAAGCTTCCCTCACTTCTGAGGAAGGGTCACCGGATCCAAAACGTTAACTCTTTGTTTTCTTCACGGATGCTGCCAGACCTGCTGAGCTTTACCAGCAACTTCTGTCTTTGTTCCTGAATTACAGCGTCCACAGTTCTTTCGGTTTTTACTTTGTGGAAAAGATCTAATTGTTTGGTTGCAACATGGTGTCACTGCTTGCTAACATTTGCAGCAGAAGATTGAGGGCTCACATTGGATTTGAGACAGACAAACCCAAAATATGGGTTAACACCTCTGTGGATGCTGCACTGTATTGAGAGGTAATGCCGTCCTTAAGGTGAGATAACCTAATTTCCTATCTGCTCAGGTGGGTGTAAACTATTCCATGACATGAGAGGACTTGAATATAAAAGCAGGGATGTACTACTGAGGCTTTATAAGGCCCTGGTCAGGCCACATTTGGAGTATTGTGTGCAGTTTTGGGCCCCATATCTCAGGAAAGATGTACTGGCCCGAAAGCAGGTTCAGAGGAGGTTCACTAGAATGGTCCCAGGAATGAAAAGCTTAATGTAGGAGGAACGTTTGAGGACTCTGGGACTACACTCATTGGAGTTTAGAAGAATGAGGGGGGATCTAATTGAAACTTAAAGAATACTGAATGGCCTGGACAGAGTGGATGTTGGGAAGATGCTTCCATTGGTAGGAGAGACTAGGACCCGGGGGAACAGCCTTAGAGTAAAGGGAAGACCTTTTAGAATGGAGATAAGGAGAAACTTCTTCAGCCAGAGAGTGGTGAATCTATGGAATTCACTGCCACAGAAGGCTGTGGAGGCCAGGTCATTGAATACATTTTAAGACTGAGATAGTTTCTTGATTATCACGGGGATCAAGGGTTACGGGGAGAAAGCGGGAGAATGGGGTTGAGGAACTTATCAGCCATGATTGAATGGCAGAGCAGACTCGATGGGCCGATTGGCCTAATTTCTGTTCCTATGTCTTATGATCTTATGGACACTTAATCTAGTCGTTATTGCTATTTGTGGGAGCTCGCTGTTTGCAAATTTGTTGTTTCCAATGTTATATCAGTGTATGGACTGCTCTTTAAGATATCTTGAGTTTGTAGATATTTTGTAACCGACCTGTTCGGCAAAGTTGTGACAACTCTGAAGCACGTGGGACTTGAACCAGGTCTCCTGGCTGGTTCAGAGGTAGGGACACTCCCACTGTGCCACAAGAGTCCAATCTTGTTTGTAAATTGAGTGATATAAATGCAAATCATTCTGTAACACTGCTTAAAATGTAACCATTTTAACTAGGCCAGATGTTAGTGTATGCCCTTGAATAGGGGTTTTTGTGGAGTGCATTCCTCTGAAATTGGATTATTGTCTGTCAGCTTTCCTAGAGTAATTAAAACTACAGTGGGTAGCACTGCTGCCTCAGCATTGGAGACCCAGGTTCGATTCTACCCTCGGGTGACTGTGTGGAGTTTGCATATTCTCCCCATGTCTATGTGGGTTTCTTCCAGGTGTTTCAGTTTCTTCCCACAGTCCGTTAATATGCAGGCTAAGTGGATTGGCCATGCTAAATGCCTGTAGTTTCCAGGGATGTGTGGGCTAAGTGGGTTAGCCATGGGAAATGCAAAGTTAGAGGTGTAGGATGGGTCTGGGTGGAATGCTCTTCAAAGGGTCAGTGTGAACTAGATGGGCTGAATGGCCTGCGCCCACACTGTAGGGATTCCATGAAAACTAGATGTTAGAATAGTAATACATGCAAGTTCTTAGGGGATATGCAGAATAGATGGCGATAAATGTTTCCCCTTCAAGAGGTCAGAAACCAAGAGGCACACTTTTTTAATGCAAGAAGTAGGAGATTTAGAGGCGATTTGAAGTTTATTTTCACCCGGGTTGGTGGGTATGTGGAACTTGCTGCCTACAAGGGTGCTGGACGAGGGAACCGTCCAGATATTTGAGAACTGTTTTAGATGAGCGCTTGAAACTCCAAAACATACAAGGCTACAGGCCAAGTGCTTGAAAATGGGATTAAAATAGATAAATGTTTGATAAGTGCAGACACAATGAGCCAAAGGTCTCTTTCTGCATTATAAAAGTTCTATGATTAAGGTGCCTGGGGTAAGCTGCCTTCCCCCAGTACCCTATCTGAAGTGGGCATCTGCAGATTGAAGTGACCAGTTTGTAGTCCTGGACAAGTCTGTGTGTCTCTCCCTGATGATGCTGGCAGTCCTGTCCCCAGTGTAGTCTGTAAGAGGATAATATTTTTAAAAATGTCTTTGTTGATATAAATCACTTCAGGCCCACCAGAGAGACAGCAGCCCAGGACCAGGAATCAACTCCAAATAATAACAACCAAAAATAGTAACTGAGTGAATGAAACATTTTACCAACTTCCTTACAGTAGTTAAATAGATATCAAATTGCATCCCCAGACTCACTCAAACAGCACCGGAATGTTTTGCCTGGCCAATGAAACCAATTGGAAATGGCACATTTTGTGTAGCTATAAACAATTCCGCCAGAGGCTCTATAAAAAAATCTCAGATAACATCCACAGCTCCATTTTCACTGCCCAGCATGGCTTTAGGTAAGGAGACAGCTGTGTTACAGCTGAGGTGTGAGATTTCAATTTAAGATTAAATTGCAATATTTAAGTGTGGTTGGTATAAAGTACAATTTGATGCCTGGTTGGATTTAATTTGCAATGACATAAGGCAGAGCTGGGTTTAAGTTGCAACAATTTAATGCAAATTTGTGTCTAAATTGCAATAATTGATTGCAAACTTTGGGTGTAAATTGTGCTCTTAATTGTCATTGTATTGGAGTTGTGACTTTGCTCAGAAAGGTAAAAGGAAATTTTTCATCAAGGAGGTATCTCTGGCTGCTGAATTATCCCCAGTGCTGGGAACTGAAGTTTTATGCTGGCCCCTGTGCTTTACCAACTCTAAGGAATGAGAAAATCCTGATACTTGGGCCTTTTAATAATTATTGCCGAGAGACATAAAGAAGGAGCTTTGTATTCATGTGTTACCTGCAGTTGTACTTTAGTGGGAGGGATGTGGGACTTGTGAATGAGGATTAAATTTGATGGAGAAATCTGCTGGAAATAAAGTGAAGATCTGGGAGATGAATATTTCTGGAGCTTTCTGCCTTTATTATTCCTGATCTAATTTGAGTGAATGGGAACTGATTTTCCTCATGCATCAGGACTGCAGTTATACCCTTGGCTGGGATCAGCACAGTCACTGCCAACAAAAGCCTGGTTCAGCCACATCTGGAGTATTGTGTCCAGTTCTGGTTGCCTCATTACAGGAAAGATGCAGAGGAGATTTACCAGGATGTTGCCTGGAATGGAGCGAAGGTCTTATGAGGAAAGGTTGAGAGAGCTAGGGCTTTTCTCTTTAGAACAATGAAGGATGAGAGGTGACTTGATAGAGGTGTACAAAATGATCAGAGGTATAGATACAGTCGACAGCCAGAGACTTTTTCCTGGGGTGGAGGTAGCTATTATGAAGGGGCATAGTTTTAAAGTGAGTAGAGGTAGATATAGGGGAGACGTCAGAGGTAGGTTCTTCACTGAGTGGTAGGGGCATGGAATGCATTGCCGGAGAGGGTAGTGGAGTCGGCCTCAATAGGGGCATTTTAAGCGGCTATTAGATAGGCATATGCATGATAGTATAAGGTAGGGGTGGAGGTTAGATAGACCTTAGGATTAGGGTAAAAGTTTGGCACAACATCGTGGGCCGAAGGGCCTGTACCGTGTTGTACTGTTCTATGTTCTATGTTCTAAAACACATTGCTCCCTATCTCTTCCATGGAGATTTCACAGGGAAATGTTTGAAGCAAAAGAGTGGAGCATTTCTGAAAGCAACTTGAAATTACTTAACTTTAGAAAATTTAAGACAAAACGCTACCAAATGGATAGATGCTTTTGAAAGCTATTGTGATTTCAGTTGTGTTGGTATCTGGAATCTTTGAGGTCAACTTGAGAGGACAGACCGCATCACCAACAGGGCTGCCCTCCCTCTACGCTGACCCTCCGACCGGGCTGCCCTCCATCGGTATTGCACTGCAACAGCAGATGGAATTATGTTAAAGTGTGGAGACCAGGGCTTGAACAGAGAGCCTTTTGGTTTGGACTGGCTGGTGGGGGGGATTGCATGATTTTTCACTCTACACTGAGGCACAAAAGCTGTATGGACTCTCTTCTCTGAATCTTCTACCTCTCACACTGTTCCTTTAAGACACCCTTAAAACCACTAACATCTGCTTACTTAGTTACTAAACTGTGGATAATAGGTTCTGTACTGGAATGGAAGGCTGAACTTCACTTTGGAAGTGAGGAAATAGGAACTCTGGACTGTTTCTGGATCCTGAGCCAATTCCTGGAAGCTAAACATGCTCAGCTGGAATTTTGATTTGGGGTGAACCATAGTAATCATCACCGGAAATCCTGTGGGTGCGATCTGAGTCGGAGGTCTCCCAGCTCAAGGAGCAGCAGGCTCCAGTGAAAGGTAAATAAATGAGAAGGGCCCTTGACAGGAGAGTGCCCCCTCAGGCAGTTTTTTAACGAGTTGGCTCATTGGCTAGCACTGCTGCCTCAAGCGCCAGGGACCTGGGTTCAATTCCTCCCTCGGGCGATTGTCTGTGTGGAGTTTGCACATTCTCCCTGTGTCTGTCTGGGTGGGTTTCCTCCGGGTGCTCTGGTTTCCTCCCACAGTCCAAAGATGTGTAGGCTAGGTGGATTGGTCATGCTAAATTGTCCGTAGTGTTCAGGGATGTATAGAGTCGGTGGGTTATTGGGGATGGGTCTGGGTGGGATGCTCTGAGGGTCGGTGTGGACTTGTTGGGCCAAAGGGCTTGTTTCCAGACTGTAGGGATTCTATGATTCTTAAATACACCACTGTCTGAGGGTTGGGGGTAAGACTGCAGCCTCACACGGGCAGGTCTACCTGGAGCACTGACCTCATGGCAGTCAAACCTCACATCTAGGCACTGGTAAAATAGTAATGTCAGTGGATTAGTCATTCAGAACCCTCAGGTTAATGTTCTGGGGAAATGGGTGGACGGTAGCACAGTGTTTAGCATTGCTGCCTCTCAGTACCTAGGACCCGGGCTCGCTTCTAGCCTTGGGGGTGTGTGTGGTTTGTACATTTTCCATGGGTTTCCGCTGGGTTCTGGTTTCCTCCCACAGTCCAAAGATGTGCAGATTAGGTGGTTTGACCGTGGTAAATTGCCGTATAGTATCCAGGGATGTTCAGGCTAGGTGGGTTAGCATGGTTAAAAACCCCGTGTGTGATTAACAGGGATTGGTGGGATGCTGTTGAGAGGCCATTTGACCCATCTGCACTGCAGGGATTCTATTAGTTTCAATAATGGAATAAATGGTAACTTGTGGCCACTGTCAGTGGTCATTAAAAACCTATCTGGTTCACCAAAGTCCTTTTTTTGGGAAGGAAATCTGCCATCTTTGTCTGTTCTGGCCTACATGCAACTTCAAACCCACATGAATGCAGTTGGCCCTTAACTGCCCTCTGGGGAAGAGCAATGAATGCTGGCCTGGTCAGTATTCCCACATCCCCTGAATGAAATTAGAAAAACTGAAGGCTCTTAATGAACTTCATGGGCCATGTAGCCCTCCCTATCCTACTTACTCTTAAAGTAGATCTTTAGAGTGTGGTCATTGCCCTTCCTGAGGTAGCTGGTTTGTCCTCCTTCATGGAGAAATGATGAAGAGAATATTCAAGAAATAGGTTCAAGATCATGGAGGTAAGGAAGGAGAAACTGCCCCCAGTGGCAGAAGGGTCAATGACCCAGAAGGACATGCTCTAATATTAAAGCAAAACACTGTGGATGCCAGAAATCTGAATTAAGAACAGAAAGGGTAGGAAATTTTCAGCCAGGCAGACAACCTCTGAGGACAGAGAAATAAGATGTTCCTGTCCATGACTTTTCATCACAGCTCTGCCCTCTAATCTGCCAAGAATCTCTAGCATTTTCTGTCTCTATGACGGATTAGTAATTGGCAGAAAAATGGGAAGTGAAGAAAATTATTTTCTATGCACAGTTTCATGGAGCATCTGCACTCTGTGATAATTGACAACACCTTCTGGTTGTTAACCATTTTAACTCCCCTTCCCACTTCCTTGATGATATGCCCATCCTGGGCCACCTCCAGTGCCAAAATGATGCCACACGCAAACTGGAGGAGCAACATCTCACATTCTGTCTCAGGAGCCTACAGAGCCAATGGCCTGAACATAGATTTCACCAGTTTTAAAATCTCCCTACCCCCCTGGCCTCACCCCACGTCCAAACTTCCCTCATCCCTGCCTCCTTGACCTGACACAAACTGTACATCTTCCCCACCTATCTGTCCCACCCTTCCCTCCGACTAATCCCTACTACCCCCTACCTGCATCCACCTACCACCACCCCACCTACCTTTCCCCAGCCCCACCCATCGTCCTCGCCTCCTTGATCTGACACAACCTGTCCATCTTAGAGTCATAGAACTGTACAGCACGGAAACAGACCCTTTGTTCCAACTTGCCCATACCAATCAGATATATTAAATTAATCTAGGCCCATTTGGCCCATATCCCTCTGACCCTTCCTATTTATGTACCCATCCAGATGCCTTTTAAATGTCATTGTAGCAGACTCCACTGCTTTTTCTGGCAGTTCGCTCCATACATGCGCCACCTTCTGCGTGAAAAAGTTGCCTCTTAGGTCTTTTTTAAATCTTTCCCCTCTCACTTTAAACCTATGCCCTCCAATCTTCTCTCCCGCCGTTCCCACTGACCAATCTCCACCGTCTCCACCACCCCCTACCTGCATCCACCTATTACCATCCCACCAACCTTCCTCCAGCCCCAACCCTCCCCCATTTATTTACTTATGAGCTCCCCTTCCCCTCCCCAGTTCTGAACAGGGGTTGTACTGATATTTGAGTACTATTGAGTAGGGACCCAAAGTATTTTGGTAGTTACAAGGGTGTGTCTGCAGTAAGTTCAGTCCTGGTTTGTGTTGTAAGACATTATTTTGCTTATGATCTTTTAGAAAAGCCTTGGATTG
This sequence comes from Rhincodon typus, assembly GCF_021869965.1. Classification (NCBI taxonomy): domain Eukaryota; kingdom Metazoa; phylum Chordata; class Chondrichthyes; order Orectolobiformes; family Rhincodontidae; genus Rhincodon; species Rhincodon typus. The sequence continues at coordinate 16,573,453 of NC_063370.1, forward strand.
TGCTCGGACCACTTTGAATAGGTGGAATATGCAAATTCCCAGATTGTATCTATTGGAATGTTTTTATGATGGCTCATACAGGTTTGCATCCTGCAAGATCAAGACTACTCTGTACAGTGCATTCTGACATTCTAGTTTGTGCTCTTTTTTAAAATTTTTGGTTGCTTTTTGTTATTCTTTCAGCACAAAAACAAACATAGACATTTCCAAAAGGTCTGAGGTTAAATTTCTTGTGTGTCAACAGTGGCAAGATTTCTGACAGATTACAAAGAGAAGAATGTTGGCTAAAAGATAACATCAGATAAGCCTGACTAATAATGAAGAATAGTTGGTTTCTGATTTATCCTGGGATCCCACCCTGGCTGAAAAATGTTCACTTACTTGTTTAAAATCTGATGCAATTTTTGCTCTCGTGTCTTGTCAGCACCGTCGAAATGGATTAATTGACTTGTTTAAAATCTCCAAACTGGCTGAAAGAAAACTGCAAGTTTAGGGAATGGAATGAGTAAGGAGTATAATGATTTAGACCAGGAGCAAACGTAGGAAGTTCAGCCCCTCGGCTCTGGTCCGTCATTAAATGGGACCATGGGGCGGGTCTTCTCATCCTCAACTCCACTTTCCTGCTTTTTCCCTCTAACCTGTGATTCCCTTACTAATATCTGACTGACTATCTCAGCCTTGAATATACATAAAACTCAGTCTTGCCAGCCCTCTATGATTTAATAGGTTCACTAACCCCTTTTTCCTCTTTAGATAGGCACCCCTTTATTGTGTGGTTATACCCTCAGGTCCTAGGTTTTCCCATAAGGGGAAACAACCTCTCCATATCCATCCTGTTAAGCCTTTTAAGAATCTCATGTTTCATTAAGGTCTCCTCTCATTCTCCCAGACTCCAATGAGTATAGGCTCGGCCTACAATCCCTGAGGTGTCAGAGTTTGAGGGGTGACCTTTATAGAGGTTTACAAAATCATGAGGGGCTTGTATGGGATGAATAGCCAAGGTCTTTTTCCCCAGAGTAGAGGAGTCCAAAAGTAGAGGACATAGGTTTAACGTGAGAGGGAAAGATATAAAAGGAGACATACAGTAAACTCAGGCTATACTAATTGGAATTTAGAAGAATGGGGGGAGGTGGTGGAATCTTATAGAAACATAAAATTATGCAGGAAATAGATGAGATAAAAACAGGGAGTTTGTGTCTGCTGGAGGGTGATATTAGAACTAGGGGGCCTAGCCTCAAAATAAGGGGGAGCAGATTTGGGATTGAGTTTAGGAGCAGCTCCTTCAACTAAAAGGTTGTGAATCTGTGGAACACTCTGTCCCATGAAGCAGTTGAGGCTAGCTCCTTGAATGCTTTTAAGGCAAAGATAGATTGTTGAATAGTAAAGGAATTAAGGGTTATGGGGAGCAGGTGGGTAAGTGGAGATGAGTCCATGAAAAAATTGGCCACGATATTATTGAATGGTGCAGCAAGCTCGATGGGCCAGATGGCCTACTCCTGCTCCTACTTCTCGTGTAGTAGAAATCCAATTGTCTCAGCTTCTCATCATGGGGCAACCTCATCCCAGGGGCCAATCACGTTGACCTTCACTGCACCACCATCTGAGCTCATCCTTCATTGAGTATAGAGACCAGAAGTGGATATAGTGGTCTATGTTTGGTCTCACTGAAGACCGGTGTAATTTCAGCAAAACTTCTTTGTGCGCACTCCAATCCTCGATGAAAATGTCCATTTTTCTCTGATGTTTTACTGACCCTGCATGCTTACTTTGTTCCTTCTGCAAATGTACCCAAACCCATCTGAATGTCAATGTTTACAAGTTTCAAGCAAGGAATCTTTCACAACTCAGTGGGAGTGACCTTGCCTTGAGTACTACACCAGAACAACAGCAAAGAACAGTACGGTGCAAGAACAGGTCCTTCATCCTACCACGACTGCACTGACACATGATGCCTTTCTAAAATAAAAACCTTCTACCCATATGTGGTTCATATTCCTCTATTCTTGCTTATTCATGTATCATCAAGATACCTCTTAAATGTTACTATTGCCTCTGAAAGTATGTTCCAGGCACTTGCCATTGTGTGAAAAAACATGCCTCTCTCATCTCCCTTTAAACTTACCCCCCTTTTACCTTAAACCTATGTCTCCTAGTAATTTACGTTTCTATTCTGGGAATAGATCTATCCATGACTATCCGTTCTATCTCCATGCCGCACACAGTTTTGTAAACTTCTTTCAGGTCACCCCAATCTTTCGATGTTCAAGTAAAACCAAACTAAAGTTTGTCCAATCTCTCCTCATAAGTAATACCCTCCAAACCAAGCAACACTCCTGTTTCCCATCCAAGGCCTCCAAATCCTTCTGTTGGTGTGGTGACCAGAACTGTATACAATATTACAAATATGACCTAACTAAAGTTCAATACAGTTGCAAAATAACCTGCCAATTTTTATACTCTATGCCCTAACCAATGAAGGCAAGAATGCTGTATGCCTTCTTATTTGCCTTATCCACCTTATCCACTTCTGTTGCCACTTTCAGGGAACTGGGGACCTGTACGCCAAGATCCCTTTGTATGTTGATGCTGTTAATGGCTTTGCTATTTACTGCATACTTTCCTCCTGCATCAGCTCTTCCTAAATGTATCGCCTTGCAATTGTTTGGATTAAACTCTGTATGCAGCTTCCCTAATCTTTGTGTCATCTGCAAACTTACTAATCAAGCCACCTATGTTCTCCTCTAAATTGTTTTGTATATATATTACAAAGGGGTCCCAGCACAGTTCCCTGCTAAAACCACTGGTCATAGATCTCTGGTCAGAAAAACACCCTTCTGCCGCTACTCTGTTTTTCTGTGATTAAGCCAGCTCTGTATCCATCTTACCAGCTCACTGCAGATTCCATGGAGTTTGAGCATAAAGCCAAGGTTGCCTCTCCAGTACTGAGGACCTGTGATTCCTCATCTGTCAGTTGAGGCATGAAACACAACATTATTATTTAAAGAGCAGCTAAAGTTCTCCCTGGTATCTTAGCCACTCTTTATTCCTCGGGCTATGACACTAAAGCATCATCTAATCGTTATTGTATTTGCTATTTATAGAACTCGTACAAATTGGCAGCAGAATTTCCTTTATTAAAATAGTAACTACATTTCAAAAATACTTAACTGGGTCCTAGATTTGTGAAGGGGAAACAGTGGTCTAATGATCCACTGAACCAGTAATCCAGAACGTAGTGTGGCAGTGGATTAAATCCAGACCATGGGTTCTAAGCCTGCTGCAGCTGGTGAAACTTAAACTTGAATTAATTCATAGTAGTATTTTATTTTGCACGTTCTCCCCGTGTCTGCATGGGTTTCCTCCAGGTGCTCCGGTTTCCTCAGACAGTCCAAAAATGAGCAGGTTAGGTGGATTCGTGATGCTAACTGGTCTGTAGTGACTAGGGATGTGTAGGCTAGGTGGTTTAACCATGAGAAATGTGAGGTTACAGGGATAGGGTGGGAATGGAAGGGTGGTGGGTCTGGGTATGATGCTCCTAGGAGGGTTGGTGCGGACCCGATGGGTTGAATGGCCTGCTTCCACGCTGTAGGGGTTTTATAAAAAGATGTAGCAAGATAATCAGTTGTCAAACTGCTCTAAAAATCATTGCCAGTGTATTAGTACTACATGGAGTGTTGTGGTTCAAGAAGTGATGGTGAAGCACCACTTTCTATGTTCTTGAGGGTAAATAGGGATGAACAATAAATGCTACCCTCACATCCCAAGAGTGAACAATAAAACTTTTCCCTGAATCTTCTCTGCTAGACACCCTGTTTGTCTACTCTCACCATTTTTATAGTCATAAATAATAATATTTAATTTACAGTTTTGCTCTCATTTTTGTCAGTCTGAATCTGACCCAACAAATGTGAGTACATTTAAGAAAAATTAAACTGTAGCAACTACAATTCCTTTGTAAATAATCAAGCCACATGCCATGGTCTGTACACAATCTCAAACATGCAAAGAAAACAGCATGGCCTCACTCGGTGCTTACTTAACAGCACAACGATCTGATCAACTTAAGGTGAACTGGGTTTGGGAGTAGGCTAATATGGTCTGTATTACCTTGCGCAATGTGCTAAGGACTGGGGAAGTAAAGGAGGAGCAAGATCAATAGTTTCATCTGCTTTATTGCTTATAATGTTATTGGAGATCCACATCTGGTTGCCACTATTGTAAAGTTATTTCTTAACAAAGTGTAGAGGCTCAACTGTATGTCACTGACTCAAACCTTGTGCAATTCAGTTCAATCCTAAAGTATTGTCCTTCATTGGAATCAGATTGTGCCAAAGGCTATGACATGATGGAGCATACCAGCACCAAAAACAAAAACATTGCCAGTGACACCAAAGAGAGTATTGGGGATGCCAAAGTAAACGACGATGCCAAAGAGAATGGCAAAGGAAATGCCAGTGATGGCAAACTGACCAATGACACCAAAGATAATCCCGGTGATGCCATGGAGAGTACTGACGGAACTCCCAGTGATGCCAAGGAGAACAATGATTCTCATGGGAATGCTTGTGAAGCCAAAGAAAAGAGCAGCAAAAGATATAAAAAGGTAAAGAGTGTTCTGTTTTGATTCCAGTTGCCTGTGCTGTCTTTCCCCTCACAAACACGAAAGGCCAAGTGAGCAACCAATCCTGTCTCCAGGGAGCTGCACTCTCATCCTCTGCTTGAGTGCCCATTTTTCACTGTGACTTGTGAATGTCAGCAGATTATTCAGATATGATCATCTGAGCCCAGACAGATCTTCATCCACCATCCTCATGTTCAGTGAGGTGCTAGGGAAACAAACCGATAGACATTTGCAGCACAGAAATAGGCCATTCAACCCATCATGTCTGCACGATTCCCCAACGAACTGATTATGCTAATTCTATTTTTGAAGGCCCATAAATGCTGCCTAAATGTGTACTTGGGTTTCTGACTGTACCACCCTTTCAGACAGTGAGTCCAGACTCTCATCACCCTCTAGATGAAAAAAAATTTTCAGCTCTTAACCTTCTACCTCTTACCTGAACCCCCTGGTTATTAGCATCTCTACTTATAGAAAAGTTGCCTTCCTGTCCATGCTATCTATGCCCCCATAATCATATACACCACTATCAGATTCCCTCTCTATCTTTGCCACAGTCTATCTAATCTTATTTCAGACCCTCCAGCCCAAGCAGCATCCTCATAAATTTTCTCTGCACCCTCTCCAGTGCAATCACATCCTCTAACCACCGTTCTCTAAATTCCAGCATAAACTCCCAGCTCTTGTATTCTGTGCCTTGCCTAATAAAGGCAAGTATCTCATTTAAAAACCAAAAGAACTGCGGATGCTGTAAATCAAGAAAAAAAGCAAAGGTGCTGGAAAAGCTCAGCAGGTCTGGCAGCATCTGTGAAGAAAAATATCAAAGTTAACGTTTCGGGTCCGGTCACTCTTCCTCAGAATACCGGACCCGAAACATTAACTTTTTTCCTTCACAGATGCTGCCAGACCTGCTGAGCTTTTCCAGCACCTTCTGTTTTTGTTCCAAGTATCCGATATCTTTAACTACCTTATTTACCTGCACTGGTACCATAGGAATCTGTGGATATGTACAGCAAGGTCCTCTGACCTTCAGTACTTTCCAGGATTCTACCATTCACTGTGTAGTCCCTTGGCTTGTTAGCATTATCTCACACTTTTCTGGGTGAAATTCCATTTGCCACTGCCCTGTCACCTGATATTCCCCTGTGCTACCCTATCAATTTTTGTGTCATCCATGAACTTCTTGATCAAAGTGCTATGCGTAAGTCCAAATCATTAATGTACAGCGCAAACAGCAAGGGCAAGTTCTGTGGAACCCCACTGGAAACAGACTTCTGATCACAAACTACAATTACTCATGTTCTTTATTCTACCCACCAATGCTTTTATCAAGCATTCTCATAGCTTTTCTAGTTTCCTTTGAGCCCTCCGTATCTGCCATAAGCTTCTCTTTATTTTCCTTAATTCTAACACTTATGTACTTTGACAGCCAGGCTTCTCCAGCCTTAATCCCACACTGTCTTTATGGAAATGTATTTGCCATCTACTCTCACTGTTTCCTCTTTGAATATCTCCCTCTTCTCTGACCTAGTTTTATATGAAAGCAGCAGCTCCCAAACCACTTAGGCTAAATTTTATCTCCTCTCGGTAAATGTAGCCTTTCCCTGAGGTTAGAACTTTTATTCCTGGCCTCAGTAATCATAACTATCCTAAATCTAACTAAGTTATGACTAATTTCTCCAAAATGCTTCCTTGCCATCCACATGCCTGGGCTTTTTTCCAAATATTAGGTCCAGCGCTGCCCCTCCTTTGTTGGGCTTTCTATGTACAGGCTAAAAACGTTCTCCTGGAAGCAATTTAAGATGTTGTTGCCTCCTTCCCTCCCTATCTTGCCCACTAAAACGATCCCATTTAATATTTAGGCAGTTAAACTCCCTGCCTAATTATTGTTGCACTTCTCTGAAATTTGATGGCATATTTACTCGCTCTCTCACTCTCTCCCTCCCTACCTGTTTATTTGGAAGCCTAGAGTGCAGATCCAACAGCATGTTTGCCCACTTTGTGTTCTTCTACCCATGTGGTCTCATCTGACAATCCTTCCAAAATATCATCCTGCTTCGCTGTTGATTCCTTCATCAATATTCTGAATATATTCAGAAATTTCCCCATTTCACCAGGAATGTTGAGCAGCCAATCCTACCACCTTTTCAGCCAAGTCTCAGTCATAGCTATGGTATCATACTCTTACAGGTCTATCTGTGCCTTTCAGCTCATATCTGTTTTATTCATGGGTTGCATTAAAGTATTGCATTGCTAAACTCACTTCTTTCCTACATTTCCTCTACCTTTCAGACTTGCTAATATTTTAACTTCTAATTCCATCACAGCTTCTTTCCCCTCTGAACTACTTGTCACAATTCCATTCCCAGCTAATGTAAATTTAAATCCACCCCAACAGCATTAGCAAGCCTCCCTAGACTGATGTTGGTCAGATTTAGGATGTCCAATTTGTAAAGGTCCCACCTCAGCCAGAAATGGGCCCAGTGCCTCAGAAATCTAAAGCCCTGCGCACATGCATCAACTCTGACCTTCTATTGTTGCCTCGTGTTTTTGAGTTTGAAAATTGGCTCCTATTTGTTTCTATGAGTTACTTTGTAGCGCACACTATTTCATTTTCATTGTGCAGCTCCCTTACCAGCAACGGCACCGGTTCTCATACCTTGAGACTTGATACCTTACATGCTGGAGACCCAATAAAAGGGAAGAAGTAAACCACAGGAGAAAGGACGTGTTGAAATCTGAAGGAGGTGATTCTGAATGCTTCCAGTGAATGTAGCTGACGTTATTCACAAACCATGTTCCTTTGTGCAGGGGAATGTAGTGTTACTTTTTTGTAGTGGATGGGAAACTGTTTGAACTCTCATATATGACCATACTCTCTCATTTTCTGAAACAGTCTTTTATTAGCTTCAGTTCCCCAATTCCACTTTGCAAAGATCATTCATTTCTGGAACTTAAGAGACAGTTAAATAATCCACTTTTCTTGTGAAGTGGCTGACATTCACAGAGCTTATGCCTTCTACAGAATCAATGTCGATCTGAACAACGGAGTAAAGATTCAGACAGACAAGAGGATGCTTTCCAGCTAATACATCAGATGCTGTGATTTGCAATGTACCTTCCTGCTAATTGACCTGCAGTCTTGCCTCATTCTGCATTTCTTAACTAAATCAACTCCTTTGCTGTAAACAGAAGAGTGTAATTGTTTTAATCAACCTGCTCAGTTATACTATAACACACCTCTGGGGCCAGTGGGATTTGAACCTGAACTTTCTGCCTCAGAAGTAGTGACCAAAACCGAAAGCTCTAACTGAAACTTTTTGAATTTTCTTCATTGGGCGCAAGGAGAATATTCTCTATTCGATCTCATGTTGCCTTGGGGATTGTTTGTTCATTCCCGTTCCATATTCTCCTCTTCCTGAAATTGCAGACTATAAATTGGGACTTTAGTTCCATGTGGTTCTGATCTGTGTCCAGATCTTGAATATTTGCTGGCTCTTTGACGGTGGGAGGCAGCACTGCTAACTCTGAGATATCTCCACACATTTAACCAAAATGGTTAGAAACTGAAACCCTGATTGAATAACTCCCACTCCTGTTGTAATCGGAGGCCCTGAGATAACTGTAACATCCACAGTATCAGTATGGCTGAGCTACAGTAAAGATCATAAAGCTGGTGGCAAACCTCATTCTTTGAAACCAGTGTTAAGACAATGGGAGCTCATTGCCACCAGAGTAAAGTGCCCTCTCTCACCCAACAATAGTGCAAAAGCTATAAATGTGAGCCATAGATGATTGATTGATTGTCGACCAACATCCCCAACCTGCTGGGAAAGGGAAGCAGTAACTGCAGCTCATGACGTTAAAGTGAGGAATATCCTGCACGGTGCTACTAACAGGGTGATAGTCAAATTAGAGGGAGTGGCTTGTCAGTCACGTGTTATGTGGAGGAAAATTTTTTAAAAATGGTCTTTTGAAAACAGCTGTGGCAGGTCGTCACATTAACCTGGTCCTGATTTTCTTCAACAACAGGGAGGAGATGGCCAGCTTCCCAGCTCCAGCTCCAGTAGCAGCTCTTCAGATAGTGAAGATGAAGGAAAGGCAAGTGTTGAATAATCCCTATCCTTTTTATTATCAGTTTCTGGATGTCGTATATCTGACAAACCCAGGCACTTAACTGTCAAACCAAAGTTGACACTCCAGTGGAGGAGTGCTGCATTGTTGGACGTACCATCTTTGAGGTGGGACATTGAACTGAAACATCTTTGGCCCCCTTGGGTCAATATGAATGATCCCATGGTACCATGTTACAAAGATTAGGCAGTTATCCCATGGCCAGTATTTATACCTGAACCAGCATTGATCAATGAGCTTTACCTTGTCCATTGTTAAATAGTTGTTTGTGGGACCTTGTAGTGGTCAAATTAAAGGGATATATTGAAGAAATTGGGACTGCCTCCCTTGGAGGGAAGAAGACTGAGAGGAGATCTTATCGAAGTTTTCAAATCATAAGCGGTCTGGATGGAGTAGAAAGGGTGAAGCTGTTTCTATTTGTAAAAGAAACCAGAATGAGAGAGCATAGATTTATAAAGTGATGTGCAATTGAAGCAGGGGTAATGTGAAAAACATTTTCACACATAGAGTAGTTAGGGTATGGAATGCAATGCCTGGAAATGTGGTGGAGGCAGGTTCAATTGAGGCATTCAAGAGGGCATTGGATGGTTTTTGGACTGTAATGGTGTGCAGGAGATTGACACTATATGATAGAGCTGATGCATATGTGATGGGCTAAATGGCCTCCTTCCTTCTGCACCATACAAATTCTGTGAATTTGTGCAATTTAGCTGCAATATGCTCAGTACCTTCATTCGGCTCATTAATATAAATTGTAAGTTGTTGATGCCATTTTGTACTCATTTAGACAGTGTTCAATTTTTCGTTGTGCTGCCCTGCTGCATTTTGAGTTTTTTGTAGTTGGATCCCTAAATCTTCCTGCCCTCCGTCTTTTCCAATCCTTTCCTAGTGAGGAATCACAGATAAACAGTTGATCAAGCCGACAAAAAAAAAGTTAAGATGTCTGATATTTCTTCTTAACTGTGAAATAGTTTGTGTTTGCATAGTTCAGGTTAGTACATACTTTGATATTATCATTGTAGTATCAATATTCAATTTAATTTCATTGCATCTGGCCAGAACCTACAGCACCAGTTAAACTGGTGCTATTATCACTGGACTCTTGATCCAGAAACCCAGGTAATGTTCTGGGGACCGAATCCTCCCACCACAAAAATATCTGGAATTAAGAGTCTAATGATTTCATTGTCGATTGTCAGGAAAAACTCATCTGGATCATTGATGTCTTTTAGGTAAGGAAACCACCATCCTTACCTAGTCTGGCCTACATGTGACTCCAGACCCACAGCAATGTGGTTGACTCATAACTGCCGTATTGGACCATCTCAAATTGCCAATCAGTGACGTTGTCATTCCCATGAATGAATTAAAAAAAACCACCCCTGAAGTTACAAGAAACAAACAATCTGGAGTTTTAAAGTCTCCATAGACTTCCTAAAACAAAACCAAATGCTGGCCTTCATATGAAAGGAAAATGATCCCAGATTTTGTTTCTTTCCACTGACTCTGAAATAAACTGCTGTACTAAAGGATAAAGTAACTCCACTCTGTTCAGCAATAAACCAGGACCAGGAGCCACATGATGGATGTGTTTGCAATGTGCCTGATGGAGTGCACACACTTCTGTTCTCTTCATTTAATTAGTGACAGGTTTTCATTTTGCTTTATTTAATCAACAGCTTGGAAGTGGAGAGAAAAAGAAAAAAGTGAAGCAAGTTAAGGCGACCGAGGGAGACAGCAACAAAGGGCAGTGCAAACATTAACAGGAACGAAGAACCTGGATGAAATGTTTAAAGAAGACTTTACTATTCTCTCTTGGCATCTTTATATTTTAGATTAATCTTTGTCTGTTTGGTTTGATGTCCTCTACTTCTGTTCATTGTACTTGACCAGCCTGAGGAGAACTATGCAGAATGTAAACTGATCATTAAGCGACTTCTCAATGAGTAACTTTCATATCTGTTCATTCTAGAAGTATGAAAAGATGAATTAGGGGCTCAGAATAGGCCATTCAGCCCTTCGAGTTCATTGTGCTGTTTGATAAGATCATGGGTGATAGTGGCCTCAAATCCATTTCTCTGCCTATCCCTGATACCAATTCACTCCCTCCATTAGTCAAGAACTTCTACCTCTGGGTTCAAAACAATAAATGACACTGTCTCCACCACTCTCTGGGGAAGAGATTTCCACATTCTCTCTATCCACGGAAAGAAAGGTTCTCCTCAATTGTCCTTTAAAAGGAAGACCTTTTATTGTTTAAACTGTGTCTCCTTTTTATAGCCTTTCTGACAAGGGAAGTATTTTCACTCTATTCTGTAATTTAATTTATTGGCCTGCAGCTGCCTGGGCCCTAAACACAGGAATTCTCTCCCCACACCTCTCTCTTTTTCTCCCTTAAAACGCTTCCTAAAACCTACCTCCTTGAACAGGTTTTTAGTCACCTGTCCTAATGTCCTTATGTGCAGAATTGGTTTGTCTGAGAGCACCCCTGTGAAGAAAAATGACAGTTTTGTCATTGTATCCAAAGATACATTTATGTTGTAAGTTGCCAATGTAAATCTTGAGACAGAATGCTGTTGTATTAAAGATGCATTGAATCAGATTTGGCATCAGTTCACTCTTCAGTCACATACTACGTTTAGTTTGTGAAATATGTGATCAAACTGTGACTATTCCTAATGAAATACCAATCTGTAGCATCATCAACAGCATCAAAATTTCATCTGATTTTAAATAATAGGCATTTTTCTGATGTCAACTGTCTTTTAAATGGAAAGTTCTTCTGTCACAATGGTTTATGATCCTAGCTGATGTTACTATTGGACAAATCTGATCCCAGGTTGAAATCCAGCTTGATAAGTGACTTTTTTCCATTCAGCATGGTAGATTTTCACTGAAACATAAGCACAATGTATTTGGTTTTAACAAGAAAAGGAGTTTATTGCACAAAGGAAATGAAAGATAACAGCAAAAAGCAAGCTGTTTACAGATAACACATCTGAAAGATTTCAAAACATATGGCACAACAAATTACCATCTATGATAACACCATCACTTTGTAGCTCGAATACCAAAGAGAGTTCCCTTTTCTATCGCATCTATAGTTTTGATTTAATTGTTTCTTTCAACTCCTAATTTTGACAGCTTGATAACCTTTTCCTTGAATCATTTGCACAACTTAGTTTAAACCTTCTTGACTTCAAATAGCCCCTTAAGGCTTCTAACCAAAAACTCAGTCTGGAACTTTCAAATTGAAGCCCTTACATCAGGAACCCTATTTTCTAACTGTTCTGAACTACTTCCTTTTACTAGGAGAAACTGTTATTATATCTGACCCCAGCCTAGACTTCTGCAAACTGAAACAAACACTTTCCAATCTGTGGGATTTTCTGAAGCAAGAATCACTTTTTGATTCTTCTAAACCAGAAGGAAACTAATTTGTTTGCTCTCTCTCATGGTAAAATTCTTATAATATAAAATGATTCACATTATCAATCTGGGAGGCTCCCTGTCACCTGATCTCTGACTTACTGGTTTAAAATCATGGCTCCAAAACAAAACTGATAACTTTGGATTATCTTAATTATTAACTTAATAATTAACTTCCTTCATATGCAGACCAAAACCCACGTACCACTAGTTCAAAATCCAAACTCTAATAAAAGATATGATATTTATATACATATAATTCACACACCTTACATTACAACAAATTTCATTGAGGTTCAAAATGTAAACAGGAAGAAGAAACCCAAAGATTAGACTGACAGAGAGAGAGAGAGAAAAGACATTTGGAATATTGTGTTTGGCTTCAGCCATACCATTTTTGGAAGGATGACCTTGGAGAATATTTGCCTGTCATCACAGTGATACCTGAGAAGAAAGGGTTGAGCTGTGAAGAAAGACAAGGAGGCCTCAAGCCCCTGGCCCTGGTCACAAGAATTCTAAAATAGCGTGATAGATTGTCTGTCACAGAAGGAGGCCATTTGATCTTTTGAACTTCTGTCAGCTCTTTGGAAAAAGTGTCCAATTGGTCTCTAGCTTGGCATTTCTTCCATTCGTATGTTTATCTGATTCTCTTTTGAAAGTTACAATTGAATCGACTTCTGTCATCTGTTCAACCAGTGCATTCCAGATCCCCCACAACCTTCTTGTTAAAGAAGAACAAATTCTCAGTGCACCTTCAGGATTTACCAAGATTTTAATTTTAAAAAGGGAAAAGATATAAAAGGGACCTAAGGGACAACTAAAGGACACGCTTGTATGGAATGGGCTGCCAGAGGAAGTGGTGGAAGCAGGTACAATTACAGCATTTAAATGGCATCTGGATGGGTACATGAATAAGAAGGGTTTAAAGGGATACGGGCCAAATGCTGGCAAATGGGACTAAATTAATTTAGGATATCTGGTCAGCATGGACGAGTTGGACCAAAGGCTCTGTTTCCATGCTGTACAGCTCTATGGCTCTGACTCAAACAGAGTGAGTTTTATCATCTGAATACAAATTCATTTGAGTGGAGGGGAGGGTGCAGAATTGTACACAATACTCCAGCGGGGGCCTAACCAGAGACTGATCAAAGCTTCAGTTTGACTTCCTTGTCTTCATATTCAATGCACCTGTTTGCAAAACTAGGTTAACCTAACCTCATTGCTTTTTTTTGGAGAGATGCATAATCTGTGTGACCCTTGTAACATTCATAATTGGAAGGCAATGTAAAACATAGGGTGAAAGTTTAAAGGAAGGACAGAGGTCCCCAAATGCCAGCCTTCAGCCAATTTGATTCACTCCACGTGCAAAGGTCAGGCTAGACCCTGATAACATTCTGCAACACACCCAAAGACTGATATTCCAGAAGTTGCCAAACCCCTAGCCAAACTGTTCCAGTACAGCTACAACAATGGCAACGTGGAAAATTGCCCACTACGTCCTGTACACAAAAAGCAGGACAAATCCAACCTGGCCAATTACAACCACATCAGTCTACTCTCAATCATCATTAAAGTGATGGAAGGTGGCATTAAAAGTGTCCCAGAATTGGCAACCCCAACATTTCAGCTCACAACCACACCTGGGAGGTCCTTTATTTTAGGCCGTGCCACAAGATCCTGGGATTTATCAATCAAAGCTTAAAGTACAAAAGGAAGGAAGTTCTAGCAATCTCGCTAAATGCTAAATTGGTCGGCCCTTGCACCTTAGGAAGGATGTGAGGCCTTTAGAGGTTGCAGTAAAGATTGATGGCAATGGTTCCAGGGGTCACAGATCTCAGTTACTGGAATAGGTAAAGAAGCTGGGATTGTTCTCTTTAGAGAAGGAAAAGCTGAAGGGGCAGGCATGTGTGATTGAGGTGCTTGAAATCACAACAGACTGTGGACAGAATAGATGCGGAGAAACTGTTTCCATTGGCAGAGCGTGGAGAACAAGGGACTCCAGATCACTGGTCTAAAGTGATTGGCTAAAGTACTAAGGACAACGTGAGAAAAGTATTAAAAACTGAAAGAACTGTGGATGCTGTAAATTAGGAACAAAAACAGGAGTTTCTGGTAAAGCTCAGCAGGCCTGGCAGCATCTGTGAAGAAAAATCAGAGTTGACGTTTCGGGTCTGGTTCCTCAGAAGGGTCATGGGACCTGAAATGTTAACTCTGATTTTTTCTTCACAGATGCTGCCAGACCTGCTGAGCTTTACCAGCAACTCAGCTTTTTGTTCATGAGAAAAGTATTGCATTTTTTGCATTGCGTGTGGTTAGGATTGAGATTGCACTGAATGTGGTGCAGCTTGATTCAGTTGTGGCTTTCAAATAATATTTGGATAATTACAGAATCAGAGTCAGAATCACAGAATTGTTATGGTGCAGAAGGAGGCCATTCAGCCCATTATGCCTGTACTGGCTCTGTTATCTAATGCCAATCTGCCAGCTTTTCCCATATCCTTACACACCATTACTATTAAAAAAAATCCAATACCCTCGAATGCCTCAATGGAATCTGCCTCTACCACATTTCCAGGCAATGTATTCCATACCCTAACCACTTGCTGTGTAAAAAAGTCTTTTTTTCCACACGCATCATTCTTGCTTTGTTTGCATGTACCTTTAAATCTATACCCTCTTGTTCATGTTACTTTTATGGGGTGTGAACAGCTTCTCCCTATCTCCTCTGTGCAGCCCACTCATGATTCTGAAAATCTCAATCAAATCTCCTCTCAGCCTTCTCTCCAGGGAGAATAGCCCCAACCTCTTCAATCAATCCTCATCACTGATGTTCGTCATCTCTGGTACCATTCTTGTAAACCACCCCTGCATTCTATCCAATTAATTCACATCCTTCCTACAATGTGGTGCCCTGAATTGTACACAGTACTCTAGCTGATCTCTAACAAGTGTCTTATTTAAGTTCAACATCACCTCCTTGCCCTTATATTCTATGCCCCTATTAATAGAGATGAGGAGACTGTATGTTCTTGTACCTGGAACCATTCTAGTAAATCAGTTCTATGCTCTCTGCCTTCTATAATGTGCCACCCACAACTGGACACAATACACCAGCTGACCAAAAACTGCAGCAAAGGAGTTGTCTTTGCAGGGAGCTAGCACAGACTGGGAAGGCTGAATGGTTTCTTTGGGGCCATCTTTCTCTAACTCTTCTACAAACAAGTTGTTTTGGTGAATTTTGAAACTATTTAAAGAAGTATCACAGTTCTGAAGAAGAGTCACGGGACCCAAAACTTTACCTCTGCTTTCTCTTCACAGGTGGTGAATTTTTCCAGCAATTTGTTTTTGTTTCAGATTTCCAGCATCCGCAGTTTTTTTAAAATCACCTTTTATTGTTCACTTATTGCTGGAGGTTTAAAGGGAACTTTCGAGTTGTGTCTGGAGAGTTTCTAAGGTAACATGAAAACTTGACATGCATCCCATGACATTTATTTCGGATGTGGTCTGAGAACAGAAGAACTGCTGTGCTGCTCGATTTTATAGGAGTAACCAGGGGAAAGGGATTGCTTGGCTGTGAGTATCTTGCGAGGTCTCTCTCTAAAAGAGGGCCAGACAATGCAATACCAGCTGCTGGAGGACTGAGGGAGTGGAAGGGTGGTGGGAAACTTGAACCCTGTGGCATAAGGCATCCCTTCTTCCCTGGACCTCCTCCTCCAGTGCTTCATCCAATACCTTGTGTACTCTCTGCCTTTGTCCCTGAGCCATTCTTGGAACACAATCTTCAGTAGGCATGGATGTGAGGTGCCTATCTACACAGTTCCACAAAAATTAGTCCATAACCAAGTTGCAAGTTTCTGATTTTAGTACCTTCAGACAAAACTAAATTACAGCCATCAGGACTAAAATTGGGATTTTTAACATAGCAATAATGTTATTGAACTAGTTGCAATAGCCTCAGTGTTCTGGAGTAGGAACTTAATCTAACTGCAGCAACTGGGGGACATTTGAATTCAATGAAGTAATTAATCTGGAATGAAATGCTAGTCCCTCCAATAATAATCATGAAACTACTGGATTGTCATAAAAACACAAGGAAGAAACACCACCCTCCCTTGGTATGTGACTCCAGACCCACAGTAATATGGTTAATTGCTCTCTGAAGAAGCCAATCACGTCAATGGGAAACTAGGGATGAGCAACAAATGCTGGTCTTGCTAGTGATGCCAATATATCAGAAACAAATAAAAATAATAATTGTGTAGGAATTTGGACTTTCATACAATCGGTTCTTAATAGGACACAACATCCATTTAACCGCTTGTGGTTATCTTTCAGCAAAGGTTATGATTCTAAGTCAGGAGTGGAGGTTGTGTGGGTAAGTTGGCGCAGACTTGATGGGCTGAAGCACCTTTTCTGAGCTGAATGGTTGTACGACTCGATGACATGGGAACACCATCACCTGCAAGTTCCCTTCTAAACCACTTACCATCCTGACTTGGAAATATATTGCCATTCCTTCAGTCTGGCTGATTCAAAATCCTGGAACTCCCTCCCTTAACAGCATTGTGGATGTCTTACACCCCAGGGACTACAGTAGTTCAAGAGGCAGTTCACCACCACCTTCATGCCAGTGAGCCCCATAAGCCAAAAAATAATTAACAGTAGAATATCCGGCATTTTCTATTTTCCTTTTCTCCATTATGTGTTCTAGTTTTATTCAGTTGGGAATTCATGGCAAGATACACGTTAACTCAGTGGAAGAGTTGTTCAATTGTAAAACAAGTTTAGGCAGTTAAACCTCTTGAACTTTCACACGGAATTTGAGTGGTGGATACACCTAGGAAGGTTTCAATTTCACCTGGCAATCACCCAGTCCCTCCCAGGAAATTGTCCCTGTGTCATGGTTCACTGATAAAGTGAGGCTGGAATTGGGGAAATTTGACAATCGACAAATAAAGGAATCCAATTGGATTCACTCTTCATTCTGCGGCTGCAGTGTCGTTCATCACAATGGATTTCGGGTTAGGTAAGACAAGATTGCGTGGGACTATTTTTAACCCTATGGAGTGAGTCACGATAGAATAGGTTGAATTTGTAATAATTTACCGTAGAGTTGGGTTTAAGTGATAACTGACCCAGCCAAACAGGGAGACGCAGAATAGATTAAAACATCCCTAGTGTGGAAAGATGCCATTTGGTCCACCGAGGCTGTCCGAAGAGTATTCAACCCAGCCCCAGCCCAGAATATTTGCTGCCGTATCTGCCTTTTTTCTACCTGATATGATTCGAATGATGGGTCACATCATATTGGATTTGCAAACTCCTCTTTGTAGATTCTAGAAATCCTATAATTATGGCAATGTAAAGATAAGATTTAAGAGTTGCTGTCTTTCTTGTGTTTCTGCTCATGGGATTGGTTGCTGTGAGTTGCGGGCAATTGTCAAAAAATCAGCTCAGCCTGATGCCCTTCAGCCCATTGCCCCTGTTACCTCTTTCTGAAGAGAGCTACTCAACTTATTCCATTCTCTCTTAAAACCTGGGGAGGTCATTAGGCCTCCTGACTGATTATCTCTCTGCACCCTTGTCTTTGTTCCATATCAAATCAATGTGCATTTATATAATGCCTTTTCAACCTAGTAATGTTGTGCTAGAAAGTTATCAACCAAAATGTGACACTTAGCCACACATCCTGGCTGATGATCAGGTGTCTGGTCTGAGGGTTACTTAAAGGAACAAATGGAAGGTGAGAGCTTCTGGAACGAAATTCCCAGGGAGCTATCAGTGTGGAGGAGTTCCAGCGGATGTACAAGAGAACAGAAATAAAGTGATGCCCAGATCCCAGAGAATGTGGGTTGGGGGAGATTACAGAGATGGAGTGGAGTGAGGCCAGAGAGTGATTTGAAAACAAGGATGAGAATATTGAAATCTAAGTGTTATTTAACTAGGAGCAGCAGAATAACAAATGGATGAGTTGGTGTGAGTTAGGACATGAACAGCAGAGTTTCAATGATCTCAGGTTTTCTGAAGGTTATGGGATCAGATTGAATGCATCAGTAACCCAGGGATAAGATGAATCTTTCAGCACCAGTTTAGTGGAGGCAGAGATGAAGTCGAGTGAATTACGAAGGTGGAAATGGGTGTCTTGGTCATGGTGCTAATTTTAGGATCAAATATGGTAGTAACTGTGAAAAGACTGGTTCAAGACTTAGGCAGCTGTCAGGGAACAAGACAGATTCAGTAATGAGGGAGTTGAAGTTGTGGCAAAAATGCTGGATTGTGACTTCCTAATAATAAATTGGAGGAAAATTGTAATCAACCAATACAGGAAATTTACTGGCCAAATAAGCGTTCTGAGAAGTAAGGGCTTGGAAGAGGTGATGGTGAAGTAGAACTGGATATCATACTACACAACTGGAAACAAATGTTGACTTTGGATGGTGTGACCGAGGGGCAAGGATAGATTTTTGGGGGACACCAGAGCAAAAGGTAAAAGGAAAAGGAGTAATTTCTTCGGTTAAGTAAGATTGGATTCAGCTGCCTGACAGTGTTAAAGAAGTTAGACAGGGTGTCAAATGTATCAAATTGCCCCAAATACCATTTTCTACCTCAATCTTTTGGGTATTTTCATCCAAAGGAAGTGATTGTTAGAAGTGGTAAACATGGTGCTGATTAAGCGGGTTGCTCTGTGCTGTATGGTGTCAGATTATCATGTTTCTGGAGCTGCACTCATCCATCACATTCCTGACTTGTGCCTTGTGGATAGTGGACAGGCTCTGGGGAGTCAGGAGGTGAGTTACTTGCTGCAGGATTCCTGGTCTCTAACCTGTTCTTGTAACCAGCATAAGCCCTTCACGTCCAACATATTTGCCTTCCACCTGATTGTTGTTTAAGTATTCACCACTAGATACGGCAGGACCGAAAAGCTTAGATCTGATCCAAATGTTGTGAGATCACTTTAGTTTATTGCATGCTACTCCTGTTGCTTTACACACAAGTAACCTGTTGTACTTCACCAGGTTGACACCTCATTCTTTTGGTATGCTTGGTGCTGCTCCTAGCATGCCCTCCTGCACTGTTCATTCCACCAGGGTTAATCTCCCAGCTGGACGCTGATGATACAGTGGGGAGTCTGCTGGGCCATGAGGTTATAGATTGTGGTTGAATAAAATTTGGCTGCTGCTGATGACCCACTGTGCCTCTTGGGTCCTTAGTCTTGCATTGATATATCTTCTCAAAGTCTATCCCATTGAGCACAGTGATAGAGCCACACAACACGATGTAAGGTGTCTCAATGTGGAGATAGGACTTCACCTCCATTGATTGAAAAGCACTTTGGGACATATTGGGTTTGTGAAAGGTAATACCACTGAATAACAAAAAAAACCTATCAATCTCAAATTACATCTAGTCTTTGGATACAGAAGCATTTCCTCATTTCATTCATGAAAGCTCTGGCTATAATGTTTAAACCTTGTACCCTATTAGTAGGGTCTCCAATCAGGATAAAGCAAGAGAAATTTCTTCACTATCAGCTTCCCTTAATATTTCAATCAAATCCACCCTTAACCTTCTAAATTCCAGAGAACACAATCTTTGAATTAATCATTGATCAGTAATTCAGCTTCTAATTAATTCTTTCACATTATTTTCCACTTTCAAAAACAAAACACAAGTCTGTCAAATAATTAGGCTGTGGCAACTGAAATCTTAATGGTTTAACACTATTCTGGCTCATGAAAGAAAGAATGTTGTTCTGTAGCCTGTCTTAAATAGTTTTGTAAGTGGCAACCTTTGCCAAATAGAAAATGAGTGAGGCAGGAGGTTGCCTCAGTTCTAAATTTACAATTCTAGTGAGTGATTACAAGGAATTAACAGAAATGACCCCTCATCTCTAATAGGATGGAAATTAGTTTTCAATATGAGAATCTCCATCTTTCTCCATGTTGAGAGTGCAATTCCCTAGAAACATGACAGCTCATTAAGCGCCTGTTCCCTTTAATAGTTTATTTGTTTAAAAAGAGAAGATTGTGTTGTGAAATAGGTACTAAGTAAAACACTTTTGGATCAGATGATGTATTGGTACAAGTATCATTTAAAAAAAATATTGCTGGAGATTGGGGACATGGTTGGCATTTATTGTCCATCTCTTGTTGCTCTTGAGAAGCTGTTGCTGAATGCATTTTTTTTAATCATGGCAGTCCATGTAGTCTTCATGCACATCCAGTACTGTTGAGTCGGAAGGTCCAGAAATTTGATCCATAAAAAAAACCCATTTTAATGTGGAAGGTGTTCTCATTAAGCTTCCACACTTCCCTGATGGAGGTTGCAGGTTTATATAATCTCTACAGTGTTGAAGCAGGCCATTTAGCCCATTGAGTCCACACCAACCTTCCAAACAGCATCCCACCCAGGCCCACGCCCCTACCCAATCCCTGCAGCCTGGCATTTCCCATGGCTAATCCACCCAATCTGCACATCCCTGGACACTATGGACAATTCAGCATGGCCAATCCACCTAACCTGCACATCTTTGGACTGTGTGGGAAGAAACCTGAGTATTCAGAGGAAACCCATGCAGACATGGGGAGAATGTGCAAACTCCACACACAGTCGCCCAAGGGCGGAATCAAACCGGGTTCCTGGCACTGTGTGGCAGCAGTGCTAACCACTGAACAACTGTGCCACCCAGTTGAAAGTCAACGAAGCTTTGGCGAGTGACTGCAGTGCAATCTGTTAATGGAGCATGTTCCCTGTCAGATTAGACGTAGAACACATATTGGGAATTTTCTGACCAATGTCTCAATTTTGGAAGTTTCAAAGCTCAGTGTCTGTTTTATTTGAAATACAAAAACAATTAAGCAAAGATTCCAATGTTGCTCACTTGCGACACTGAATCATAGTACCATCCTGTTATAATTACTGTTAAAAGTCCTTGAATGTTTAAAGCCTCTTATATAAAAATGTCTCCTACTTATTTTGGGGGTAGCGTAGTCATATCCCACCAATGGATAAAGATAAGAAAGGTCTTGCCAATTTCCATTTTGTGTGCATTTAACTCAACCTGTTACAGACTAGATGTGGACTTGATTGGAAATACTGTTTATTCTGAGCTTTTAATTTCTTTATTTTTCTAATGTATTCCTATGATCTGTAATGCTGGATATTTTATTTAGTTTTCTTGTTTTTTTTTCCTTAAGAATTTATACTTAAGAATCTGTACATAGGTACATTTGTACCTAAGATGGCGCCGTAAGTGGCAACTTGTAAACTTTTCACTGTATTCATTTGAGTACATGTGACAATAAAGACAATTCTAATTCTAAAGGGTTACACTGTGGGAAGATTCAGGGATAATGTACACTTAGTGAGGGAATCAGCTGCATTGCATTGTCCAGATTACTATCAAATGATGGCCAGTTACAGACGGTAACTGCAGCTCATGGCATCCAGAGCCTTATTTAGGAGGTTCTAAGGGCTTTTTGTCCATTTATTAATTGGACAGAGAAATCTGGAGATGCCTGATATTTATTGACCATTGGTAGATTACTCAGGGCAGTGGTGGGTGAACTGAGTGTGTGGGAAGACGGATGCTGAGACTAACCCTCGGTAGATGTTCTGATCAGAAAGACTTCCTTGAAAAGCTCTAATAGGCACAATTTCCCAGAGGGAATGCAGGTTAATCATCATGACAGTTATTCAAGAAGCCATAGCCTGGTTGTAAGCAGGGAATATGGAGGGGTTTAAGGTAGGTCCGTTTTGCTGGGTGATGTTCCCAAACTGGTTGAGACCAGTTCATGGTTTTGTACCTGTTTTCTTATCTCATGTAAATTATATCTCCTGTTTGACGGAATTTCTTTTAAAACTAAATACCATGATTGTTGGTGCACTCACCCATCAGAACAATGCAGCACGTATTAAAAAAAGGGAGTGCATGAAGTGGGAGAATAATTGAATGTCAGTCAAGCAAATCCTTTACATTAAAGCCAACAAAAGCCCAACTAAACAAGTGGGATTGAATTTATAAAGGATGGCTTCAACAATTATTATTTCAGTTGATTTTATGGCTATGTGTGTTGTTGTGATATAGTTAACATTGCACTGAAATATACTTCATCTGGTTAGAAATGTATTAATGAGCAATGTTTTGCTCAGATGACAAATGGGACACTTTCTTGATTTGTACTTTGGACGCTTATTACAAACGTATCAATAAACATGATATTTTGACCACACCTTCAGTCACCACCCTTTATTATCTAACTCCAACTGCTTTTACCACATTTCCCAGTCGAGGAGGTTTGAGGTGCTTCCACCTTTTGTACACACGATTTCCTTCCAAGTAGAAACAGAACTTCTTCAAGTAGTTTTAGAAAACCTGGGTGTCTGCTGTCTTCGTGTTCACTGAGTGGGACTTTGGAGAAAGAATCTTAATTATGGGTAAGTGTCGATGTTAGTGGGATGGGACTCAGTAACTGGGCATTAGTTCCTCCCACAAATAGTCATATCTAGTTGTAGTCTCATGAAAGTTAAGACTAGCAAACTGCTGTAAGTAACAGGCTGTTCTAAAGTTACAAAGTTTTAGCCTGCTGGTCTTTATTTTAGTTATAGACTTTGACAGCTCAGAAGGAGGCCACTCTCAGCCCATCGTGCAGCTTGTTAAAGCTGTCCCATTATTCAATTGGACCTCCAATTCGTTGTGCTTCAAGCATTTATCCAATTTCCTTTTGAAAGGTACCATTCTATTTAGAGGGTACATTTCAGCCACAAAAACTCACTGTTTAAATGTTCAAAGAGACTTACAGTCTGTGGTTTTCTCTTAATTACGTTCAGTTTGCTCCTTCTGATTACGACTTATTTACTACATCAAAATGCTTATCATTTTTGAATATCTTTACCTTCTCTGTCCAGAGAAGTACAACCCCAGTTTCTGTACTCTCTCTCTCTCGTTCGAATGTCTTACAACATTTAAATCAGCATTCTTTATTTTAAAGGAAAGTTGAATAAATTTGAAAATTCTTTAAGTCATACTGGTTTGCAGAGGTTGTTCAGCCAAGCAGCGTCCCCTCTGCTTGTTTGATGGCATCTGATAGAGGGGAGCAAAGTCAGAGGCTACTTCGAACAATGCAGTGATAACACTGGGGTAATCAATGTGAGGTCCACATGTCGCTGTCCTGAGTAAAGAAAGGGAACAGAAGGAAATTCGCTTCTTTCAGAGGCTATTAGAATGCTGAAGAAGAAATTTAATGCAGAAGAACCTGAGCAATTAGGAATGTATGGAACAGGAGGACTTCATATGGAGTTCATTAACACATCCAGTTATTTTATTCACAAAAATGCAATCCAACTTCCTCTTAAACACTGGTGTTTATTCTAACTATTCCTTACCCAGTGCGTGAATGATTTGATTGCATATCTGTAATCTTCCCTATTCCTTAGTAAAGGCCCCTGGTGTTCTAAAGATCAGGGTAATCAATATCTTGAGGTGAGTAATTGTTTTTTTTTCTCTCAAGAACTTTAATAGCAAAATATATAAAGCCTTTTAGCTGATTAAAAAAATCAACCCATTCAGAGGTTGTTACACGCCACTCGGGTAGGTGGAACTTGAAGCCAAGTCTCATCACTCAGACATAGGGGCATTATCGCTGTGCCACAAGAGCTGATGGTGTGGATTGCTTGGGATGGTTCACTGCCTCCTTCTCAATGAAAGAAGTGTCCTGTCCAGGGCTCCAATTGGTAAGGTGGCAATGCCTTTGTGATTGTCCTGTAAGACAGGACTAAAAGGAGCCACATGCTGTGAGATGCCTTAACAATGTAATCAAAAGTAGTTCACAATATCACGTTTATTCATCTCATTGTTAATGGGCATGTTAATGTATTCATGTTCAACCCCTTGTTGGGTGAAGGAGATTTTATTTTAACCTTTGGGTTTCTGTTGCTTGGATTTAAACCTCGTTCCTGCCTGTGTTGGTGGGGTTGACATGACTACAGAATGCACCTACATCAACACAGCCTCTCTGCTCAGCTCACCATTAGTGTTCTAGTGTAGACAGCTCTTTCTCGTCAGCCTTTCTTATCTCTCCTCTCCATTTGTCTGTCTATCTCTGTGTTTTTTTAAAATTTACTTTCTAAGAATAGGTTAGCTCAGTTGGTTCAATAGCCGGTATACAATACAGAGTAACACTAACAGCATGAGTTCAATTCTTCTCAACCTTTCCCCTCGACTGAGGCATGATGACCCTTGGGTTAAAGCATCACCAGTCATCTCTCCAAGGCAAGAGTAGTCCTATAGTAAGTTTGTTGGTCTGACTCGGTCACTCCCAAAGATACTTTATGTTACTGATTGGATAAATGAATGTCAGATTCTTTAGCAAAGTTGCAGCACACCTTGCCCATGACAAAATGTTGTTCAACTCCAAATTTGAGCAAGTGTGAAGTGGGAACAGGGAGTGGTTCCAACAGCTAGAGTGAGGCTGCATTCTTCACACCCAGAAGCTTCCTGGCTAATGTGGCCATTTATGCAGATGTGCTGTGTCCCATATCTTTACAGACCATGTTCTCTTGTGTGTTTAGGTAGTGAGCAAACCCTAAACATTCCAACATGATTCACTTCATGGGTGTGGTTGTCCTCAGCACCACATTATCTTCACAGAATTACTACGGCATGGAAGGAGGCCATTCGGGACTTGTGTCTGCGCCATCTCTATTTTCTAGTACCAATCTCCTGCCTTTTTCTTCAAATCACTGCACACCTTTAATATCCAAATGACCATCCAATGCCCACTTATTTGTTACTCACTGCTTTGTCCAGCAAGATGTTGCATTCTGTTGGTCTTTTCAATATTCAACGGTATGTTCTGTGAGGTATTTTACAATTGTTTAGTTAAATTCTGAAATATTCTCCTTGTTTTGGCACCAGATTTTGGCAAGTCCTGTGACAAGGATAAGAAGCAGAAGGAAAAGTGTGAAGAAAAAAAACATAAAAAGGTATCAATTTTATTTCAAAATCCATCTTCTGATCCCATTCCCCAGCTTGCTGCAATCCACTCCACACATTGCGCAGCAGAGATGAGGTTCTGCTGCTATCTGTCTCTCTTTTAAACTAGTTTCTAGCAGACGTATGAAGTCACTCTCTCTGTCATCTTTGCCCAATGCCCTGTAAACTTAGCAGTAAACAGATTATTCATCCATGGGGTGCTGAAGCACCTGAACCCAGTCTGATCCTTGTCAGCCAGGAAACTAGGCTGTTTCTCCCACTCTTCCCATACTCCTGAACCACACGGATGGGACTAATTCTAAGTTGCTCACTGCCGTTGTTCAGTTTTCCTGTAACTGGTCATTTTCTGTTTTGTTCCTGGTGGTAAGGTGTCTTTAAAATTGCTCCCAGGTTGGTCAATAATTCTCCCCATCTCTCTAATGTTGTCAGCTAGGTTTCTTTAGACCAGTGTGGATACCCCAGCTTTGAGGTGCATAATGTGGTTCCAGGTTATTTAATTCCTGATTGTTTAACTTGCTTTTGGTGTCATCCTCGTGCTGTTTGAATATGTCATTGCTTTAGTCCATGATTCCTGTTCACTTTTTCTCTTTAATAGAGAACTGGTTTCTAAAGGCAGTCCCACGCCTCGTGGAACTGATGTTGGTAAACTGGATTATTCACCCTGACCCCCTGCTCGATGCATTTCAGGGTGTGTACAGTTTAGAAACTGGATTTGTGAAAATGGGTCATTTTGGATCATGAATAATATAGCAGGGCCCTTTTACTCCACTGCCCCCAATACCATGCCCCTGTCTACTCTCACTCATTGCCTTTTTAGCTTTTGCAAAATAAATTTTAGAACCGAGAATCCAAAATTCTGATTCTCTGTGCATGCAGGACAAGAATATCTTCTAATTTTGTTTGAAACTTGTAACTTCTTTTGTTTTGTTAACCCTTCACTCACCAATGGATACTAGGGAGTGGGTTTATAAATGCTGAACCTGGTGTTGCAGGTTTACCAGCTACTTGTGGAGATGCTGAATGTTTGCTTCATTGTAGTTGACCCTTGAGCATCAATGCCACTGCAAGCTGTAAGTGGACCCCAGCATGTCACCAGTTACTGTATAATTTTTCATATTCTTCAAGTGCACGCTATGATTCCATAACATTGTAATGAGGACAAAAGAGCCCAAATCATTTTGGAGGATCACTGGACTCACTGGGGTGGCACGACGGCTTAGCAGTTAGCACCGTTGCCTCACGGCACCAGGGACCCAGGTTCAATTCCAGCCTCAGGTGACTATCTCTGTGGAATTTGTACATTCTCCCGGTGTCTGCGTGGATTTCCTCCAGGTACTCCAGTTTCCTCCCACAGTCCAAAGATTTGCAGGTCAGGCGGATTGGCCATGTTAAATTGCCTGTAGTATTCAGGGATGTGTAGCTTAGGTGGGTTATAGAGGGGGATGCTCCAAGGGTCAGTGTGGACTTGTTGGGCCAAACGGCCTGTTTCCATACTTTAGGGATTCTATGAGAAAATGTTAACTGCCTTTTCTTCACAGATGCTGCCAGACCTACTAAGTTTCTCCTGCAATTTTGTTTTTTCCTCAAAGCTCTGCCTGTTCATTAAATGTGCCCACCCAAACCTCAAACCAACATTTATTGGCCACACCTAATTTCCCTTAAACTGGGTGTCTTCTCGGCTATTCAGACAGCAGTTATAGGAATCAATTACATCACACTGGATCTTGAGTCAGCAGATGAAATAATGACCAGCAAATTTTAGGGTTTTTTTAATTTTAAAAACAATTGAGGACAGCTGTCAGGGTCATGTTTGCTAAAGCTACCTTACAATTCTAGATTATTTAATTGAATTAAATTCCACCAGCAAGCCTGATGGGATTTGAAACTGTGTACTAATCCAATGATATTATCACTGCACTACCAATTCTTTTTCACATAAATTAGGGAGAGTTGAAAAAAGCTTCATTTCATATTATATTTTATTATGATACTTTAAATCAACTGCAGGATGTCTTGAGGTACTTTCAGCTAATCAAAGTTTTAAAATTACTGTTGCAATGTGGAAACCAATTATGTGCAGCTAGGTTCACTAAATAACCAAATAACCATCTTTTTAAACAAAAACGATTAAATGTCTGAACTTGTCCATTGCCGAATCTTTGATTTCTGACATGCAAACAGTAATCTGTTCACAATCCTCCATGATAGCAAATTAGATTCCAGAATAACAAGGTGTAGAGCTGGATGAACACAGCAGGCCAAGCAGCAAAGCTGATGTTTCGGGTCTGGATCCTTCTTCAGGGTCCAGATCCGAAAAGTCATTTTTCCTGCTCCTCTGATGCTGTTTGGCCTGCTGTGTTCATCCAGCTCTACACCTTGTTATCTCAGATTCTCCAGCGTCGGCAGTTCCCACTATCTCAGATTCCAGAGTAAAATCTGATTTGTTGATGGTTACACCCAGCAGTGTAATTAGGTCCAAACTCTGATTGAATAAACAGTGACTCACCTTGTACAATGAAACAGCCACTGACCCTAACCTTGTTGAGCTGGAATATTGCCTCGCAACACATGATCAAAATAAGATTCTTGTCTGGATGCTTGTTTAAACTATTTACCCTCCTAACCAGATCTTTATCACCTTTTTCTATCCATCAGCTCTTCTCTCTCTTCAGGATCAATCCTAATTGTTTACTCCCTACCCCATCCCCCTTCCTATTTTCTGCACATAAACCACACTTTCCCAGCTACCATCAGCTCTGAGGAAGGGTCACCAGACCCGAAACATTAACTCCGATTTTTTTCTTCACAGATACCGCCAGACCTGCTGAGCTTTTCCAGCAAGTTCTGTTTTTGTTCCTGATTTACAGCATCCGCATTCTTTTGGTTTTTATTTTGTTTAAATGGTTGTTGTGGCTAGTGGCAACACTCTCCAATTTGAATTTTTTTTTGCTAATTCTCCACCCTTTCTTCCCCCTCTCATTCTTCAGAAAGGTTTTGGCTCATAGTCTTCAGCTAATTTCCAGTGTGTTACTTGAATAGCTATCCTTTATCTAGAGTGCATGTGTCTTCACACTCACCTTGAAGTTGAGGCACTTCTTATCAGAGCAATGAAGAGTAGATTCTCTGCATTCCTGCCTATTCCAGTTCTGCTATTATTGGGTGCCTACTATTTCCTCTTGCCACAATACCAATTAAAACAATCCTGCATTCTTTAGAATCAGAATCTATTTTGATATTTGCACTTTATGGGAATGGTCTAGGTCAAGAAGATTGGCATTAGTGACAGTACATTAAAGTGGGTGAGTCAACAGTATTTAACCAATGGGAGTTTGCATCTGGTTTCATAGCTGAGTGTTACCACCAATATATCTTTGTTCTGCAACACAAACTTGGAATGACACAGGATTGTTCACTACCTTACAACATGACGATGTTTTAAAAGTCCTATGTAACTTATGACACATACAGCAATGTGGTAATGACCAGATTACCTGATTTTTGTCAAATGTTGTTTGAGGAATCAATGATGGTCAAGGCATTAGGGAGAACTGACCTAGTCATCTTCAAATCAAGCTGTGGATCAATTGCAGCCATCTGAGGGAGCAGGCGTGGTTTGAGATTTCCTCCAAAAGATGACACCTCCAAGTGTATCGTGCTCTGCTGGCTGCACTGGGAGTACAAGCCTGGGTTCTATTATCAAGACATTTGAGTGACTCATAAATCTGAATCTTCCCTGGCTTTAAGGCCAAGAGTGCTACAGGCTGATCCAATGCTTAAAATACACAGGGGTGGCAGACAGATCTGCTCCTGAAATATCCTCAAATTGCCCCAGAAAATTCAGTCTAATGGTGTGATCATTGGGAGAAAGGTTGCCCTTGCAAATTTGATTAGAAGGAAATGGTGACAGTTTGCTCCTGTCCCTTGCATGCTGTTGACAGGCAAATGTCATGGAATTCTGTTGACACATCTGAGGTGGGAGAATCTGCTCAGAAAGAGGGTGTAGGAGATTGGAGGAGCTGCAAGAGCATTGTGGGATAAAGGAGCTAAAATGGGGGAAGAAGGAAACTTCAACAGAGAGACAGCAGTTTTACACCTATCAACAAACATATTCAGCTAAGTAGGATACAAAATAAATTTTAAATCAGAGGTAATGAATCCTTGCAAATTAATCTCTTATATAAGGCTGCACAAGGTGAGGAATTACCATTCTTGGAAGGGAAACATAGCTGGTTCAATGTAATGAACACTGTGGAATAGTTAGATTTAGATCCAGGATACAGTAAAAAGATAGTAATGTCCTGCTTATGATGTTCCAGCTTTTTGCATGTGATAGAACTACATTAGCCGCGACCTCACCAGTCTGTGGAATATGTATTTAAATGTGATAGCTTTTTAGATGTAGACGTGTCAGTTATTTTGAGAAAAAAAGTGAATCAAGCCAATTGGCCGGTACCAATTTATAATCTAGGACATTAAAAATTACCACATCCAAGGAAAGCATTAATGAAGATTTGATTATCAAGGGTCAACATACCTCATGTCAATGCACACACACATTGTATTGTTACATAACTGCATTCCCTGATAATTGAGTTTGTGGGAATTAAATCATGGGGAAAGAAAATTATCCCTGTGCTGACTCATGAATGGTGATGCAAAAATATTAGCATTACATTTCTGGCATTGCTAACTGAACAGGTTGAAATGATGGAAGAGTATTTTGATTCTGATCCTTACTGGGTTTTTTTTGCAGAAGGAAGAAGGTAAAGATACATCTTCAAGTTCAAGCTCCTCAAGCAGCAGCAGCAGCTGTTCAGAGGGTGAAGGAAAAGGAAAGGTAAGAAAAGTCATTGAACTCAGGATTGGAATGGGGCTAGGTATTGGTCCTAGGATACACTTGT
Source organism: Rhincodon typus (assembly GCF_021869965.1). Lineage (NCBI taxonomy): Eukaryota > Metazoa > Chordata > Chondrichthyes > Orectolobiformes > Rhincodontidae > Rhincodon > Rhincodon typus. The sequence continues at coordinate 16,603,532 of NC_063370.1, forward strand.
AGGGGGAGAAAGGTAGGTAGCCTTTTTTTAAAAAATAGAAGTATCACCTGTCCCCTCCCATCGTCTGTTACCTGGTTTAAAGCCAGGTGGTGGTGGGGAATAGAGATAGGGAAGAACGGGAAGGGGTGGCGGAAGATCAAGATCCAGGACAGAACCAGATGGGGTGGGGAGGTTAGGGAAAGAGTCAGGGGGAGCACCATAGACAGAGGGGGAAAGAGGGCCTCCCTGGTCCTTGGCTCTGCTTGTCGCCCCTATCTGCTCACCAGTGAATTACAGTTCATCATGCACACTTTACGTGCAACATCAGGAGCAAATGCATTATTGCACGTGCACAGTAAAGTCTACGTGATAACATTAGTGCCTGGAACTGTGCGTTCCCCAAGGATCATGTGCAGTCCAACATTTCCACAGCGATTGAGAAAAACACAATTTTGTCCCCATTCTCCCTCATTTATTAGGTTTTTTTAAAATCTGATCCTCAATCGATTCATGAAGAACTTGTGTTTGTAATCATTTAAACCTCTGCATTCTTAGCTTAGCTTTTTTAAAAAAAAATTAGCCCACGTAGGCCTGTTGACTTGGCTATCTTAAACTGCTCTCTTTTAGCCTCTTTTTTTCACCATCATAACCAACTTGATTCAGAAAGAAACGAAACAGCTTGAAGGAAATGAGCAACTCTGGCAGTAAACTCTGGATCTTGGTATATATAAATGTTTAATTCCCCAGAGTCTAAAGTGAAATACCAGTTAAAAGATGTAAGTGCAGTTTGACTATATCTACTTTAGATTGTGGACAAAATCCATTCTGCTCACCAGTTCCAGTTCAGACTGGTTAACAAAACACAAAATGTATTTGTGGCTTGCAAATTAATAAATGTGATTTTTTTCATGGATAAGATATTCTCATCATATAACAAACAGCACCACAACACCAACTATAAATAAAGATTTTGAATATTGAAATTTCAGTCCTAAAATAACATGCAGGCTTCCTATTTCCTCCTATGATGGTAGAACTGTTGTTTTACATTTATGCTCACTATTTTAGAGGCACTAAACCAATTTACCACTGCTGTACTTCCACAAATACAAACAACCATTACTTAGCAAATGGCGAATGATACATGCTTGAAGTCCTGGAAATATTTAATAGAGATTCATCTTTCAGTAAGAACACAGTGCTCATCTTATTGCTTCCTCCATTCCCCACTGCACTTCGTTCTTCTCATCCATTTCTCCATCATCTTTCTCTTTTTGAAAAAAACTTATTTGATCCCAAAGCCGAAAACAATGCTCCCTCTAGGTTGCTTAATCCAAGCCCTGGCCTTGATGAATACAATTCCAGTGTATCAGCTATCCTGTGGCTGCAACTGCAACATGATGTATCCTACATTGTGCTGTGCAAGTAGCTTATAAAAACAAAGAGAGATAACAAGGTGTAGAGCTGGATGAACACAGCAGGCCAAGCAGCATCAGAGGAGCAGGAAGGCTGACGTTTTGGGCCTAGACCCTTCTTCAGAAAGAAGG
>NC_063370.1:16605457-16694013 GCF_021869965.1 Rhincodon typus
TTTCTGAAGAAGGGTCTAGGCCCAAAACGCCAGCCTTCCTGCTCCTCTGATGCTGCTCGGCCTGCTGTGTTCATCCAGCTCTACACCTTGTTATCTCAGATTCTCCAGCATCTGCAGTACCTACTCTTTCTTATAAAAAGAAAAGCTGATTTTGTTGGCTTCAACATAATGAAATTGGCTCTTTAAGTAAGGAAAGAGTTAAGATTACCTCTGTTACTTAATTCCACAAAAGGGATCACGGAAAGTAAGTCAGTCAGAATGTCATTGTGCTTTGTATAATCACCAGTATCTGATACACTGCCTACATTCTTTGGTTTATTTATGCCATTGACAATAAAACCTAGAAAACTACTGTTCAAAGCATTCATTAAACTAAAAGGTTACTACGTTACGCAGGTGGTAACCTTTAACAGGCAAGAGACAAATATACTTGGAGGAGAATAACTTGCTTAGACTCCACTCCACAATCTTAAGTTAGATCACACAAATCATTTCCTTTCCCTGTAGATTTTGCTGCTGCCAACAATTTACTTTAAAGCTGAGGTGAAGATAATCATTGGAGCATTGTTACGGAGTATTTAAGATGCTGGAACACGTTGCAGAGAAAGAATACATACAACTCTGCATTTTTTGCTTTTTCCATGTAGTATATTCCTAAAATAGCTTATCTGTACCATGCCTACTTTGGAGCATAAACACAAAATGGTTGGGATGAATAATGGTTTCAATCTTTCATTTAGCATTGACAGCACACAAAGTGCTGGGCATTTGCCTTTATTAATCATTGTTTCTCTCGGTTGGTAGTGCTTATTTCATGAAGCCCTGAATTTGACCACTTAAATTTTCTTCAAGGAAAAATATTTAGTTTTAGAATTCAGTTTGGGAGAGGTGTTTTAATTGAACCTTGGGGAAAGAATTTTATTGGCAAATAGATCATTCACCAGAACTTAAAGTTCCAACAATTTTCTTATATTCACTCTCAGGATTATATTATTGCCCATCCCTAAATGCATACAGAACAGTCGCGAGTCAACCACATTGCTGTGGATCAGGCATCACATGTAGGCCAGACCAGGCAAGGATGACCGTTTCCCCACCCTGAAGGATATTAGTAAACCAGATTGGTTTTTCCAACAATCAACATTGTCATGATTACACTCTTGGTTCCAGATTTTTATTGAATTCCAATTTCACCATCTGCCATGGTGGGAATCAAATCCAGATCCCCAGAATATTACCTGGATCTCTGGAGTAACAGTCCAGCAATAATACCACTAGGCCATCACCTCCATTCTTTTTTTAAAAACTTACTACTGCTTGAGCCACATCTTCAGTTGATGAGGTGCTAAAATTCCCTTCTTAAACATCTCTACCTTGCCTTTCCTTTAAGATGTTCTTTGAAACCTATCTCTCTCTTTAACCAAGCTTTTAGTCACCGTCTAATATCTTTATGCAGCTCGTACCAAAGTTTACCTGCTATCACTCTCTCGTCCAACGTCTTGGTGTGTTTTACTATGACAAAAGGTACTATTGATATGATAGTGAAGCAAAAGCCACAAAGAAATTTTTAGTGAGTTTTGCACTTAGGAAAACAGTAGTAAACACTTGGGATAACAAACATAATGGAAATATGGAAATCAAGTAAAAATAAACGAATTAAATCTACTACACACAAGACGAGGTGACAGTTTTAATTGGCTCACAGGTTCTGCCTAAGACCCATCATCTGCCTTGATGATTTGCACCTGCATCAGTTGGCCCTTGTTAATTCGGCAGTGTTGCACCATATAAGCATCATCACTGTCCTGAGGCTGTGATCTGGATTTACTGATTTTTATTTGAAGAGAATGAGCAGTTTTAATTAATGTCTTCCTTTACCCTACAGCAAGGGGATCAGAAGAAGAAGAAACCAAAGAAGCACAAGAGTGATAAATGCAAGGCAGATAAACACAAACATTGCAAAAAATAGCACAGCATTTGTGGGGTTACACATGACATCATCGGAGTTGCTACTCCCATTTCTTAAAGATGTTTGCTTTAAAGAAACACAATCAGTCACTGTTTCATAAAATGAATGATCAAATATGAACTTACCTTACTAGAACTGCATGATTACCCAAGTTTTACCAATAAAGATTATAATTTGAATAACCAGCATTTGTGATATAATTAATTCAAATTCCATAAAGGGCCAGATTTTCAGCAAAGCAAGTAGCTAAAATTGGGACATTTAAAGGGAAAATGATGTGATCTTTGATGTGAAAAACTGGATGCTCATTGTCTTCATCGAGCTGTACAACACAGAAACAGATCCGGGCCGACCAGATATCCTAAATTAAAGTAGTTCCATTTGCCAGCATTTGGCTCATATCCCTCAATCCTTCCTATTCATGTACTCATCCAGATGTTTTAAATGTTTCTACTTGTAGCCAGCTCCAACAGGTCTGGCAAGTCATTCGATACATATACGACCCCCTGTGTGAAAAAGTTGCCTTTTAGGTCCCTTTTAAAATCGAACACCTCTCACCTTAAACCTATGCCCTCTGGTTTGGACTCCCCTACTCAGGGTGAATAGCCAAAAGACCCTTTTCCCCAATCCGGGCCCCTCATGATTTTATAAACTACTAAGGTCACCCCTCAGCCTCCGACACTCCAAGGAAAATAGCCCCACCATATTCAGCCTCTCCCTATAGTCAAGCCCTCCAACCTGGGAGGGCTCTTGTAAATCTTTTTCTGAACCTTTTCAAGTTTAACATCTTTCCTATAGCAGGGAGACCAGAATTCAATGTAGTATTCCAAAAGTGGCCTAACTGATGTCCTGTATCACTGCAATATGACATCTCAATGCACTGACCAATAAAGGCAAGTGTACCAAAAGCATTCTTCAATACCTTGTCTATCTGTGACTCCACTTTCAAGGAACTATGAACCTGTCCCCCCAAGGTCTCTTTGTTTGGCAACACACCTCAGGATCCTGCCATTAAGTGTCCAAGTCCTGGCCTGATTTGTCTTAGCAAAATGCAACACCTCACATTTATGTAAATTAAACTCCCATGTGCCACTCCTTGGCCTAATTGATCAAAGTCCTATTGTACTCTAAGACAACTCTTCGCTGTCCACTACACCACCAATTTTGGTGTTATCTACAAACTTACTAACCAACCATTCTTCCTATATTCACATCCAAATCATTTACAAAAATGACAAAAAGCAGCAGACCCAGCAATAATCCTTGCAGCACACCAGCTGGTCACAGGTCTCCAGTCTGAAAAACAACCCTCCACCACCAGCCTGTCTCCTACCTTCAAGCCAATTTTGTATCCAAATGGCTAGCCCTCTCTGGATTCCATGTGATCTAACCTTTTTAAACAGTCTATCAAGCAGAACCTTGTTGAATGCCTCGCTGAAGTCCATATAGACAATGTCAACTGCTCTGTCTCCAATCTACTTTGAAGAAGCGACAAGAAACCCAATTTATTTATTGTCACGTGTACCGAAGTACAGTGAAAAGCTTTTTTTACAAGCAGATCATAGTAAAGCAAGGATATACAGATCAAAAACAGGTTACATTGGACAAGTGTACACTAGGCGAGATCAACATTATTAGAGGCTAGAGTGTCCATTCATCCATACAATAATAGCCAGGAAGCTGTGCCTGAACCTGCTCGTGCATGTGTTCAGGCTTCTGTACCTTCTGCCTGACGCAAGAAGTTGTAGGAAATCATTACTGAGGTGCGATGGGTCTTTGATGATGTTGGCAGCTTTTCCGCAGAAGTGAACTGTGTAAATGGAGTCCATAGATAGAAGGTTGGTTTCCGTGATGGTCTGGGCTGTGCACACCATCTTCTGTAGCTTCTTATGGTCCTGGGCAGAGCAGTTGCCATACCAGGCTGTTATGCATCCAGACGGTACAGTCATAAAGTCAGAGTAATAGAGCATGGAAACAGGCCCTTTGGCCCAAACTGGTCCATGCTGCCCACTCACCTAGCTCCAATTGTCTGTATTTGGTCCGTATCTCTCCAAACCCTTCTCATCCATGTACTTATCCAAATGTTTTTTTAAATGGTGCCATTGTACCTGCCTCAACCATTTTCTCCTGCAGCCCATTCCACCTACAGTAACTCTCTGCATGAAGAAGTTGCCCCTCCGGTCCTTCTTAAATCTATCCTCTCTCGCCTTAGACCTATGCCCTCTAGTTTTCAATTCCCCATCCCTGGGAAAAAGGATTATATGCATTCATCCAATCTACGCCCCTCATGATTTTATACACTTCAGTAAGGTCACCTGTCATTCTCCTACATTCCAAGGAATAAAATCTTATCCTGGCTAACCTTTCGCTTTAACTCAGGCCTGCTAGTCCTGGCAACATCCTCGTAAATCTTCTTTGCACACTTTCCAGTTTAACTATGTCTTTCCTTTAACAGCATAACCAAAACTGTACACAATACTCCAAGTGTGACCTCACCAACGACTTGTACAACTGTAACATAACATCCCAACTCCTACACTCAATGCCTCGACCGATGAAGGCTGGTATGCTAACTGCCTTCTTCAGCACCCTGTCCACTTGTGACGCTGCTTTCACCGAACTATATACTTGTAGTCCTAGGTCCCTCTGTTCCACAACACTCCTCAGGACCTTACCATTTACTGTACAAGTCCTATCTTGGTTTGACTTTCCACAGTGCAACACCTCACACTCATCTGTATTAGATTGCATTTGCCAATCCTCAGCCCACTTACCATCTGATCAAGATTCCTATGTAATTTTTGAAAACCTTCTTTGCTATCAACGATACCTTTTAATTTTGTATCGTCTGCAAACTTACTAATAATGCCTTGTACATTCTCATCCAGTCACTTATGTAAATAACAAATAACAAAAGTCCCAGCGCCGACCCCTGTGGCACACCACTAATCACAGGCCTCCAGTCCAAGAAACAACCTTCAACCATCACCCTCTGCTTCCTACCATTGAGCCAATTTTGAATCCAATTAGCTAGCTCTCCCCAGATCCCATGCAACCTAACTTTCATGACTAGTCTGCTGTGCGGGACCTTGTCAAAGGCCTTACTGAAGTCCATAAAGACAACATCCACTGCTCTACCCTCATCCATCCTCTTGGTTACTTCTTGAAAAACTCAAACATTTGTCAGACATGACTTCCTGCGCACAAATCCACGCTGACTATCCAAATGTTGGTTGATCCGGTCCCTGAGTATCCTCTCCAATAAACTTACATACCACTGATGTCAGATTCACTCACCTGTAATTCCCTGGCTTGTCTTTGCTACCTTTCTAAAACAATAGAACAACATTAGCCATCTTCCAATCTTCTGGAACTTCACCATTGGCTAAAGATGAAGCAAAAATCTCTGCAAGGGCCTCTGCAATTTCCTCCCTCGCCTCCCACAACATCCACGGATGGACTTGATCAGGCCCAGGGGATTTATCCACCTTAATGTGCTTTAAAGGCTGCAAACACCTCCTCTCTGCTAACGTGTATGCGATCCAAAACATCCCCACTTGCTTCCCTTATTTCCTTAGCATCCATGATTCTCTCCTTCATAAACGCGGAGGAGAAATATTCATTAAACACCTCCCCCATCTCCTGCGCCTCCACACATAGACGGCCATGCTGATCTTTAAGGAGACCTATTCTCTCCCTAGCCACCCTTTCACTCTGAACAGAGCTATTGAACCTCTTGGGATTATCTTTAACCCTCTCTGCCAGATCCATCCCATACCCTCTTTTTGCTATTCTGATTTCCCTCAAGTGTACTCCTACGCTTTTTAAGAGTCATCTAGGGATTCACTTGCGCTCGAGAGCTTACGTCCAATGTATGCTGCCTTCTTTTTCCTGACCAGAGCCTCAACATCCTTTGTCAGCCAGGGGATCCCTAAACCTACCAGCTTTTCCCTTCAGACTAAGAGGGACATAATGTCCCTGGACTCTTGATATCACACTTTTAAAAGCCTCCTTTTTGCCAGTCATTCCTTTTCCTTCAAACAGACTCACCCAATCAACATCTGCTAGATCCTGCCTCATCGTTGTTAGATATCCATCCACTACGGTGGGGATTTCAGCGAACTTGTAGATGGCATTAATTCAGAATTTGGCTACACTATCATGGGTGTACAGGGAGTACAGTAGGGGGCTGAGTAAGCATTCCTGGGGGCCTCCAATGTGAAGTGTTATTGTGGAGGAGGTGCAGTTACCTATCTTTACTGATTGTGGTCTGTGGTCAGAAGGCTGAGGATCCAGTTACAGAAGGCAGAACCAAGACCATGGTCATGGAATTTTGAGATCAGTGTGGACGGCATAATGGTGTTGAAGGCGGAGCTGTAGTCAATAAGCAGGAGTCTCACGTAGGTGTCTTTGTTGTCCAGTTGTTCCAGGGATGAGTGCAGGACTAGGGATATGGCATCTGCCATATTTCTCATGCCCAAAGCCACATTGCCTATCCCTAATCAGTCCTTGTTTTTCTAAATACATGTAAATCCTGAACCTCAGAATCCCCTCCAATAACTCACCCACCACACTCCAATGCAGATCAGAGGTAGCCATAGAAGTTGCTGAGTAATGAGGCTAGCTGCTTAAAAAGTTCACCTTTGTTCTCTGGGACTTGGTCCCAATTCTTTAAATATTTGACTTTAGCCACACGCTCCCCTTTCTGCTTACAACTACCTGCCAAGACTCCTCGAAGCGTATAAATGCCCACTGTCTAGGAATTCTACAATAACAATATGTGGGGATGCTTTAGAATAAAGTTACAAAGAGCTGTCTTTTTAAAAATGTTGCTGTTATAATCCTAGTATCAAGCAACGATACCTTTATATAATCACTAATCAAAATTGGACATTTCATCTTGAAGAGACTTGGAAGTGTCAATCAAGAAAAGCTTTCCCCAGCACACCCATTTCAACAAAGTCATGGAAATCTGAGATGTCAGCCAAGTGTACATAATGAGGTAGCATGAGCTATTATACAGGGTATGGGGAGTCATTAGGCAGGGAGAGCAAGAGGGGTTTGTGAGGATATGAGTTGGCACAGGGGACGTGTGTAATAATTTTTTGAACTTTTATTTTGAAAAAGAAAGAAGATTCCAGCAGAGAGACAATGGCTTACGGGCTGTGCAAGTAAAAACTGGTGCATTAGGAATGAGGGCAGAAATCGCAGCATCAGGTTCACCAGCCCACCTCAAAAACACCTGACCACAGGCCTGTACACTTATCTAAAGCAAGAGGGGGAAAGCCTTCCTTTGTGTAGTTGCCTATGCTGTCTCAGTACATGGGAAATTCCTGGATTTATTTTTAATACAGAGATCAACTGTGTTAAAAAGGAAGGTTGTCAATTCACTGACTGATGAAGGAGGCTTCAACAGCAGGAGAAGCACCAAATCAGTGATGGAAACTTCTAAATTGCCATGATATTTTACATTTATGCTGATCAATTTCAGTAGAGCAATGTCAGTGCAAAGACAGACAGCTTTGCCATCATTTTAACGGTACAAGTTAAGGCTGTTATCATTGGATCACCATACAGATCAAGTATTTTTTTGCCATCAGCAAGCCATGTTCAGGAAACTTGTATAGTGGTGGCATGTAGCAGCCATTCCAATTTGACTTCCAGACCACTTCTCACAACTCTTGGATTCGACCTAAATTTGACACATCTGGGCTGTTAGAATAAAGTTGCAAAGAGGTAACGACAGCACAGCAAACATATTTCCAAATAAATCATTGCAAGCATGAAATTGGCATTCATCAGCGTTCTACTGATGTGAAATGTGGAAGAACGTGCGCTTGCATAATCTGTCATGTTTATTCCAACTGTTTGTATTAAAAATGTCTGGCTGTCTACCTGCAAAATGCCACTACCTGGACACTGGCTTTCATTCTCTGGAAACGGCTGTCAGAACTCAAATGATAATTAACAAAAAAATTTATTTCAAAAGATAAAGGCAAGAGGTTTAAGAAAATAAATGCACAGATAACAATGTACATACAAAAATGGAGGGACATCATACAATACTGCAAAATTCAAAATGTGCTTATTGTAATACATTATTGCCCTGCAAAGTCTAACTTTTTACTATTTATGTACAGCAGAATTAAAACAAATAATCCATGCGCATATGGTATTTTTAGAAACTGAAAAGTTTTTTTTTTAAAAAAAAAATCGCATATCAGAAATCTTGATTCAGAAGGGCAACCCCTTTACAAATAGGTAGCCAGCTCTAAAAGTTTACTCTACCCTTGTGACAAAATTTACAGGCGTCAAAAATTTATTTCTTTTTTATAGCATCAAATTATTTCTTTTAAAAAAACACGAATAGATATATCAAGCAGGAAACTGACGAGTGTCTGATTCCTCATATCAAATGGTTGGGGGGGGGGAAGGCGTGGAGCAAAAACTAAAAACTCCCCAGTTGAGACAGCAAAATGAAAATGCAAAAATGTCTAAATGATCAAATTCAGACAATCACCAGAAAATACTGCTGTGGATACAATAAAATGGAGTATCAGCATGACTATACTCAGGTATAGCCAATCAACCCTAGTACTGTGGTGCATCAACACTGCAATGTACTCCAATTAATGCAGTTATTTGGTTCAAATCATCTGAACGTACAATTCCTTTTTAAGTGCTGAATCATACCGTTTCTGTTTATATTACTCAATTTCAATGAGACAATTCAACTTTTTAAAAATACAAATATGGTTTAAATTACAAGACTAGATGATCTAATGTGTCACAGAAATCAGTCAGTCACTCTTCTGTTGTGCTCAGACATGTTTAAAAGCAAAAGAAAAATATTTCTGGAAGATTTCTTATTAAAAAGAAATATCAACTAATTTTAAAAATATACCAAAATCAGCTTCTGTGTTCTTATTTCTCTTAGCTGTGGGAGCAAACTTTAATAGTGTGTGCCTGAGTGTTTTTCTTTAATTACCTAACTCCAAAACACTGAGTGTCATTAGTACACAAGCTTCTCCAGCAATGAAGGGATTTGACCAAAAAAGGAGAAAATTTGGAAAACTTTCCTGAGTTCAAATAAACTGGTGACTATAATTCTGGTAAGACATATTGATTACAGCTCCTTCACTTAAAAAAAAACATAAAAAACACTAAGCAGAATGCTGCACTATTTTCTAGGACAAAGTTACACTTAAACATCCCTTTCATGGTCTCCAAATATGTTGTTTCAATGCTGCAATTGCAGTTTTTGTGCCATCATTTTTATCAACAGTTCTGAATAGTGCTCTAGCAAAGCTGTTGCCTTGCCATTCTCTAGAGATTCTGAGGCAAAAAGTGACTTGTTTACCAGAGGAGCTGAAACTGGCAAACATTCTACAGAGTTCATATGCTTTTTCGCAGAGGAAAACGCATCACACAGGATGGCCATCATCTGGGACTTCAGCTCTGGTGCATCTTCACTGGACATCACCTATGAAGAAAAACTGGATTACAGCAATGAGTTTTTTAAAAATACAATTCCTTCCTTCCAGAGGTACAGTTCCTTAGACAAGACCTGTTACCTGGCAGTGAGCCGTGAGACAGGGAGGGCCAGATGATTCAGACATATTGTAGCATACCATCTTCAACTAATGGTAATGCATAAGCATTTTGCAGTAGTAACCTAAAGCAAGAAACAGGTGATCTTTTCCCTTTTTATCTTTGGAATACTGAAACTAACTTCGAATAATGATTATACCTGAAACAAAAACAAATTGCTAGAGAAACTCAGCAGGTCTGGCAGCACCTGTGAAGAGAAATCTGAGTTGTTTCAGAGATCCAGTGATATTTTTTCATTTCTGGTGCTGCCAGACCTGTTGGGTTTCTTCAGCAATTTGTTTTTGTTTCAATTGTCCAGCACTTACAGTCCTTTGTTTTAATTTAATGATTAGACCAGTTTACTTCAACACAGTAGCTTATTCATGTACGGTAGCTCTGCTTTTCCCCCAACCACTTCAGCAATTTTCTGGACTGTGAATGTCTGAGTAGCAGAACTGCTTGTTTGCCAAGTCTTTGACTTTTATTGATCCAAAACCATCTGTGGCCTCAAGATAGCTATCTGTTTCATTACTGGACAAGAAATTTATCTCATCTTCATTTGCTTGTTAGTACCAATATGTCAGAAGAAGGCAGTTTAAATATGTGCTTCTATGGAGTCATACATAGATTCATCAAGTCATAAGGATGTACAGCACAGAAACAGATCCTTCAGTCCAACTCATCATGTCGACCCAATATCCTAGATAAATGTGGTCCCACTTGTCAGCTTTTGGCCCATATTCCTCTAAACCTTCCTATTCAAATACCCATGCAGATGCCTTTTAAATGTTGTAATTGTATCAGCCTCCACCATCTCTTCTGGCAGCTCATTCCGTACACGCACCACCCTCTGCATGAAAATGTTGCCCTTTTAGGTCCCCTTTATATCTTTCCCCTCTCACCTTGAACCTATAGTTTTTGACTCCCCCAACCCAGGGAAAAGACCTTGTCCATTTTCCCTATCCATGCCCCTCATGATTTTATAAACCTCTCTAAAGGTTACCCCTCAGCCTTTTCCAGGGAAAATAGCTTATTCAGCCTCTCCCTATAGCTTAAGACCTCCAACCCTGACAACATCCTTGGTAAATCTTTTCTGAATCCTTTCAAATGCTTCCTATAACAGAGTAACCAGAATTGAACACAGTATTCAAGCATAATCATGTCTCGGTCAAAAATGCCCAACGAAAAGTGAACCACAAAACTACAGAAGCAGAAAAGATCCTGTTGTTAGTCTAATAGGAACCTCATTGGATGGCCAGACTACTGTTTCAGACAAATGTAGTACTGCACATCTAAACTCAATGTAGTCAATTGGCATTACACGAAGTGTTGAAACATGGTTTCTGTCAAATCTGTTTGATTTAAGAATTTCCACAGCTATCATCTTCAAAGGTTATAAACCAGAAAGTCAGAAGATAAATCAAGGCACCCTACAGCAGAGTTTTACATTACTTTGATTTCAATAGCCATTTCACATTTTGATAGTTACCTTTTAACAGAAAGTTCTGAAGTATGGTCATTGCTAGCCATGGGCAGCATTTGTTGCCCATTCACTTATACGCTTCTATAAGAGCACCCCCTCAGTCTCCTACGCTCTAAAGAAAAAAGTTCTAGCTTGTCCAACTTCTCCCGATAACTCAGTCCCTTGAGTCCTGGTAACATCCTTGTAAATTCCTTCTGCACTCTCTCCAGTTTAATAATATTCTTTCTAGAGCAAAGTGGCCAAAACCAAACACAATATTCCATGTGTGGCCTCACAACGTCCTGTACAACTGCAACATAACTTCCCAATTTCTGTACTCAGAGCCCTGATTAATGAAGGCCAGTGTGCCAAAAGCATCCTTCAATGCCCTCTCTGCCTGTGACTCGACTTTCAGAGAACTGTGTGCCTGAACTCCAAAGGTCCCTCTGCTCCATTACACTCTTTAAGGCACTAGCATTCACCATGAAACTCCTAGCTTGATTTGACTTTCCAAAATGCAACACCTCACACTTATCTATAATAAACTCCATTTGCCACTTCTCAGCCTACATCCCAGCTGATCAAGATCTTGCTGCAATTTAATACCTTTCTTCACTGTCCACGACACAGCCTACTCTAGTGTCATCCGCAAACTTACTAATCATGCCTTGTACATGCTCATCCAAATCATGGATACGGATAACAAACAGCAATGGGCCCACACCAACCCGAGGCACACCAGCAGGACAAGCATCCTTCCACTATTATTCTCTGCTTCCTACCATCAAGCCAATTATGTATCCACTTTGTCAGCTTTCGCTGGATTCCATGCGATCTCACCTTCCAGAGCAGTCTACCATGTGGAACCTAATCAAAAGGCCTTACTAAAATCCATGCAGTCTACATCTACCGCCATGCCCTCAGGAAGGTTGATGGTCACTTCAAAAGAACAGTAACGAATTTGAGAGGCATGATCTCCCACGCATGTAGCCATGCTGATTACTTCTAATCAAACCCCGGTCTTTCTAAATGCACGTATATCTTATCCCTCAGAATCTTCTCAAGTAACTTACCTACCACAGATGTTAAGCTTACTGGTCTATAAATCCCAGGTTTTTCTTTGCAGCTCTTTTTGAATAAGGGCACAACATTCGCTACCCTCCAGTACCTTTCGGGACCTCATCCATGCCTAACGATGATGCAAACATATTAGCCATGACCCCCCCCCACATTTCTTCTCTAGCCTCTTGCAGGGTTCTCGGATATATCTAATCAGGACCAGGAGATTTATCCACCTTCATACATTCTAATACTGCCAACATCTCCTCTACTGTGATATGGACCATCCCAAAGAGATCACCACTAACTTCTCCAAGTTGCCAAGTTTTCATGTCTTTCTCCACGGTAAACACAGAGGAGAGTGTGTTTGAGGACCTTGCCCATCTTCTGTGATTCCACACATACATGTCCCTGGAGGGGTCCTATTACCATTAAGCTGCCAGTCCTGTCCCTTCCTTAGCTATGTTTCTGTAATTGCTACAATATCCCAGCCCCATGTACCTGTCCATGCCCCGAGTTCACCAGCCTTAGCGGTCAGCCTCTTGCATTGAAATAGTTGTAATTTAATCCAACAGGCATTCCTCACTCCCTGTCCTGTTCCAGCCTGACCTGTCTCTTCAACTTGCTGTTTCTGATTACTATATCTCCTTTCCCACCCCGCTGCCAATCTAGTTTAAACCCTTCCTTGCAGCACTAGCAAATCTGCCTGTCAGGATATTGATCCCCCTCCAGTTCAGGTGCAACAGGTCACCTCTGCCCCAGAAAATGCCTCAAATATCCAAGAATCTGAATTCCCGCTCCCTGCACCAATTCTTCAGCCACGCATTCATCTGCCATATCGTCCAGTTCTTACCCTCACGAGCACGTGGCAGTGGAAGTAATCTGGATATTGCCACCTTTGAGGTCCTGGTTTTTAAAAATTTTTCCTAGCTGTCTATAATCACTCTGCAGGACCTCATCCCTATTTCTACCTATTTCATATTAAATCAGAAAATACTCAGATGAAAATTTTAAGCATAATAAATTCTACTCTGCTGTACTTCATCCCCTGCTCTCCATAAAAAGGGAGAGCATTCAATTCTGATCTCCCTGTTATAAGAAAGATTTTGTTAAATTTGAAAGGGTGCAGCAAAGATTTATAGGGATGTTGCCAGGCTTGGAGGATTTGAGATGTAGGAGAGGTTGAATAGACTGGGGCTATTATCCCTGGAGTGCTGGAGGTTGGAGAGTGACCTTATAGAGGTCTATAAAATCACGAGGGGCATGGATAGGGTGACCATTCAAGGTCTCTCTCCTCCCCACAACCCCCGCCCCTCCCCCACCCCACCCCCGGGGGCGGGACTCCAAAACTAGAGGGCACAGGTTTAAGGTGAGAGGGAAAGGGAAAGATTTAAAAGGGACTTAAGGGGCACATGTTTCAGGCAGTGGGAATGTGTTGCAAGAGGAAGCAGTGGAGGCTGGTACAATTATAAACATTTAAAAGGCATCTGGATGGATACATGAAAAGGAAAAGTTTAAGACGGATATGGGCCAAATGCTGGCAAATGGGACTAGATTAATTTAGATTATCTGGTTGACATGGATGAGTTAGATCGAAGGGTCCGTTTCCATGCTGTATACAACTGTGACCCTGACTCGTGATACAATGTTAGACAGATATTTACTTGTTAAATGTACTTCAAGAATTTGATTAAGAAATTGTTCATGTATGAGAGAGATAGTAGGAACTGCAGATGCTGGAGAATCAGATAACAAGGTGTAGAACTGGATGAACACAGCAGGCCAAGCTGCATCACAGGAGCAGGAAGGCTGACGTTTCGGGCCTAGACCCTTCTTCAGAAATGGGGGAGGGGAAGGGGGCTCTGAAATAAATAGGGAGAGAGGGGGAGGCGGATAGAAGATGGATAGAGGAGAAGATAGGTGGAGAGGAGACAGACAGGTCAAAGAGGCAGGGATGGAGCCAGTAAAGGTGAGTGTAGGTGGGGAGTTAGGGAGGAGATAGGTCAGTGCAGGGAGGACGGACAGGTCAAGGGGGCGGTATGAAGTTAGTAGGTAGGAGATGGGGGTGGGGCTTGAGGTGGAAGGAGGGGATAGGTGGGAGGAAGGACAGGTTAGGGAGGCGGGGACGAGCTGGGCTGGTTTTGGGATGCGGTAGGGGGAGGGGAGATTTTGAAGCTTGTGAAGTCCACATTGACACCATCGGGCTGCTGAGTTCCCAAGCGGAATATAAGTTGCTGTTCCTGCAACCTTCGGGTGGCATCTTTGTGGCACTGCAGGAGGCCCAGCGGAGGCTTGGGGACCACTTTGCAGAACACCTACGCTCAGTTCGCACTAAACAAGTGCGCCTCCCAGTCACGAACCATTTCAACTACCCCTCCCATTCCTCAGACCACATGTCCATCCTGGGCCTCCTGCAGTGCCACAACGATGCTACCCGAAGGTTACAGGAACAGCAACTCATATTCCGCTTGGGAACCCTGCAGCCCAATGGTATCAATGTGGACTTCACAAGCTTCAAAATCTCCCCTCCCCCGACCGCATCCCAAAACCAGTCCAGCTCATCCCCGCCTCCCTAACCTATCCTTCCTCCCACCTCAAGCCCCACCCCCATCTCCTACCTACTAACCTCATCCCGCCCCCTTGACCTGTCCGTCCTCCCTGGACTGGCCTAACTCCACACCTACACTCACCTTTACTGGCTCCATCCCCACCTCTTTGACCTGTCTGTCTCCTCTCCACCTATCTTCTCCTCTATCCGCCTCCCCCCTCTCCCTATTTATTTCAGAACCCCCTTCCCTTCCCCCATTTCTGAAGAAGGGTTTAGGCCCGAAACGTCAGCCTTCCTGCTCCTCTGATGCTGCTTGGCCTGCTGTGTTCGTCCAGCTCTACACCTTGTTATCTCTTGTTCACGTATGAACTGGTTTTCTTTCCAGGCATTGAAACTGACAGGAATAGAAACATCCACATAGATGCAAAAATATTAATGAATATAGCCCATTCTACCAAGTGCTACAATATTCCTTTGAAACCTCTTGGAAAATTGTACACAGGCCTATTTTGTTGCAAATACTCTGCAGGATAGTGCTCTGGGCAAAAAAAAAAAATTTGAGACAATAGGTTTATATCAGTATTTAGGTTTCACACGGTTCTTTTTCCAACCTTCTTCACCTAACCCCATCAAATATGGTTCTTTTCCTTTATTACCTTGTGTTTATTAACCTTCCCCTTAAATACACTCCGTTGGTCACTTGAAACACAGCTTGTGAAAGCAAATTCAACTTGTTTTGATTCAAGACTATGGACACCAATTGAAGACTGGCAGGTAGGGGTAACAAATCAAGCTAGCTTTCTGCAATGTAATACATTTGTTTAAGAAATAGTGAAGAAAAGGTAGCTTGAAATAGGGAAAAAGTTGAAGTTAATCAATGTGCATCTACCTTGCTGTACAGCTGTAAGGCCTTCTGCAAACTGTTTTGAAGTTCCATAACAACGTACTCACAGTTCTCGACACTGACGACAAGATCTGCAAAAATTAAGAAAATGACTCAAATATAAATTCCCATGACTCCCTAACATACTAATAGTCCAAGTAAAACAGGAAAATACAATATATGCAATTTATGGATAAAAAATAATTCAGAAGTTGAATTGTTACAAATATACATTGTAATATTAAACTGTAGTGCAGAGGCGTGTGAAAATCCCTATACTATGGTCAATCCTGGATTTGGGCAAATAAATTTCAGGTGACGATAGATCATACATTAGTTGTGATGTCAGATATTCAATCTCCATGTTAACACATGATAAACGTCTGAAACAAAAACAGAAGTAGCTGGAGAAAGTCAGTGGGTCTGGCAGCATCTGTGGAGAAAACATTCAGAACAGCTCTGAAGAAGGGTCAGTGGACTCAAAATTTTAACTCTGCTTTCTCTCAGGTTTCTCCAGGAATTTGTTTTTGCTTCAGATCTTCAGCATCTGCAATTCTGTTTTATTTTACATGACAAATGTTATTTGGGTGAGGCAAATCCATGGCTAACACTTGCAACTACAAACCTGATCTAGATGTTATACCAATCATTCCTCTTGGAGGGATAGGGTTTTCACATTTAATTTGAAATTAGTGTTCTGATTATTAGCATGTCCACCATAAACATGGTCTGAACATTGAAATATTTTCTTATCTATAGTCAGTTATAGGTTTATAGAACTTGAAAAACACTACTGAAAGCACACCACAAGAAACAGAATCTTTGATATACACAAAACATTTATGTGATTTGATGCTGAGATGTTTCAATTTGCGTCGATTTATAAAGGCATACATGGCATTAGACCATAAGCCTATAAGATACAGAAGCAGAATTAGGCAATTTGACCCATCAAGTCTACTCCACCATTCAACCATGACCGATGTGTTTCTCAACCCCATTCTCCTGCCTTCTCCCCCTAATTCTCGATTTTATTACTAATCAAGAATCTATATATCTCTGTTTTAAACACACTTAATGACTTAGCCTCCATAAACTTCCGCGGCAATGAGTTCCACAGATTAATTGCCCTCTGGCTAAAGAAATACTTCATTTCAGTTCTAAAGGATCATCCCTTCACTCTGAGGCTGTGCCCTCGAGTCCTAGTCGCTCCAACTAGTGAAAACATCTTTCTCCACATCCACTCTATCCAGGCCCCTCAGTCTTCTACGTTTCAATCAGATCCCTCCAATCCTCCTAAAGTCCACTGAGTACAGACCCAATGTCCTCAACTGCTACTCATATGACAAACCCTTCATAAGAGGCAAAAACTGCTCACAATATTTCAAAAGTGGTCTGACCACTGCCTTGTACTACAGAGGCTGTATATCTCTGCTCTTGTATTTTAGACCTCTTGAATTGAACGCTAACATTACACTTACCTTCCTAACTGCTAACTAAACCTGCATTAAAAGTGAGAATGGCAGCCTTATGGCATGTCTGAATGCACTTGCAATCAAATGCTGCTTAAGATAGTGAGCCTCAGCCAAAAAAGTTCACGACTACGCCTGCACTGGAAACACAAGTCAAACTTTGATTTTTCAGTTGACTTCTTTTCCAGGTGTTAAATTGAGCTATTATAGAGTCAGAGTCATACAGCTCAGAAACACCCTTCAGTCCAACCAGTCCATGCCAAACGTAATCCCAAACTAAGCTAGCTAGCCTGCTCCTGGCCCATATCCCTCCAAACCTTTCCTATTCATATATTTATCCAAATGTCTTTTAAATGTTGTAATTGTTCCCACATCCACTACTTCATCAGGAAGTTGATTCCACAAGCGAACCACCCTCTGTGTAAAAGAAATTTGCCTCATGTCTTTTTAAAACGTCTCTCCTCTCACCTTAAAAACGTGCCCCCTAGTCTCAAAATTCCCCAACTTGGGGAAAAGAGGAGATTAACCTCGGAACAGATGGGAATTAACTCTTTGCAACCTGCACATTTCCCTCCACACCCATTAGAACAAATTAAAGACTTTAAAGGCAATTCTGCTATTTGTCACTAAAAATATTGAAGTCCATGGTCATTCTTCTGGCTAGAATATCCACCTAAACAACTTTAGGTCAAATTGAAACATTTACTTCAATTATGTTTAAGCATCAGGACAGTTACAAACTATACAAGGTGCGCACTACAACATTCATGTATCTTACGGTTTACACAAATACATTGTTGGAGTGCAGAACAGGCAGTGGAAGAACGTTCAACTGCATCTTAGCAGAAGTATTCATCCTTGAACTGTGTAGACAATTATAACCTCTGCAGTTCAAATAATTTAAATGGTAGAATGACATTGCAGTCAAGGGGCTATTAAATAGATGAAGGGTGGAGAGATGACAAATCAGATTTAAAAACACAAAGCTAGCCAAGAATGAAACAAAATTTTACATTGAAATTTCTATTAAGATTTATTCTATTTATTTGTTTCAAGAAACACTAAGGAAAATTCTGGGAGTCAGAGATGCTATGAAAATTGAACACACATCAAAAAAATTACAATACCTGCTTCATTGGTAGGTTTCTCTTCAATCCCCATACTTCCTCTCAGTGATTTAGGAACGTCCTTGGGAAAGCCATTTCCTTCTGGGATGGTTATGGAATTACAGCTCACAACATCCCTGCTGGGACTGATGCTGTAATTCTGTGGTTGTACAAGAATTGAATTCCATGATGGAAACTTTTCCAGAGTGGGGTCAGTGCCATCTTGAGAACTGTTACAGTGCTCTGAATTACCAGTAGCTTTCTTTAGGATTGTAAAGGAGTTCATGTTTGGGATACTCCCCTTTTCCTCATGGTTTTCACAAACAGTTTGATCATTTTTAGACAAGCTTGTTGGTGGTGTGGGTGTGACTGCCAAGGTAGATGGCCGTGTAGAATCTTGACCAGCCTGCAGTTTTTGTTTGACTTTTGTAACACCAATACTATTAGCTATTGGAGGAGGCATCAGCAGTCTGTCTGTGTGCATTTTGGAAAGGTTCAGTGTCAAGCTAGCTCTAGCTTGATGGTTTCCATAAGACAAAGTACCATTCTGTAATGTCTCTTTTGGTGGCACCTTTACTTTAAAATTTTCATTTGGACTATCTTCACTTGGAGTGGACCCTTTCATTGACTCTGTTAAATCTACTGTAGACACCGCTCTGGAATTGGGTAAACTCATACCATTCGACTGTCCTAAGGTTTTCAGATGCAGGTTTTCTTCCACTGACGCACTCCGTGACATTTTAGCCTTGAAACTGGCAGTTGGGTGCATATAGGACCTAGGTTTGCAAAGTTTGTTCTTAGACATCTCTTTACTGAGGGTTGCAGCAAGCATGTCCATTTTACTACACAGTGAGTGTCTTTGTTTTGTTCCCTCATTTACACGCACATTCTGCAGGCTGGATCGAGCTGCTGCTATGAATGAATCAGATGATGCCTGTTCTTCTAATTGAAAATGGGCAAGAAGAAAACAAATGTGATCAAATATTTAGTTTATGTACTTGCAGTAAACCTTCTGAAAAAGTGAAATGACAATGAATTATTTTACGAACAAAGGACACTCACTTGGGAGGATCATGCTTAGGATATTAACTACCAATCTGTAAATAGAATACCTCTAAGATTAAATCTTACCTTCTTGTACCAGATCAATTACTGAGGCTGATCGTTTACACATTTGATGTCTTCCGTTATTTGGTGCTGCACCTTTCACCTCCAAACCAAGAGGTTTCTCAGTGTTTGAACTCATTGATTTTATGTCCCATTCACTTCCACTGTATTCTCTCTCAACAGTTTGACACATCTCTTCATCTCTAAGGTGTTTTGTACCATTGAAAGATGACCCTAACTCCGATCCGTGACCATCTACAAAAGATTTCATTTCAGCATTCAATTGTGTAGACTTGCACAGTGTCTGTGAGGAGAGGTAGAGAAATGGAAAAAGAAAAAGGAAGATTTAAAAGTTCTACTCCCATACTGCCTTCAAATTCCCCGAACTATATTCTTACTCAGGCTTGTCTCACTCCAGATGTGATCTCTCCCTCCTGATTGCAATGCAGCTTACAGTCACACATTTGCTTCAGAATTACCTACCTCACTTTCAAACAATGTAAAATTCTGTCACAGTGGAATCACTCGTCCATAAAGATTCTTTTATAACAAGACTGATAATTAGCTTTTTTCATTACATAATACTGGAATTAAAACAGCATGCCCTCTCCTTGGCTCAACACACTTCTCTCAAAAGCCATTCTAAAGCACTCCAGAAACCCGTCCCTCGGACCCACAGTGCTTATTGGTTTATCCAGATACATGCATATTGAAGTCACCCATGATAACTGCGTAACTCAATGCTACATGCTTCTCATTTTCTGATTAACACTGCACCTCACACTACCATTACTATTTGACGGCCTATAAAATAACTCCAACTAATGTCTGCTGCTCCTTGTTCTTAGTTCCACCCAAACACATTCCACATTGTTCTTCCAATCCAAGATCCTCCATGACTAATACGTGACTCCATTCCTTACTTTCAGCAACTCCACCAACTTCTCCTTTTAGTCTGCTTTTCCTAAATATTCAATATCTTTGAAAATTCAATTCCCAGTCTTGGTCACCATGCAGTCATGTTTATGCCATGTACTTTGGATCATACCCATGTATCTGTATTTGTGCTTCTGGCTCAATGATCTTGTTGCGAATGTTGTGTGCATTTAGAGATAGTGCACTTAACTTTGTCTTTTAGCCATCATTCTGATTTTGAAGCACACTTTATGCTTAGCTTTGCTTTTCCTGTCTAGGATTCTTAGCATCTTTTCAAATTCACGTTACCAACTTTACTTTCTTTCAATTTGGCCTAACTCTCAGGTTCCAATCTCCCCGCGAAGCTAGTTTAAACTGACCCAAGCAGCACTAGCAAATGTGTCTGCAAGGTTCTGCAGAAGGGTCACTAGACCTGGAACACTGACCCTGCTTTCTCTCCATAGATACTACAAGACATGCTGAGTTTCTCTAACAATTTCTGTTTTTGTTTCAGATCTCCAGTTCTTCTTTTTTTGTTTTGGAAAATTTCCTGCAAGGATCTGTCCCAGTCCTGTTAAGACACAACCTGCCTGGCTTAAACAGGTCCCGCCTACTGCAGAACCTGCCCCGATTCCTCAGAAATCTCATGACCTTCCTCTGACACCAGTTTTCTAGCTGTATATTCAATCAGTCATTCCTTCTGTTCTTACGCTCAAAAGCTTTGGGATTGGGAGCAATTTTATGATTATCGCTCTGCAATTCCTGTTGAAAACCCTATCCAGGAAGGATGCCCTGAAGCCACAATGAAATGTGCAATTTGTCCAAAGTAATATTATAGAAACTCAGGACAGCAGGATTTAGATGTATTCTTTTAAGTGGCAGAGCTACAATAAGACTCAATTAAGAAATAATCTACTTTAAATTGTATTATTGATGACAAGTTTGCATTTCAAATATGCTTGATGTACACAGCAAACCAATCGCATAGGAAATTTTGATCAGTGCTTTGGATATGATCCTTAACAAATATTTTACACATTTTTTCCCAAGAACAGTCAGTGCTACAGCAGATTAGCAGAGTTCTGATCCAATGCTAGTATGTATAATAGGTTCAAAGAAATCAGAGTATGAATTAAAAGTAATTTACAGCGAGCAGGCCCAATTTTTTGAAAATACTTATTATACAAATAAGCCATCTGAACCCTCGAGCCTACTTTACTAAATGGCAAAGTCATGGCTGAGCTGATTACTCTACATTCCTGCTAGCCCTGATACCCTTTTGCTCCCTAATAATGAATTTCACTACCTGTGCCTTAAAAATATTTAAGAACACTCTTCCTCAAAAAGCATGGAAGCAGTGCTGCAAAGACTCTCAAGTCAGACAAAAGTTCTCCATATCCCCATTTTAAATGGTCAACCGCTTATTTTCAACACTGACCCGCAGATCTAGATTTTACCACAAGAGGAAACATTGGTCTTGATGGTTAAATTGGAGACAATCAGAATTTTGTTTCAATCACGTCAGCTCTTACTTTTTGATTTAAAACTTCAGTGGATACAGGCTGAGCCTGTTCAATTTCTTCTCATAAGGCAACATGCCATTCTACGTATTGGTCTAGCATTCATCTCTGAACTGTTTGCAACACACAGTTACATTCGTTCTTAAATATGAAGATCAATATGTACATAAGTACTCAAGGCGTGGTTTACTCTGTTTAAGTCAGTGTTCTGTTTAATTGAGGTATAACCTCCAGGCTTTGTATTCAGCTTTCCTTGCAATATGCAACAATGTTGTTAACTTTCTCGGTTTCTGTCAGTTAGGCAATCTTATATTCTTGCCTTATCTAATGCCTTCTAGAAATCTAAACACAGCATATCCACAGGTCAAGGTTCCCCTTGATCCACGTCACCACAAAGAAAGCCAATAAATTGGATAAGCCAGATTATTCCTTTCATAAAAGCATTTGACTCTATCCAATTACCTTGAAGCATTCTAAAGTGCCCTGCTATAATACCTTTAGGAATAGTTCAACATTCTCGTTACAGATGCTAAGCCAACTGACTTGTAGTCGTCTCTGTCTCCCAAATAAAGGAGTCTACTTTGCTATTTTTCTTCCGATTCTTGCAAAATTAAAATCAATGAATTAACTATTTCACTGGTTACTTCTTTTAAACCTTAAAGAGTCCATCAGAACCCATGGACTCGCCAGTCTGCCATTCTAAGTATTTACTAGTACTACTTCCCTGGCATTCATAATTTGGGTTCCTGCCTGCCTTCTTTCCATTTTCTGATTTATAGCCATTTCTGGAATGTTGCTTGTATCCTCTCTAGTGAAAAATGATGCAAAATATCTGCTCAACTAACTTCACTTCTAATTACTTTCCATTAATTCCTTAACCTCATTAACAACTCATTAACTTTTTAAAATAATATCTGTAGAAAGTTTTACCATGTTTTTATAGCTAGTTCTCTCTTATTCTAATTTTTCTCTCATTTTTAGCCAGGCTTTGCAGGTGTTTATATTCTGTCCAATCTTCAGACTGCCACCCATCTTTCTGTAATTAGAAGCTTCTCCAAGTTTAATTGCTTTAATTTCTTTACATAACTACAGATGGCAAATCTTCTCCTTGGGATTATTTCTCCTGATCTGAATGTATCTATTCAGTGTATTCTGAAATAAACCCTTAGATGTCTGCTACTGAATTACTACTGAGAAATCCCATAATCAATTTGCCAGTTTACATCAGCCAGCTCTGCTTTCATGCCCTAATAATTGTCCTTTTGAAAAATTAAACACTAGTCTTGGAGCCACTCCTCCCTCAAACTGAATGTAACATTCAACCATGTTATGATCACTGTTACCTTGGTATGTGTTCACCACATGGTCAATAATTAGTTCCACTATATTACACAGCATCAGGTCTAGTATAGCCTGCTCTCTTGGTTGTCTCCAATGCATGCTGCTTTAAGAAACAATCCTGAAAACATTACTTGAATTCCTCATCTAGGCTGCCTCTGTTCATCTGATTTTTCCACGCTATAAGCAGATTAAAATCCTACATGATTATTGCCATGCCTTTCTGAAAAGGCTATTATATCCTTTTTATACCCCTTCCTACTATGGAGTTATGGTTTGAGGCCTTGTACACAGCCGCAACTGACGTTTTGCCTTTATCATTTTTCATTTCTACTCAAACCATTTCTACATCCTGCTTTCCTGAACTGGTGTCACTCCCTCTACTTTGTAAATACCATCACTAATTAACAGTGTCACCTTTCACATTTTCCTAGCTTCCCGTCCTTCCTAAAGGTCTTGCACCTGTTAAAATTCAGTACACAATTTGCATCAGCCTGCAGCCATATTTCTGTAATGGACAACAGTTCATATTTACTTCTAGTTGTGCTATCAGTTCATCTATTTTGTTTGGACTACTATGAGCATTCAGATGGGGTCTTCAAGTTTAGACTTTCTATTATTTTCCTAACCTCTAGCCTTATCTGTTCACTTACTCTTCGATACGGATTCTATCCCTTCTAGTCTGCTTAACTACACCAAATTAATATTTTTCTCTCTTGCCTTGCCTCTACTCTTTGATTCACCACTGACGGTCACAAAGTCAAAGTCATACAGCACGGAGACACATACTTCAGTCCGACTCGCCCACACCGACCAGACATCCCAACCTGACCTGGTCTTATTTGCCAGCATTTGGCCTATAACCCTCTAAACCCTCCCTATTCATACACCCATCCAAATGCCTTTTAAAATGTTGTAATTGTACCCACCTCCACCACTTCCTCTGGCAGCTCGTTCCATACACGTACCACCCTCTGTGTGGAAAAGTTGCCCCTGAGATCTCATTTAAATCTTTTCCCTCTCACCTCAAACCTATGCCCTCTAGTTTTGCACTGCCCTACCCTGGGAAAAAGACATTGGTTATTCATCCTATACAAGCCCCTCATGATTTTATAAACCTCTAAAGGTCACACCTCAGTCTCTGACTCTCCAGGGAAAAAAGCCCCAACCTATTCAGCTTCTCCCAATAACTTAAACCCTCCAGTCCCCACAATACATTTGCAAATCTTTTCTGCACCCTCTCAAGTTTAACAATATAGAAGAGTGACCAGACTTGTGCGCCTTATTCTAAAAGTGGTCTCACTAATGCCATATACAGCCTCAACATGATGTCCCAACTCCCACATTAAATGCTCTGACTAATCAAGGCAAGTGGGCCAAATGCCTCCTTCATCACCCTGTCTGACTGTGACTCCACTTTCAAGGTGCATCTGCACCCCTAGGTCCTTGCCTCACTAGTTAGTCAAATCATCTCATCTTCCTTAGTTATTCAGCTCACTAGAACACCGGTCCCAGCTGATTGCAATGCAGACTGTCCCAATGCCACTTTCCCCAGGGCTGATACAAATGAACCATGAAGCAGAATTCAATTCTTCAAACTGCAAAATTTAAGTGGCTGAGGTAATAATCCAGAGATTACTACCTGGGAGGTTCAGCATCTTAATTTAGTGACTAGCTCCTCATACCAACTATGTAGAAACACTCGGTGTTGCCTACAGCTGGCGGCTACACAGATCGCAGTAACAGGATCATCTCCCTGCCACTAAATTCCTTTCTATATATCCCAAATATGGAACTTGGGCATTGCTGCCTGAGCTAGCATTTACTCTCACCCCCAAATGACAGAATTCTTCATTAAAGACGGAGAATAAAGTACTCAAATCTGAAACCAGGATCCTGAATCTAAATAAAGGGAACTATGAGAGAACGAGTTGCAAACTGACGAGGATGGACTGAGGAACCTTGATGGTGAATAGGCAATTGGTTTATATTACTGAACATGAATTACAACAAATATTCATTCCTGCCTGATGCAAAATAAAAGAGGAAAGGTGACTTAATCATGACTTACAAAAGAAAGGATAGTATTAGGGCCAGAGGAAACTCAAAATTGCAAGATAAGGTTGCAAACCTGATGATGGAATTCCAAAATACTCCCAGCAAGAGAGGACAAAAAGCTTGATCAAGAAGGGGCAAATAAAATGAGTGTAAAATTGCAGGAAACATAGAAACTGACCACAAAAGTGCAGAATTAAAGGAAATCGGATGTAAGAAAATGGTGCTGTTGAAATGAATGGGATTAAAATCTGACAAATAACCAGGGCCTAATAATCTACATTCCAGAATGTGAAAGGAAGTGGTCCTGGAAATATTGGATGCATTGGGTATCCATCTTCCCAAATTCTATAGACTGAAGCAGTTCCTATACATTGGAAGGTAGCAAATGTAACCCTATTTAAAAAAAGGAGGGAGAGGGGTGAAAGATAACAATTATAGACCAGTCAGCCTACTACTAATACGGGGAAAAATTTTAGATGTTTAAGACAAGTTAAGATTATTTAGAAAAGCACAGTTTGATTAGAAATAGTCAGCATGGCTTTGAGAGGGGCAGGTCATGCCTGACAAGCCTTACTGAATTCTTTGAGGATGTGACAAAACACATCGATGAAGGTAGAGCAGTGGATGTGGTATAAATGGATTTTAGCAAGGCATTCGATAAGGTTCCACATGGTAGGCTCATTCAGCAAGTAAGGAGGCATAGGATTCAGGAAATTTGGCAGTCTGGATACAAAACTGGCTGTCCAATAGAAGACAGAGGGTGGTAGTAGATGGAAAGAATTCAGCCTGGAGCTCGGTGACCAGTGGTGTGCCGCAGGGTTCTGGGACCTCTGCTCTTTTTTGTCTTTATAAATGACTTAGATGAGGAAGTGGTGGGTTAGTAAGTTTGCTGATGACACAAAGGTTGGTGGAGTTGTGGACAGCGTGGAGGGCTGTTGTAGGTTGCAACGGGACATTGACAGGATGCAGAGCTGGACAAAGAAGTGGCAGATGGAATTCAACCCAGAAGAGTGTGAAGTGATTCATTTTGGAAGGTCGAATTTGAATGCAGAATACAGGGTTAATGGCAGGATTCTTGGCAGCGTGAAGGAACAGAGGGATCTTGGGGTCCACGTCCATAGATCCCTCAAAGTTGCGACCCAAGTTGATTGGGTTGTAAAGGAGGAGTACGTTGTGTTGACTTTCATTGGCAGGGGAATTGAGTTTAAGGGCTGTGAAGTTATGCTGCAGCTCTATAAAACTCTGGTTAGACCACACTTGGAATATTGTGTTCAGTTCTGGTCACCTCATTACAGAAAAGATGTGGAAGCTTTAGAGAGAGTGCAGAGGAGATTTATCAGGATGCTGCTTGGACTGGAGAGCAGGTCTTATGAGGAAAGGTGGAGGGAGCTAGGGCTTTTTTCATTGGAGCAAAGAAGGATGACAGGTGACTTGAGAGAGAGTTACAAGATGATGAGAGGCATAGATAGAATGGATAGTCAGAGACTTTTCCCAGGGCGGAAATGACTGTTACAAGGGGGCATAATTTTAAGGTGATTGGAGGAAGGTATAGGGGAGATGTCAGAAGTAGGTTCTTCACACAGAGTGGTGGGAATGCGCTGCCAGCAGTGGTAGTGGAGTCAGATACTTTAGAGACTTGTAAACGACTCTTGGATAGGCACATGGATGATAGTAAAATGTAGGGTATGGAGGGTAGATTGATTGATTGACTGATTGATTCGATCGATCTTAGGTCGGCACAACATCGTGGGCTGAAGGGGCTGTACTGTTCTATGTTCTACGTGAGAGTAGAACATTTGGAAAACAGGATTGGACAAAGCCAGCTTGGCACGGGTTTATGAAAGGCATATCACACTTAACAAATCTACTGGAATTTTTTCTGTTCTACTAACCACATCCTCAAAAGAAAGAACCAGTGCATGTAGATTTTCAGAAAACTTTTGATAAGGCCCATCAGAAGAGGTCAGTGGGCAAAGTTAAATTATTTGAATAATATACTGTGGGGATCAAGAATTGGTTGACAGACCCTATCAAATGCAGGCAATTGGAACTAGCTGAGTGGGCACCATGGTCAGCATGGACTAGTTTGGGACAAAATGACCTGTTTCCATTCTGTATTAGTCTATGACTCCAAGACAGGAAACAGCGGAAATAAATGGGTATTTTTCAGAGTAGCAGGCAGTGACTAGTCGGGTTTGCAAGGATCAGTGCTTGGGTTATTCATGATATCTAAGTGACCTGGTTGAGGGGACTAAGATTTGTCAATGACAAAAATGGGTGGGATTGAGAGTTGGGAGGAGCATACAAGGAGGCTTTGAGGTGATTTAGACAAGTTGTATGAATGTGCAAAGAAGTTATACGCTTCACTGTGAAAAATAGAAAGGAAGAAGGAGTATTTTTTAAATGGTGACATATTGGAAATGATCCAAGTGTTCCTGTACACCAGTCAATGAAATAGGCAGGTGCAGCAAGCAATTAGGACAGCAAATGGTATATTGGTTTCACTACAAAAGTATTTAAAGTCAGAAGTAGGTGTGATAGAGGTTCATTAGGCCAATACTGGGGATGGCAGGAATGTCTTGGGAGGAGGGATTGATTCGACTGGGCTTGCATTTAGTAGAGTTTAGAAGGATAAGGTGATGTATGATTGAAATATATAAAAGATTCTAACAGGATTAGACAGAATAGATGTAGGCAGGATGGTGCTGTGGTGGGGGTGTCTAGAGCAGGGGACGCAATCTCAGGTTAAGGGGTAGACAATTTTGGACTGAGATAACTTCCACTCAAAGGTTTGAAACTATAGAATTTTCTACCACAGAATGCTGTGGAGGTCAAGTCACTGAATCAAAAAGATAGAGATAAAATTAGATCTTAAAGGCATCAAGTGGTAAAAGAAGAACGTGGGAATATAGCAGTGAGGTAGAGGATCAGCCATGATCATACTGAATGGCAGAACAGTTTCGAAGGACCAAATGTTCTTTCCCTGCTCCTGTTTTCTAATAGTCTTCAGCTATCTTCTTTAGATGCTATAGCCTATGTGCTGTAGGTACACACGCCGTTGTGTTAGCTAGGGGATTCTGAACTTTTCACCTAGACACATTGAAAGAACAGTGATACAATTCTAAGTCACTGTCTGTGTACAATGTACAAGATGAACTGCCAAAAGCTGCAAATGGTCCTTTGACAATACCTTCCAAATCTGCAATCTCTACCACCTGGAAAGACAAGGGCAGCAGGTGTATGGGAGTATTACCATCCACAAGCTTTCTTCTAAGTACGTGACTCGGAAGAAAGCTGGCAGAAGGTAGCACTCCCATACATCTGCTGCCTTGTCTTTCTAGGTGGTTGAGATTGCAGGTTTGTAAAGTATTCTCAAAGGAGTATTTGTGACTTTCTGTATCATAGAATTCCTACAGTGTGGAAACTGGCCCTTCGGTCCAACAAGTCCACACTGACCCTCAGAGCATCCCACCTAGACCCATTCCCCCATGACCCAACTAGACTACACATTCCTGAACACTATGGGCAATTTCACATGGCCAATCCACCTAATCTGCACATCTTTGGACTGTGGGAGGAAACTGGAGCACCCAGAGGATACCCACACAGACATGGGGAGAATGTGCAAACTCCACACAGACAGTGTCCGAGGGTTGAATCAAACCTGGGTTCCTGGTGCTGTGAGGCAGCAGTGCTAACCACCGAGTCACTGTGTCACCCAGTTCATCTTGTACATTGTGCGTCGGTGAAGGGAGTGAATATTTCAGCTGATGAATGAGGTGCCAGTCAAGCAGGGTACTTCATCTTGGGTGGTGTCAAACTTTGCAAGAGCTGTTCGTGCTGCACACATCCAGATAAATGGCCAACTTATTATTAATTAGGTTTCGTTTGTTTTACGATTTAGCGGGTATAACTGTGTCAGGCTGTTACTCAACTAATCTTTAGGACAGCTCTCCCAATTTTGGCACAAGATCCCAACTGCTGTAGAGATCAACATGGGGGCTGAATGTGATGTTATAGTTTCTGGCATCTAGATTTCATTCTTTCGTGTTTTCTGTACCAAGTGGGTACAATTAAGTAGCTTGCCAGACCATTACAGAAGCATTTCAGAGTCAACGACATTGCTATGGGTGTGAAGGCCAAATCAAGTAAGGTCAACAGATTTCCTTCCAGAAGGGACAATCAGCAATAGTTTCAGTTATCATTCCTGATGCGAGCTTTTAATTCAAGATTTAAGAAGTGAATTTACATTCCACCAGCTGCTGTGGTGAAATCTCAGCTTGTGCCCCAGAGAAATAGTCTTACCAACCCAATGACATTACCACTATACCACCTATGGAAAACTGCAACTGGTAAGTTTAAAAATAAAATAAGAGCAGAGACTAAGAGAACAGAATGTCAGCTAATATAAAATTGGAATCACAAAGTAATTCATAGGCAGTTAAATCATTAAAGGGTGGTTAAAGGAGAAGCAGGACAAAATAGGGACCCAAAAGGAGAATTAAGCATGAAAGCTGAATGAATGACTGATAAACTGAGCACTTTGCACCAAGGAAGATATGGCAAAAGTCACATCAAAATAGAATAGTTGAGATACTGGCCAGACTGAAAAGGTGATAAAGAGGAAGTTTTAGAGAAGTCTGTACTTAAAACTGATAACTCATTAGAACCAGATCAGACCTATCTGAAGATAGTGACGGAAACTAGGATGGAAATGGCATACACTGGCCGTAATCATCCGATCTCTCTAGTTACAGGGGTATGACAGAGGACCAATGACTTCCAAATGGTACATCCTGTTCAAAGAGGTCCACAGGACAATCCTAGCAAATACAGATTCGCCAGTTTAACCTGGGTAGTGAAAAAGCTTTTAGAAATGTTAATCCAAGATAAAATTCAGAGTCAAGGTGGATTAATCAAAGAAAGCCTGTGTGGATTTGTTACAGATAAAAAGGTATTTAACTAATTGAGTTTTTTGGTAAGGTAATGGAGACTAGATGGAGGGCAATGCAGTTGATGTGTTGTGATGTGCGTGGACTTCCAAAAATTCTGATAAAGTGTCACATACCAAGCTTGTCAGCAAAATTCAAGCCCTTGCAACAAAAGGGATAATGGCAGCATGGATGGGAAATTAGTGCCAGGTATCAGTGAACAGTGGCATATTGCTGTTCTTTGTACTGGAGATGGATATATTGTAGCACTCCCCAAAAGCTCAGTATTCAGACCATTCCATTTCCCTCATTTGTTTTAATGACCTAGACTTAGCTGTGCAACAATACAAAACTTGGAAGTCATGGTTTGAGACAGTGATAGCAATAGATTCCAAGAAGACAAAAGACAGTGTTGTGGAATGGGACTTAGCAGGTGAAATTTAATTTGAGAAGTCCATATTTTGGTAGGAAGAATGAGAAGCAATAAAAGGTAAAAGATAAAAGGTGCTACAAGAGCAGACAGACATGGGGGGATATATGCACAAATCACTGAAAGTAGCAGGGTAGAAAGGACAGCGGAGGGTCAAA
The DNA here is from genome assembly GCF_021869965.1 of Rhincodon typus. Taxonomy (NCBI): domain Eukaryota; kingdom Metazoa; phylum Chordata; class Chondrichthyes; order Orectolobiformes; family Rhincodontidae; genus Rhincodon; species Rhincodon typus. Next base: position 16,636,004 of record NC_063370.1, read on the forward strand.
AGATTTGGGTTTTATAAACTAAAGAGGGGGTGTGTGAAAGCAAGGAAGCTAAAGCAAACCTTAAGAAAAGGCTGATTTTGCCAGTGACTGTTATAAAACATTTACAGCCTTAGCTTAGGATCATATGACCCAATTCTGGGCACTTTAGGGAGGGCATGAAGATAGTGCACAGGCTGCAAACTATTTACAAAATATGTTGCCAGGAATGTGACTTCAGTTATGAAGGTAGATTAAAACAATCGGGCCTGTTCTTCCAGAACAGAAGATTGAGAGGAGATTGACAGGGTTGTTCAAACCATGAGGCATTTGTGCAGGGACCAAGAACCAGAGTACAATTTAAAAGCGGTCGTCAAAAGAACCAAAGTGTACAGGAAGAGAAACTCTTAGCAATTGTTTAGGATCTTGAATGCACTGCGCAAGAATGTGGTGGATGTAAATTCAACCATGGTTTCAAAACAGAATTCGATAATTATCTAAGGTGGAAAGATTTGCAGGATTATGCAGGGGGAAGGCAGCTACACGATTAGCCAGCTTGCTCTTGTAGGCAGCATACTTCATTATTAGTTGTGCTGATTCCATTCAAGAGAACTAACTTCAATGTCTTTGGGCTAGGGAGCACTCCTGACCCTCAGCTGATCTTTGCCTGAAAATATACATTTCCAAATGTCAAAAGTGGGCAGGACTGAGTTCAATTTTTCCTCCACAGTGGAATGACCTGCAACTAATTGCTTTCTACTATACAAAGCAAGATTAGACCATAAGACTATAAGACAGAGGAACAGATATTAGGCCATTCGGCCCATCGAGTCTGCTCCACCATTCAATCATGGCTGATAAGTTCCTTAAGCCCATTCTCCTGCTTTCTCCCCGTAACCCTTGATAATCAAGAACTTATCTATCTCAATCTTAAATGTACTCAATGATCTGGCCTCCACAGCCTTCTGCGGCAGTGAATTCCATAGATTCACCACTCTCTGGCTAAAGAAGTTTCTCCTTATTCCGTTCGAAAAGGTCTTTCCTTTACTCCAAGGCAGTGTCCTCGGGTCCTAGTCTCTCCTACCAATGGAAGCATCTTCGCAACATCTACTCTGTCCAGGCCATTCAGTATTCTGAAAGTTTCAATTGGATTCCCCCTCATCCTTCTAAACTCCAACGAGTATAGTCCCAGTCCTCAAAACTTTCCTCATATGTTAAGCTTTCCATTCCTGGGACCATTCTCATGAACCTCCTCTGAACCCGCTTTAGGGCCAGTACATCTTTCCTGAGATATGGGGCCCAAAACTGTGCACAATGCTCCTAATGTGGCCTGACCAGAGCCTTATAAAGCCTCAGTAGTACATCCCTGCTTTTATATTCAAGTCCTCTCAAAATAAATGCCAAAATTGCATGTGCCTTCCTGACTACTGACTCAACCTGCAAGTTTACCTACAGAGAATCCTGGACTAGAACTCCCAAGTCTCTTTGCACCTCGGACTTCTGAATTTTCTCCCCATTTAGAAAATAGTACATGCTTTTATTCTTCTTACCAACGTGCATGACCTCACTTTCCTACGTTGTACTCCATCTGCCACTTCTTTGCCCACTCTCCTAACCTGTCCAAATCCTTCTGCAGCCTCCCTACCCGTTCAATACTACCTGTCCCTCCACCTATCTTTGTATCATCTGAAAACTTAGCCAGAATGCCCACAGTTCCTTCATCTGGATCATTAATGTATAAAGTGAAAAGTTGTGGTCCCAACACTGACCCTTGTGGAACACCACTTGTCACCAGCTGCCGTCCTGAGAAAGACCCTTTTAACCCCACTCTCTGCTTTCTGCCAGACAGCCAATCTTCTATCCATGCTAGCACCTTGCTTCTAACACCATGGGCCCTTATCTTGCTCAGCAGCCTCCTGTGTGGCACCTTATCAAAGACCTTCTTGAAATCCAGGTAGATAGCATCCATTGGCCCTCCTTGGTCTACCCTGCTCGTTACTTCCTCAAAGAATTCTAACAGATTTGTCAGGTATGACATCCCCTTGATGAAACCAAGCTGACTTTGCCTTATTTTACTACACAATTCCAAATATTCAGAAATCTCATCCTTCACAATGGTCTCCAAAATCTTACCAACGACCGAGATTAGGCTAATCGGCCTATAATTTTCCATCTTTTGCCTTATTTCCTTTTTAAACAGGGGTGTCATGGTAGCGATTTTTCAGTCCTCTGGGACACTCCCTGACTCTAGCAATTCCCGAAAGATCACCACTAACACTTCCACTATCTCTTCAGCTATCTCCTTAAGAACTCTGAGGTATAGTCCATCTGATCCAGGTTATTTGTCCACCTTCAAGCCAGTCAGTTTTACTAGCACCTTTTCCTTGGTGATGGCCACCATACTCAGCTCTGCCCCCGGACTCTATTGAATTTTTGGGATATTACTAGTGGCTTCCACTGTGAAGACTGACGCAAAGTAATTATCCAATTCCTCAGCCATTTCCTTGTTCCCCACTACTATCTCTCCACCGTCATTTTCCAGTGGTCCAATGTCCGCTTTTGCATCTCTTTTGCCCTTTATACATTTAAAGAAACTCTTACAGTCTTCATTTATATTATTGGCTAGCTTACCCTTATATTTAATCTTCTCCCTCCTTATTTCTTTTTTTGTTGCCCTCTGTTGGTCTTTGTAAGCTTCTCAGTCTTCTGGTTTCCCACTGCCCTTCGCCACATTATATACTTTCTCTGTTGCTTTTATGCTATCCCTGACTTCCTTAGTCAGCCATCGTTGCCTCATCCTCCCTGTACCATGCTTCTTTTCCCTCGGAATGAACTTTTGCTGCATCTCCTGAATTACACGCAGATTCTGGACAGTACCTTTTCCCTTAGAACTAGAATTATTGAATTTGTTCCATCTGATGATGGATTTCTGACTGACTTTACCAAATAAAGAATTTAAGTAGCTACTCTATTTCAAGACAATTAATCTAATTTCTTATCATACTCAATTCCTTTTAATTATTTAATTTGGCACTGCAGGCTTTATGCAGGAGTTAAAATCATCTCCAAACCAAGTGATCGGCTCAGGATACATTGTGCCAATCTGCCTAGGTTAGCAGTTTTTCCACCACTGCTAACTGTGACATGTAAAATCCAGCCCGTATAAGCTTGTAATCCACACTCCTAGCACAAAAGTTATTATTGAAGTGAAACAGGCTAAAGAATTGATACTAAAATACTGCAGTTGTCTAACTTGCAATAGGAGGCCATGCTCAGTTTAAATTAATGAACTTAGCACTATGCTGTCACAGGAAAACAGGAATATAAACTCAGACAACTGCAGTGGGACATGTGAGATTAAAATTGAAAACTGCACTAGAAGTAACTCCATAATCACCACATACATATACAGGGGTGGGACAATCTTAGTTTTTCAAATTTTCCAATGAACAAATCGATGCTATGTTGGCTACTCACATCTGGCAGATGTTGGAACTGCTGCTGGACTTTAGGAGGGAAGGCTGCTGCCATTCTGTGAGGAAAAAGTGTATATTCAGAAAAACACATGCCTGAAATAACAAATCTAAAGCACGTCAATGTAAAATATTGAATGATCTGAAAATTTCCCACTGGACAATAATCTTGAATTATCCTGTTTATCAAAAATTACTGATTTTCTGTAAAGAGGGCACATAATGAAATAATTTAAAATATCAATATCCAGTCTGCTTCAGAACCAGAAGGCCTTGACTTCTATCAGTAGTTTGTGCTGCGTTAGCGACTGGTAGTAACACAAATTGACAGCAGAATCCAAGTGAAAGTGGAGAAGTGAACAATGCTATTGTTTAATACCACTCAGCAATTTCTGCTGAAAATGTGCAGGCATATCATAGGTGAAAATAAGACTCAGAACTGATGCCTCCATGTCAAATAAATTTTCACTCTGATAAAGACCAGAAAAAGATAGCACATATGAATTTCAAAAAGTCAACAGTTTGTTGCACCTTCAAGGGACAATCCTGCAAATAAATCTTAAGTCAAATCTATTTTCTGCCTGGTCTGGAAGATTTGTTGTGTGCCACATCAGATTTTACATTGGACAATTCAAATTGTGAAAACCAGAGACCAGCAATTAAACTGATCAATCTCAAGTTTGAACAGAAATGACAGAGCTTTAGACAAAGATTTAATGCACTGGAGATGTAATGCAGTATAATGCATCAAGAACTTTTAAATTATTAGGCAAATCTCAGACACGATTCGAATCAGTTTTTCAAGTGAACTATTGCTAAAATACAACCAAGAGCCTGAAGAAGGTTGCAAGTTTTTTTGAAAACACTATTAAACTCTAAATATTTTTAGGACAGTAAAACACGAACCTGCTGTTTTTCTGGCAGCGGGACAGAAATCTTGCAGAGATACTCAAACGAGGATTCAGGAAAAAACTGCTTTCATTTTCTGCATTTGGCTGTAAATCTTTCAGGGTGCTGTCAAATTTCTCTGCAAATTAACAAACTGATTTTAGTCACTTATTACAAATAGTTCGTAGTCAAAGCTCACCAGGAAAGTAAACCATATTATATACAGGTTGTTACCATTAGAAAATTCATTAGCCAAGGTTTCAAAGTTGTGCTTGAGAAACTTTTCCTGGTCTGGTGTTTTTGCTGCATGTGACTCCTGTAGAACTGCACAACATTGTTCCTCCTCTTCCTCCAATCCCGAATAATGACCATCAGAACTCAGTTGGCCCACAGAATCAGAATCTAGGGTTGTGTCAGAAAAGATATGGAAAGTACAGTCAGGGTTTACCTACAGCTTTCTAATTTTCATAATGCACTTCATAGATTCACAGAGCAGAAAAGGTTCTTTGGTCCTTCAAGTCTGCACCGACATAAGTACCACTAAAAGCACGCTAATTATAATTTCCTGCACTTGTCCTATATCTTTAAGTTATGATATTTGAAGTACCCATCCAAATTTTTCTTTTTAAAGGGGCTGTAAGGTTTATAGCCTCCACTGCCATCCCAGGCCTTCTACCACTACACTTTATGTCCTATAAATAAGTCAGTTTTTGATCCATCTTGCAGTGTTTCCCTCAATTACATGTGCTTTCACCTTCTCAGTCTCCAAGGTGGGATCTTGTCAAAAGCCTTGCTAAAATCCATATAAACTACATCAAATGAACTTCTCTTATCCACATACTTGATCACACTTAGACTTAGAATTAGGAAGGCTAAAAGAGGTCATGGAATGTCTTTAGCAAACAGGGTCAAGGAGAATCCCAAGGATTTTTATGCATATACTAGAAGAAAGAGGGTAGCAAAAGAAAGAGTAGGCCCCTTCAAGGGCAGAAGGAGGGAAGTTATACGTGGAGCCACAGGAAGTGGGAGAGATCCTTAAGTACTTTGTATCGGTATTCATAGAGGTCAGGGATGAGTGTGTGAATAGTCTAGAGAATGTCAATATTAAAGGAAGTAGTTTTGGGTATCCTAAATTGCATTAAGTAGACAAGTCCCCAGGGCCAGATGGGATCTATCCCAGGTTTCTGCGAGAGGCAAGGGAAGAAATAGCTGGGCCACTAGCGGATATCTTCACATACTCCTTGACCACAGACGAGGTTGTTCCCTTGTTTAAGAAAGGAAGCAGGGGTAATCCAGGAAATTATAGGCCAGCAAGTCTGACATCTGTGGTGGGAAAGCTCTTGGAAAAGATACTGAGGGACAGGATATATGCACATTTTTGGAAGAAAATGGACTAGTTAGCGATAGGCAGCATGGTTTTGTACAGGGAAGGTCATGTGTCACCAACCTGATTCAATATTTTGAAGAGGTAACAAAGATAATTGATGAGGGAAGAGCTGTGGATGTAGTGTATATGGACTTTAGTAAGGCATTTGATAAAGTCTCACATGGCAGATTAGTAAAAAAACTAAAATCACATGGGATTCGGGGTGGGCCTGCTAGATGGATACAAAACTGGCATTGTCATAGAAGACAGAGGGTAGCAGTGGAAGGGTGTTTTTCAGAATGGAAACCAGTAACTAGTGGTGTTCCACAGAGATCAGTCTTAGCTCCTCTGTTGTCTGCAGTATATATAAATAATCTGAAGAAAAATGCGGGTGGTCTGATTAGTAAGTTTGCGGATGACACGAAGATTGGTAGTGATGCTGGTGCCGATGATTGTGAAAGGATACAACAGGATATAGATAGATTGGCAACTTGGGCACAGAAATGGTAGATGGAGCTTAATCCAGATAAATGCGAGGTGATGCATTTTGGAGGATAAAACTCAGGTATGAATTATACTGTTAATGGCAGAACCCCTAGGAACATTAACATTAAGACAGATCTGGGTGTGCAGGTCCACAGTTCCCTAAAAGAAGCAACACAGGTAGCGAAGGTGATTAAGAAAGCATGTGGCATGGAGCACAAGAGTTGGCAAAACATGTTGCAGCTATATAAAACGCTTGTTAGGCTGCATTTGGAGTATTATGTGCACTTTTGGTCACCACATTGCCAGAAGGACTTAGAAGATTTGGAGAGAGTGCAGAGAAGGTTTATCAGGATGTTGCCCGGTCTCAAGGGCATTGGCTATGAGGAAAAGGTTAACAAGACTAGGATTGTTTTCACTGGAAAGGCGGCGGCTGACAGGAGACCTGATAAAGGTCTACAAAATTATGAGAGGCATAGACAGGGTGGATTGTCAGAGGTTTATACTCAGGGGTTGAAGTTTCAATTACAAGGGAGGACAGGTTCAAGGTGAGAGGGCAAAAGTTTAAGGGAGTTGTGCGAGGTAAGTTTTTCACGTAGAGAGTGGTAGGAGCCTGGAATGCACTGCTAGAGGTGGTGGTGGTGGAAGCAGACATTTAAGAGGTGTCTGGATGGTAACATGAATAGGGAGGGAATAGAGGGATATGGACCGAATAAGGGCAGAAGGTTTGTCTTTTTAGTTTAGTCAGGACATGATGACTAGCACAGGCTTGGAGGGCCAAAGGACCTGTTCCTTTGCCGTACTACTTTTTTGTTCTTTGATTTGGTACCTGTTTCAACAGACAAAAACAAACTATTACATTTGGATCTATCATACAGAAAACCACCACTTAAAATGCAATTTGCAGGAGCTCTAACATACAAGTCAGCTGCATTAATTGTACAGAAGTCATCAAGTCAATGCCAAGTCCCAAAGGAGCAATCCAGTCAGTCCCATTATCTATCTCTTTCCTTGAAGGTAGCCTTTCCTTGAAGTGCCTAACCAATTTTTTTTCATGGGCAGTGAATTCCTGGTCAGTACTTCTCGTTGTGTAAAAATGTTAATCCTCACATTGGATTTGACGCCCAAAGTCTTCTTTCATTATCCTATAGTCCTTGCATCATCAACTAATGAAAATAGATTATTAATAATTTATAAACCAGAGCTGATCACAGAATCACAAAATGATCAGAGGCCATTCAGCCCATACACACAAGCATGCACGTACCAATTGTTCAGAACAACTGCTTAATTAGCCCCATTACGAACACACCAAATATGAACCCCTTCAGCCTGCCTCCCCATTCAATAAGATCATGGCTCATGGTGGGCTGTACAGGACAAGATGAGGCCAATTTTAGAATAATGCATACCATTCTAGTTTCCCTAGTCTCTCTCTCAGTCTCTCTCTCTAGTCTGTGTAGGAAAGACGTTGTGAAAGTTGAAAGGGTTCAGAAAAGATTTACAAGGATGCTGCCAAGTTTGGAGGGTTTGAACTGGAGGGAGAAGTTGAATAGGCTGGAGCTTTCTTCCCTGGAGTGTCAGAGGCTGAGGGTTGACCTTTTAGAGATTTACAAAATCATGATGGGCATTGATAGGGTGATAGCCAAGGTCTTTTCTCCCCGCAGACTAGGGGAGTCCAACACTAGAAGGCAGAGGCTTAAGGTGAGAGGGGAAAGATTTAAAAGGGATCGGAGGGGGAACTTTTTCACACAGGAGTGGTGTGTGTGTATGGAGTGGGCTGCCAGAGAAGGTGAAGGACGGAGGTTAATGACAACATTAAAAAGCTTTCTGGAGGAGTACATGAGGAGGAAGGCTTTTGAGGGATATGGGCCAAATGCTGACAAGTGGGACTAGATCAGTTTAGGATATCTGACCAAAGGGTATGTTTCCTGGTTGTATAACAATAACTCAATGATCTCTTTGTATTTTGAATTCCATTCCTACCTAGCCCCAAAAATCTTGGATTCCTCTGCCCAGTAAGAATCTACCTCCACCTTAAAAATATTTAATGGTTGCCTCCACTTAAGTGGAGTGTCCCAAAGTTGCTCAACCCTCTCAGCCATCTTGATTATATGTTATACCTACATACTACCTTTCTACGACTCATGCAGTAGAACAATAAATCCCTCTGCACCTCAGAATTCCACAGTAATTCTCTAATACTCCGTATTTTAAATCTTCCTGCCAGTCAATAGTCATCATAGAGTCCCTACACAGTGTGGAAACAGGTCCTTCGGCCCAACAAGTCCACACCGACCCTCGCAACATCCCACCCAGACCCATCCCCCTATAACCCACACACCCCTGAACACTACGGGCAATTTAGCATGGCCAATCCACCTATCCTGCACATCTTTGGACTGTGGGAGGAAACCAGAGCACCCGGAGGAAACCCATGCAGACACGGGGAGAATGTGCAAACTCCACACAGACAGTTGCCCGAGGCTGGAATCGAACCCGGGTCCCTGGCACTGTGAGGCTGCAGTGCTAACCATGCCGCCCCAATAGGGAGGAAATAAGAAATAAACTTTCTTTTCCTCATATTATAGTCCATCAGCCAGATTTTTACCCATTCACTCAACTCATCTATAGCTGTCTGCAAACTTCTCATCTTCTTCACAAAATACACATCCAATCTAACTTGGTGTCGTTTGCAAATTTAGCTAACATCCTTTACTCCCCTTTGCCAAGATATTGATGTGAATTGTAAAATTGCTTAGAAATGATAGATTCACACAAAAGGACTCGTGCCCCACAAACAAAGGGAATATGCACTTTAACTTACTGTTATCTTCACTGAATTACATAATAGTCTGTTGCTGCAGCCCCTTTAAAGCTATGCTATTTCTTTTATCTTGCTTCATGGGATTGTTCATAGGTTTGTACCCCAAAGTATCACTTCAATCATTTGTATGAAAATTTAATCTGCCATATATTCAGGTATTTCATTTCACCACTGTACGTTCCCTCAAAGTATCTTACTACGTTCCTCATTGTTTACTATAGATTAACCTTTGACGAGGGAGTCAAAAAGAGAATACTGAGAATAGGCAGGAAAGTAGAATTGAAGGCACAGATTTTCCAAGATCTTATCATACGATGGAACAAGCTAGAGAAGCCAAATTTCTGCATTGATCATTGACATATTGCTTTCTATCCCTTGATGAACTTCAAACGCACATTGTTACTGTTTATTTGCTCCTATAGATTCAATTTTGCTTACAAATTTATTACGTGGTACTTAATCAAACATTTTTAAATGTTCATATTCACACTATCAATCACTCCATTACTTCAAAGAACTCAAGTTAGTCAAACAAGACTTACCTTTTACAATTCTCCTGGCTTCCATTGGCCTGAATTCATTTCCCTGGATTATTGTTTCTTAAAGTTTCTCTACTAGTGACTGGCTTGAAGTTGCCAGGCAGACATCTCACTCCATTTTTTAAACACTGGCGTAACATTTGCAAAGGTCCAGTCATCTGGGACTAGCCCCACATCCAAAGAAGATTGGAAGTTTGTGGCCAAGGCATCTGCAATTTATACCTAGGTGTTAAATAACATAGGATGCATCCATCCAGGTGGGACGGTTTTTCCTGCTCATCTCTTCATCCTATCCAACTCCTCTACTGATTCCGTCTTGGAACCTGTCTTCACTTGCTGCCAGTGTAGCAGTAAAGTACCAATTAGAGACTTAGTCATATCTCATCAATGTAGGTATGGAAAAACATCTATGTGAGCCATATGACGTGAAGTTATACAAATTTGCACTAGCAAAGAAACAGCTATTTTTATTGTCATTTGTGCCCAACTTGAACTGTGGCCTAAAACCCATGAAGCAGTTTTTCCAGAATAGAAACTCAAACCGAACCCCTACTAGATAATTACTTATGCCATTGGGATAACATGAATGCTGAATTTGGCAACAATTGTGCCACAGATGGAGCAATCTTCCTTGGCAAGATTTTTTTTTGGGGAAAGAAAAAGAAAAAGAAAAAAATATCACTCATTGTATGTGGGCGTTTTTGCTTGTTCCCTAGTTACCCTTGAGAAGGTAGCTCATCACCACCTTCTCAACAATAACAAAGGAAGGGCAGCAAATGCTGTCCCAGCCAGCAACATCTACATTCCCTGAATGAATAAGAATAATATGAAAACTATATGGGAAAAATAAAAAGTCAACTGTTGATGGCAAACCAGATAGCTGCCAACCTACAGGAGTTACTTAATCCAACGGCTTGTGCAACCCCAGTTTAGATGGATGAAACGTCAAGATTGTGAAATAAACTACTGATAAAAATCAAACTTAGCATTATTTTGGAAATACATTTAGCTGTCTACCTCAAGAGCTTTAGTACATTTAAGCTGTGCCAAATTACTTGAGCATCAATTTTATTAACGTCAGTACATTTAACTCTACTTTTCTCTACCGATTAACTTCTCAAACAGACAAATTTTGGGCATTTCTCACCATCTTGTTGTTGTTCATTGCTGCCCGAATCCATTGAATAGGCGCTGTCAGGACTGTTCTCCACTGAATGCACAATTTTCCATTCAGATTCACTCTCCAGTAGTTTCTTTGGAGGCTCTTTTACTTGATAATCACTGGTGTGCAATGAAAGATACAATGTTAATGTACAATAAGTTCAAGATACTGGGGTTCTGGCTGTTGTGTGGATGCCAGAACCTGACGGTGTAGAAACTTACTAAATGTTGGGATTAAATATAAAATGATTGTGTGTAACTTTTGTTCCTTCTTACAACTGCATATGCTGCAAAGCAATGCTTTCCACGATCATATGAGGGGTGACTGCCTGTAGCAACTTATCCCCATTTTTGCCCTCCCACTGAAGAATTGGGATGCCACCTACATTTTAGCTGCTTCTATCAGAATAACCAATTTGGAATGCTACTCATTTAAAAATCTCTCAGTCCACTCCCTGGTGACAAACAATTTCACTAAAATAAAAAATTTAGATGGGGAGGCTGGGCCATATCTCTAACTCCAGTCTACAATACACTTTATACTGTATCTGATAAATACTGGTCATTCTAAAGTAAAGCATGAATAGATTGATTTTAAGTTCAACCAGTTCTAGGGACTAAAAACTTGCATTCAAATCAAAAAACAACTTCAGTACTCAAATATTTAATACTGCCAATGAATACCTACTTCTCTGTGCTGGTAGAATGATCATTTTGCACTGGATAAAACATTGGTGCACTTAGCTCCATTTCCACAGTATCCACTTCACGGGAACATGCATTGTCTGCATCCTCCAGGCAAATAGAGCTCGGCCTTCCCATGGACTCTCTTGACAAAAGGCTGGGGGATAACTCCATCTAAAAGCAAGAAAAAAAATATAGAAAGTTTAAAGTGGTCTTAATTATGAAAGACAGTACTTTTTTATGGCATATTTAATCTAAACATTGTTCCAAAGAATGAAACACCACCAATTCACCCCACAATTTCATAAGAACAAAAGAAATAGGAAATAGGAACAGGTGTAGGCCATTTGTCCCCTTGAACCATTTAAGGTCTACTCCAGACCTCAACTCTTCTTTTGTGCCAGCTCATCATAGCTGTTATATCTCAAAAATCTCTCTTCTCTAAATATTTTCAGTGATTTAGCCTTCATAAATCTCTCAGGTAGAGAGTTCTAGACATTCACTACACTCAGGAAATCCTTTGCATGTCATTTTTAAATGAGTGCAACTACATCTGCTTGTTCGAGATTCCCACACCAGATGAAACATTGTCTCAACATCTAGCCCTTCAAGTCCCCTCAGAATCCTTGTATGCCTCCATAAGATCTTCCGCATTGTTCTAAACTCTAACAAATAAAGGCCTAATCTGTTTAGCCATCCATTCTTGACAAGTTAACACCATCATTCAAAAATCAGACTTCAAAAGAGATTCACTGTCACCAGTGCTGATATATCCTCTCAAATATGGGGACCACACTACTGCAACCGCTGTCTCTGTACAGTTGTGCCAAGACTTCATAGAGCTGCCTTCATAACTTTAATGAGATCAACATATTCCACGCCAACAGCCTGTTAGTCTTCTGGTTTCAGTGAACCATCTCCAATTGTCACAGGTGTGCATATTTTCTCTAGTTAATTAACTAATGTATCATATCTAAACGTCTGCTTAAACTTAAACTTATAAAATTGCGTAAAAATTGTCAATTGCCAATACTAGGTAATTGCGATCACAGACACCCTTTCTACCAAGTCTGGAAGCTTATGGGCAACTTGCATCATTATAAAGCAAGAAAATCTCAAGAGTTGTGTCATCAAATTCTTCGATAATTCAATTTTTCATAACTGCAAAGACGACAATTAGTAAGCATAAACCAGCATAAAACCTAAGCAAAATTTTCAATGACACTTAAAATCATAAATATAAATGTTATAAATTTAACAACTATAATCAGTATAACAATTCGTATAAGCATGTAGTTGCTACTAATGCTAGACTTGCGAAATTTTCTGTGATGTTGCACATGAAAGTAACCCCTCCACTTCCATTCATTCTGTCACTCATGCTTTCTCAGATTCTCATCCTTGTGTGATTGAAAAATCACACTTACAGGGATATTCATAGTCTGTTGTAGTGAATTACCTAGAAATTGAGGACTCATCAACTATGTTAATTCAGTTCCATAAAGAATGTTCCACAAAGTACAATCATTATTCACCCAGTTATAATGAATGACTTTAGAAAGAAGGGCACTTTTGAAAGGAATGTATGGTGCAACTTATAGTCCGTTAGACTCCTAAGTCGAGACTTTCACATACTTGCTTTTAGTTTGCTTCGGTGGTAGAAATTCTGGATTCCATATCCTTGCAGTGCAAGGTTGCCAGTGAATTTCTTAAGGGGTTGCAGTTTATTCTTTTATTGATAGTGTAAAGTTTCTCCCTGTTCCAACTGTGTGGCTCCAAATAAGCTAGAAATTTGTGCATTTTACAGAGAGCTTGCCGTTTGATAAAATCACATGAAGAAACAGTAGGCCATTTGATGTATTGAACCTGCTCTGCCATTCATTAAGTTAATGGTTAATTTGATAGTGGTTTAACTTCACTTTTCTGCCCGCACCCACCAAATGGCCCTCAATTTCCTTGTAAAACACAAATTTTTCTAGCTGGCCTCAACTGTCTGTGCAGAAGAGAATTCCAAAGACAAGCAGCATTCAAAATTTTTCAGCTGTCTCAAACGGGAGATCCTTTCATTTTAAACTATGCACCTAATTCTAGTTTTCCCCATGAGGGGAAATATCTTTTCAGCTTCTCAGGCATGTCTACTCCGAACCGAATATATATTTTTCGATAAGATCACCTCTCATTTTTCTGGATTTCAACCTACTCAAAATTCCTCAGAAAACCTTGAAACCCAGGAATCAAAGAGCTCAAGAACACTTCCAAGAAACCACCCAGATTTCTTCAACGGCATATCCCAAATCCACGTACTTTACCACCAAGGGCAGCAGATGCATGGGAACATAGGCTAGTTCCCCTTGGAGGCAAAATACCAACATGACTTAGAACATTTCTTCACTATTGCCAGATCAAAGTTGTGGAACTCCCTTCTTAACAGCATTGTGGATGTCTATACACCTTAAAAGCTACAGCGATTTAAAATAACAGCACACCACAACCTTCTCAAGGGCAATTAAGAACGGGCATTAAGTGCTGGCCAAGTCAGCAATGGCCAGATCCCACGAACAAATATTTTAAAAGCAATTTCCACATTAATCCAAAAAAACACAAAAAAACTAAAATTTGCCATTTCCATAAGCTAAAGAACATGATTTACAGTCATAGAGTCACAGAGCTGAACAGCATAGAAACAGACCCTTTGGTCCAACTCGTTCACGCCGAGCAGATATCGCAAAATGAGATCTAGTCCCATTTGCCAGCATTTTGCCCATATCCCTCTAACCCCTTCCTATTCATATACTCATCCAGATGTCTTTTAAATATTGTAATTACACCAGCTTCCACAACTTCCACTGGCAGGACATTCCATACACACACCCTGTGTGGGTGAAAAAGCTGCCCCTGAGATCCTTCTTAACCTTTCCTCTCTCACCTTAACCCTTTGCCCTCCAGTTCTGGGCTCCCCCACCCTGAGGGAAAGACCTTGGCTGTTCACCTTATCCATGCCCCTCATGATTTTATAAACCTTTATAAGGTCACCCCTCAGCTTTCAATGCTCCAAGGAAAATAGTCCCTGCCTACTTAGCCTATCCCAATAGCTCAAACCCTCTAACCCTGGCAACATCTTCGTGAATATTTTCTGAACCCTTTCAAGTTTCACAACATCCTTCCCTTAGCAGGGAGGCCAGAATTGAATGCTGTATCCAAAAGTAGCCGAATCAATGACCTGTACAGCCACAACATGACCTCCCAATTCCTATACTGAATGCACTGATCAATAAAGGCAAGCATGCCAAACACCTTCTTCACAATCCTGTCCATCTGCAATTCCACTTTCAAGGTACAATAAACCTGCACTCCAAGGTCTCTTTGTTCAGCAAGACACCCACGACCTTACCATCAAGTGTACAAGTCCTGCCTTGATTTGCCTTTCCAAAATGCAGCACCTCACATCTGTCTTAATTAAACTCCATCAACCATTCCTTGGCCCATCTGATGAAGGTCCCATTGTACTCCGAGGTAACGTTCTTCTTTGTCCACTACACTACCAATTTTGGTATCATCAGCAAACTTGCTAACCATATCTCCTATGTTCACATCCAAATATACATACACACATATACTTATATATAACAAAAACGAAAAGTAGTGAACCCAGCACCGATCCTTATGGCACACCACTGGTCACAGGCCTCCAGTCTGGAAAAACAACTGTCCGTCTCCTACCTTCGAGCCAGTTCTGTATCCAGATGGCCAGTTCTCCCTGCATTCCACGTGATCTAACTTTATGAACTGGTCTAGCATGCGGAACCTTGTACACCTTGCTGAAGTCCATACAGATCAGATCCACTGCTCTGCCTTCATCAATCCTCTTTGTTACTTCTTCAAAAAACTCAAATCAAGTTAGTGAGACACAGTTTCCCACGCACAAAGCCATGTTAACTTTCCCTAATCAGTCCTTGCCTTTCCAAATCCTGTGCCTCAGGAAAACTTGCCCACCACTGATGTCAGGCTCACCGGTCTATAGTTCCCTGGCTTTCCCCTACTACCAACCGCCAGTCTTCCAGCACCTCACCTGTGACTATCGATGATACAAATATCTCAGCAAGGTGCCCAGCAATCACTTCCTTGGCTTTCCACGCAGTTCTACAGTACACCTAATCAGGTCTCACGGTTTTGACCACATTTGTGTTTTAAGACATTCAGCACCCCCTCCTCTGTAATATGGACGTTTTTCACAATGTTGCTATTTATTTCCCAAAGTTCTCAAACTTCCATATCCTCCTCCACAGTAAACATTGATGCAAAATACCCATTTAGTATCTCCCAGATCTCCTGCAGTTTTACACATAAGCAGACCTGCTGATCTTTAAAGGGGCCTTATTCTCTCCCTACTTAGCCTTTTGTCCTTAATGTATTTGAAGCATCCCTATGGAGTCTCCTTAATCATATTTGCCAAAGCTATCTCATGTCCCCTTTTTGCTCTCCCGATTTCCCTTTTAAGTATACTCCTACAGTCTTTATACTCTTCCAGGGATTCACTCGATCCCTGTTGTCTATACCTGACATATACTTCTTTCTTTTTCTTGATCAAAACCTCAATTTCTCTAGTCATCCAGCATTCCCTACACCTACCAGCCTTGCCCTCCACCCTAACAGGAACATAGTGTCTCTGGACTCTCATTAGCTCATTTTTGAAGGCTTCCCATTTTCCAGCCGCCCCTTTACCTGCAAATATCTGCCCCAAATCAACACTTGAAGGTTTTTACCTAATATTGTCAAAATTGGCCTTCCTCCAATTTAAAACTTTAACTTTTAGATCTGGTCTATCTTTTCCCATCACTATTTTGAAACTAATAGAGTTATGCTCACTGGCCCCAAAGTGCTCCCCCGCTGACACCTCAGTCACATGCCCTGCCTTATTTCCCAAGAGTAGGTCAAGTTTTGTTTCTTCTCTAGTCAGTACATCCACACACTGAATTAGAAAACTTTGAACACACAAATTCCTCTCCATTCAAACCCTTGATGCTATGGCAGTCCCAGGCTACGTTTGGAAAGTTAAAACCCCCTATCATTACCACACTATTATTCTTACAGATAACTGAGATCTCCTTACAAATTTGCTCCTCAATTTCCTGTTGACTACTGCGGGTTCTATAGTACAATCCCAATGTGGTGATCAAGCCTTTTTTATTTCTCAGTTCTACCCAAATAACTTCTCTGGACGTACTCCCAGGATTACAGCTGCAATGTTATCCCTAATCAAAAATGCCGATCCCCCTCCTCTCTTGATCCCCTTGCTATCCTTCCTATAGGATCTATAGGCACATTAAGCAGCCAGTCCTGTCCATCCCTGAACCACGTCTCTGTAATCACTATGATATCCCAGTCCCATGTTCCCAACCATGCTCTGAGCTCATCTGCTTTACCTATTAGGCCTCTTGCATTGAAATAAATGCGGTTAATTTTATCAGTCCTACCTCATTACTGCTTTGATCCTGCCTGCCCTGACTGCTTGACTTGCTCCTTTTCCCTAACTGCACCAGTCTCAGACTGATCTCTTCTCGCTATCTCCATGCCTTCCCCTCCCTCCCACTAGTTTAAATCCTCCCAAGTAGCTCTCCCCACCAGTATATTAGTCCCCTTCTAATTCAATCCGTCCTTCTTATACAGATCACTTCTACTCCAGAAGAGATTCCAATGATCCAAAAATATAAGTCCTTCTCCCCTGCATCAACTCCTCTACCATGCATTCATCTGCTATCCTCCCATTCTATTAGGCATCAGGTGTAATCCAGATATTACTATCCACAAGGACCTACTTTTAAAATTCTTGTCTAAATTTCTTACATTATCTTCTCAGAACCTCATTCTTTGCTCTTCCTATGTAGTTTGTTCCAATTTGTACAACGACTCCTGCTGGCCCCTTTCCCTTTGAGGATATTCTACACCCTCAGACATCAGAGGCAGCACACCTGATATCTCGGTGTCAGCTACAGAAATGTCCGTTTGTGCCTCAGACTAGAGAGTCCCCTATTTAAACCATTTAATGCATAATTTGTTTTTTGAAATACTTCAGAGATACGAGACTCCATCAGATAAACTCACGAAACGGTTAAATTACCTAATTTTTCTAACAGTACACATGGACAATGTATAGAAAGGTTTTCAATAGAGCTCAGTGGTATAAACTGAACATGCCACTTTAATGCTTAAAGGCTTTAGACAACATTGAGAATTACAAATCTAACATAAATTAATATGACAATTTAGATTATCACACAAATAAGTTGGCCTCCATGCCAGTGTTTTATAAAAGAAGTCACTGCTAGTAAAACTAACATAACACTTCACAAACAAACAACATAACTCAATAGAAGGTAGCTTCATAATTTATGATTTGTTAGAAAGTTTAAGTACTTCACTCTGATGAGGTGTTACTAATGTTGTGGGCAATGTTTCCGAATTTGCAGATGATATTAAGGTAGGGAGAATAATGAATTGAGAGGATGTCACTGAGTGACTTCTGAAGAACATTGACAAGTTGGCCAAGTGGGCAGACACCTGACTGATGAGTTTTACTGCAGAGAAATGAGAGGAGAAAGCAGAGAAAATTTGGTAGAAGAAACATGGAGAGGCAATACAGGTTCAATGGCACAACTTTGAGCAGAATACAGGAGCAGAGGGACCTCAGGTTTCAACTGCGTAATTCTGTAAAGGTGGCCAGGCAAGAAGAAACAGTTCTTAAGAAGGCTTATTGGATCCTTGGGTATATGAGTAGAAGTATAGAGTATAAAAGCAAGGACTTTGAACAGATCTAGCAACTGAAAACTGGACATCCACGAGGCTCTGTAGACCATCAAACAGCAGCAGAACTGTACTCCAGCAAAATATCCTCATGGCCATGCATTTCCCCAACTCAACCATTACCATCAAGCCAGGGGATCTACCCTGGTTCAACGGAGAGTGCAGGAGGGCATGCCAGGAGCAGCATCAGGCATACCTGAAGATAAGGTGTCAACCTGGTGAAACCACCAAACAGGATGACTTGCATGCCAAACAGCACAAGCAGCTAGTGACAGACAGGGTTAACCGATCCCACAACCAATGAATCAGATCTAAGCTCTGCAGTCCTGCCACATCCAGTTGTGAATAGTGGTGGACAATTAAACAACTCACTAGAGGAGGAGGCTCCACAAATATCCCCATCCTCAATGATGGAAGAGCCCAGCACATCAGTGCAAAAGATAAAGCTGAAGCTTTCGCAGTAATCTTCAGCCAGAAGTGCCAAATGGATGATCCATCTTGGCCTCCTCCAATCATCCCCAGCATTACAGGTACCAGACTTCAGCCAATTAGATTCACTCCAAGTGATATCAAGAAACAGTTGGAGGCACTGGATACCGCAAAGGCTAGGGGCCCTGACAATATTTCGGCAATAATACTGAAGACTTGTGCTCCAAAAGTCGCTGTTCCCCCTGTTCCAGTACAGTTACAACACTGGCACCTACCCAACAATGTGGAAAATTGCCCAAGTGTGTCCTGCACATAAAAAGCAGGATAAATCCAACATGGCTTTGCGCATGGGAAATCGTGTCTCACCAACCTGGACAATTACCATTCCATCAGTCTATGCTCAATTCAGCAAAGCGATGGAAGGTATCATCAACAGTGCTATCAAGCTGAACCTGCTCAGCACACCCAGTTTGGGTTTCACCAGGACCATTCAGCTCTGGATCTCATCGCAGCTTTGGCTCAAAAAGGACAAAGAGCTGAATTCCAGAAGTGAGCTGAGACTGACAGCCCTTGACATCAAGGCTACATCAAGGAGCCCTGAAAACTGGAATCAGTGGGAATCTCAGGGCAAACGCTCCAGTGGATAGGGTCACACCTGCGGTTGATGAAGGTCAGTCATCGCAGCTCTAGGACATCTCTGGAGTTCCTCAGGGTAGTGTCCTAGGCCCAGCCATCTTCAGCTGCTTCATCAATGACCTTCCCTCCATCATAAGGTCAGAAATGGGGATGTTTGTCAATGATTGTACAATGTGCAGCACCATTCGTGACTCCTCAGATACTGAAGCATCCATGTCTAAATGCAACAAGATTTCGACAGTATCCAGACTTGGGCTGACAAGTGGTAAGTGACATTCATGCCACACAAATGCCAAGCTATGACCAAGAGACAGTCAATGTTGTTACCATCACTGAATCCCCCACTAACAACATCTGGGCATTATCATTAACCAGAAATTCAATTGGACTCACCACATAAACACAGGCTATGAGAGCAGGTTAGAGGCTAGGAATACTGAGGCAAGTAACATATCTCCTGACTCCTCAAAGCCTGCCCACCATCTACAAAGGCACAAGTCAGGAGTGTGATGGAATATTCCCCACTGGCCTGGATGAGTGCAGCCCCATCAACACAAGAAGTTTGACACCAACCAGGACAAAGCAGCCTGCTAGATTAGCATTACATCCACAAGCATCCACTCCCTCCATCAACAATGGTCAGTACATGCTGCTGCTGCCAATACTACTACTACTACTACTACTACTACTACAATCTACAAGATGCACTGCAGAAAATCAAAGATCGCTAGACAGCACTTCCAAATCCATGACCACATCCATCTAGAAGGATAAGGGCAGCAGATAAAGGGGAACACCACCTCCAAGTTCCCCTCCAAGCCACTCAGCGTCCTGACTTGGAAATATATCATTGTTCCTTCACTGTCGCTGGGTCAAAAACCTGGAATTCCCTGGAAAAACTGGAATCAATAGGAATTTCAGAGAAAGCTTTCCTGTGTATAGAATCATACCTGACACATAGGAAGATGATTGCGGTTGTGGAAGGTCAGTCATGCCAGCTCCAGGACATCTCTGCAGGAGTTCCTCAGGGTAGTGTCATCAGCTTACCATCTTCAGCTGCTTCATCAATGACTTTTGTGGCATTGTGGGTAAACCCACAGAAGGTGGACTGCAGCAGTTCAAGAAGACAGCTCACCAACACCTTCTCAAGGGCAACTAGGAACGGGCAATAAATGCTGGCCTGCCAGCAATGTCCACATCCCACAAACGAAAACAAAAGTGATGCATAGCCTCTACAAATCATTGGTCAGATCACATTCTGAATATTGTGCCAATTCTAGGCACCTTAAAAAGGGAAAGATGTTAAAGCCCTGGAGACTGTGCAAAGGAGATTTACTAGAATGATTGCAGGAATGAGGGATATCGAATACCAGGCAAGATTAGAGGAAGTGAGCTTATTCTCCTTAGCGAAGGGAAGATTAACAGGAGACCTTTTTGAGGTGATCAAAATTATAAACAATTTTGATAGGACAAAGGAGGAAATTGGAACAAAAACAGAAGTTGCTGGAAAAGCTCAGCAGGTCTGGCAGCATCTGTGAAGAAAAACCAAAATTAACGTTTTGGGTCCAGTGACCCTTTCTCAGATTTTAAAGAAGGAAACTCTGTTTCCACAAGTTGGTATGTCAGTAACCAGGGTCACAGTTTTAATATTATCAGCAAGACAGCTAGAAGTGTAATGAGGACAAACTTCTTTACTCAGTTGTTAGAATTTGGAATGCATCCCCTGGGAGTATGGCAAAGGCAGATTCTGTAGGAGATTTCAAAAGAGAGCTGGATATATATTTGAAAAGGATTAATTTTGAGGACTATGAAGATTGGAGTGGAAACTGGGATCAGCCGGATACCTCTTTCAGGAGTTGGTATAGACATGGGGGACCTAATAACCTCCTTGTGAATGTAAAATTCTATAATTTTTTAAGTATTCCATGGTATCCATTATGCCCTTGGCACATAAAAATAGACTTGATCATCACCAATCTTGTCCCCAACTAGAGGCCAACAATTGCCAACAATTCCATAGGCCTGGATTCTCTTGTAACCAGATTCTGGGTTATCCCTATGACTGCAGGCAGACAAGATTTCATTAATAGACAGTTATACCTACTTCCAACTAATTAGACTCATGAATAGTCGCCCCACATATAAGTTTATAAGCCATTAATTGGGAACCATTAGTAGACATTACCAATCTTCCATAATCCATTTATTGGAAACCATTAACAGATATTAGCAACTACAAACTATGACTAATGAACAATACACTGACCATCTCAAGGAAGTTATCCAAGTTTTGTGGTCCAAACTTGTCCTGTTCCTTTAAATGGCTGCTTGGCAGTCCCTGTGCTACTGTCAAGTTGCCTGGAGTTGGGGTTGCACAGTATTCCTCCAACTGCTTCCTTCCCAAGATGGAGTGAATAAAATCTTTGTCCATTCTCTCAGCCCATCTTCCTCGTGGCTGGAATGCTTCAACAGTGCTATTTACAGTTCTATCCTGTACATTTCCATCACCTGCTTCCTGCAAAAGATGTTGCAAGAAAGTGAACATTTTTGAAAATTGTTGTCACTAAGTTTGATTTTAATGAGTCTTCATTCATGACTAATTTTTTTCCATCAGCGGAGCAGGAAAATTGCCCTTTTGGTTCGGGGCTCTTCTTCAGAAATTTCTGAAGAAGGATCCCGATCCGAAATGTCAACTTTCCTGCTCCTCCGACACTGCCTGGACTGCTGTGCTCCTCTAGCTCCACACTTATCTGCCCTCTTCATGGATTTTTCACAAATATATTTGCTTTATTCCTATTTTTCAATTCAGAATTATTTAACCTCCCATCCCCACTGACAGGCAGGACTAACATATAAAGAATGATCTCCACTAATGATACAGTTTGCAAGTTAATACAGAGGACAGATATCAAAGTACCACAAAAGCAAACACCACAATTTTGGATTGTAATCTCTGGTCCCATTTTGTTTTTTTTTTAAATCTTTGTCTGCTTTTGGTTTTACTCTCATTTTCATCCCTTTTGCCTTCAGATGACAGTGACTCATCATTGACACATTCTCATCTCCTGTTTTGTTTCTTTATTTATCCCATCACCACTCACAGCAAGTTTGTACAAATGGGCAATTTAGCCTGGCTCAATAGATTTTTTTTTTTTTACAAGCACTTGACGGCTCAGCAGGTAAATACTACACCTTTGGAATGGGCTCAGGAAAAGCCAGAGGTCAATTCCCGTCTTGAAAGCATTGCAGATGGGAGGAAGAAATGGTCAGGAGATTCATCAGTATCTAGTGATCAATGCTGCATTAGGTGAGTGCTGACAGTTGGATGCATGCAGATCAGCAAATAGCCTGATTACACATGCCCACAACTGCAAATGAAGGACGACTAATCAAAGTGGTAACATTACCGAAAATGAGTGTGTGTACATTTGCAGTGTGTTTACAAGTTCTTCAAACAAATGTGTAAAAAGTAGTAAAGTCCACCAAATGAACAGACTTTTTTGCCACACTGTTCCTTTGCAAATCTACCTCAGAAAGAGAGGGAAAGATGACAAGTTAAAATTCAGAACTGGGCTAGGATTGTGAGAAAAGTTAGTAAGTGGCAACTGGCTACCATCCTCATTGCACATCAGCATTTTTATTCCACATTAACATTTTCCTCTCCCAAGTAACTTACCAGTCTTTTTGCCCACAGTGGAAGCTTCCCATTTGTCAGCAGGAACACAGCATCTTCAGTCTTACCTGCAAGATTGTGTGGCAGCAATAAAAATGGCGAACAACAATTTTGCAGCATTTCTTGAGGGAAAAATTGGATCACATATAGAGCACAGGATTAGTTTTGGATGGTTCTAAGAACCAGTATTGATATGATATGAAGGAGGTGAATAGTTGCTTCTTTGACTGTACATTTATATAATTTCAAGATTCCATCAGCACCTGTTCTTAGAATTTTAAACAGAATAGGAAAGATGAAAGAACAGAAGCCATGTTAATAGTCAAATAAAATTAAAGTACTGCACATATGCTAGAGATTTGATGATACATTGGAACTAAATTTCAGAACTGAAGGCAACCGGAAAAGGATGGTGTTTATGCTGAGGAGGAAAGGAGCAGATGGAACTGATTTTGAAGTCGTAAGCAAAAGGTAAAGTGAGTAGTTGTAGAGGAAAGCTATAAATGATGACTAGGCAGTAATGGTATTCACGATAGGTATTGATAGCAGAAAACAGGTCTGCTTGGGTGACAGCAAACAAGATACTGGTAGTGATGGGGGCTGGGTGGGGTGGGGTGCTCAAAAATGAAGGACAGTGTTCACACTCAAAATTGTTGAATTCAAAAAGGTTGAATCCTGAAAGCTGTAAAGTAACGAGGTGGAAAAGGAGGTGCTTTTCCTCCAGCTTATATCGGGCTTCATTAGAATATTGCAGCAGGCCTGGGATAGAAATGTTAGCATGACAGCAAGATGGTGTTTTGAAATGGCAAGTGACTGGAAGATCAGGATTATTTCTACAGAATGAGCGGAGGTGTTTCACAAAGCAAAGCAATCACCCATCTGCATCTGGTGAAGCCAGTATAGAGTAGACCTCACCATTAAGTGAATATAGTAGATCGGTTTGAAAGACGTACAAGCAAATCACTGTTTCACCTGTAAGGGGAAGCTGAGGCCTTGGATAACGTGGCATAGAAGGAAGAAGGTCAAGTGTTATATCTTCTGCAATTGCACGGGGAACTACCATACTGGTGTGAAGAGCTGCTAGAAGTGACAAAGGTCAGATCAAAGGTGCGAGGAGGGAATGGTCCCTGTGGAATGCTGATGAGGAAAAGAGGGGCTTGGGTACAGCATCCTGCTGGAGTTGGCTGAAATGCAGAGGATGATTATTTGAAGCTGGTGGGTGTGGAAAATGAGATCGAGAGCAATCTTATCACTGCTCTGGGAAGGAAGGGATGAAACTGGCATCATTGAAACAGGTATAATGGAGAAACCAAGAATGGAAATGGAATCCTTACTGAACAGCGGGCATGAAGAAGTGTAGTCAAGGGAACTGAAAGAGTAAAAAGACAACTTTCATCTTGCCCTGATCGAGACAATCTGCATGAATACCAACTCAAGGGAAAAACATATATATTGCATGAAGGGAAATGCTGATTACTTGGCAAGTAGACTCTAGTTGAGGGGCCACCATGTATATTGCAATAATTGATGACGACTGACGGCCAGGCTTTGCTTAAAAATTTTAAACTAGGTACATTGCCCCAAAAATGAACTGACAAATGGCTGTCACCTATTTTGAGTTAAAACAGATAGAACATGTTCATTTTCTGTGCGTTTGTAAAGCAGGGGTCTGTGTATTAATACATGTAGCTTGATATACAAGCAGTATGCCACACTGAGCCCGACTGATAATCCTGAATTGTATTTCAGGACAATTCTCTCAGGGTTACCTAGCAAATGTTGTCCAATCACAATCACATTTAATGTTGGTCATTGTGCCGTGTGTTTAGAATAGAATAGCAATTATTGTCACGTGTATTTTTACATAAAAAGAGAGAAATTTTTAGTCGCCTTACCACCTGTATTAATGACATAAAAAAGTCATAGATAATTTTGACTTTTTCGTTTCTTCTTAAGACAAAGTTCATCTCAGATCAACTTCCGTTCAGGTCAAGCCGATTAAAACGACGAACGCTCGAATATCCCAAAGCTGGCAGCAAAGAAGAGCTCCACACCAAGACATGACTGCCAAACCCGGAAACCAACATGCCAAGCCGAGACCACCCTTCCGGATGAGGCTGCCATGCTGGGTCATTGCTGGGCTTTGCAAGCATAGGCTAGTTGGGGTCCAGGCAGTACCTTGCTTTGGCAAGCAGCAGAGGTGTATGTCTGATATGTTCAGCCAGTCTTCAAGACAAAACTATTTTTTAATAAAGCTTGGCAGTTAACTGTTAATAAATTAATCGCTGCATTCTCCATGGCATTGCCTCTACTGATCAGGTTCTACATGCTAACCAATCAACTCTCTCTTCTCAGGCTGCATAAATGTTGTTTTTCCCCTGAATTGTTATTCTTCTGAATTGTCCTGATGAGAGCACGATGAAAAGCTTCAACAAAATGTGTTTTTTCCATTTTGCCAAGTACAAGATCAAGAAATACTCAATTCCTATACATAGACTTTGTTTAAACTTAAGCATATTTGATCAGTTATCTTCTACTAGATATTGGAAATTTTATGGAAAGTAATCAGTCGCAGAATTTATGGATAACCGCGGTGAATATCGCATTAAGAAAAACAGTGACAATAGAATTAGTATAAATGCAGAAGCTATGTCATAAAACAGGTTCTTTAACCTTGTGGTTCAGTTAATCATTATAAACTGTTGAATCTTTGGAATTCATTTTCAGGCAGCTGCAAATCAATTGGTCGCTCAAACCTCTGATTCAGAAGGTTGTGAGTTCAAGTCCCACTCCAGAAGACAAGCTAACACTCCAGTACAGTACTGAGTGGGTTTTGAACTTTCAAAGTGGCGACTTCTGTATGAGAAGTTAAACAGAAACTCTCACTGTCTCTAAGCTGAATAGAAAAGAATGCATGACACAGGTTTGAAGAGCAGAGGAGTTATTCCCAGTGCCATTGTTAATATTTAACCATTAACCAGCAACATACAAATAATCATCTGGTCATTATCATATTGCTGTTTTTGGAAGCTTACTGCGTTTCCAATATAACAACACTTTAAAAGTTCTAAACTGGCATTTTACCACATTTGCTCATCGTAAAAGCTGAGATACAAATGCCAAACTCTTATTTTCTTTAAAAAGCCATTGCCATGAAACCTTTGAGGTTTTGAATTTTTGAGGTCTATCTCATCCGTCTGATGCACGTAATACAAAACAGCTCCCACCTCTGTCCGTGGGCTCCTTCAAAGGTGTTTGGAATGAACCATCCTCCACATCATCCTCACTTGTATCATCTTCCTGATCCTCTGAAGCTACCTGTTGCACCATAAAGGTCTCTCTCCTAAAATCATTGCAGAACAGTTACTATAAAGTAAAAATAAAGCCCTTCATTCCATGTTGAAAATATTCAACTTTTCATTATCAGTTCAATATCATCGAATTTTATACTAAAGAAGGAGGCCATTCAACCCATCAAGCCTGTATCGAATCCCAAAAGGGCTACACAGCATTCCAGATCTATCCCTCTAACTTCTACACTTTCAAATATATATCCAGCTCTCTTTTGAAGCCTATAGAATCTGCTTCCACCACTCTCCCAGGCAGCGCATTCCAAATTCTAACAACTGAGTAAAGAAGTTTTCCGTATCTCACACCTAGCTCTCTTGCTGACAGTCGAAGTTGTGACCCTAGTTACTGACACACCAACTAGTGGAAACAGAATACCCTTCTTTACCCTGTCAAAATTGGTCAGGTGGTGTTGGTTCACCTGCAAGGTATGTTTGGGCCCTTGGATTCTGGGGAGGGAGGAGGTAAATGCACAGGTGTTGCACCTTCGCCGGTTACAGGGGAAGGTGCCGTAGGGCTGTGGGGAGGTGTTGGGGGTGAAGGAAGTGTGGACCAGGGTGTCCCAGAGGGAACAGTCCCTGCAGAAGGCGGACAAGGGAGGGGAGGAGAATGTGTGTCTGGTGGTGGCATCTTGCTGGAGGTGGCGGAAATGGTGTCTGATGATCACTTCACCTGGACTTCCAAGAATCTAGTCTACTGCATTCGCTGCTCACAATGTGGTCTCCTCTACATTGGGGAAATGAAGCGTAGACTTGGCGACCGCTTCGCAGAACATCTACGTTCTGCTCGCAAAATAAACCCTGAACTACCTGTTGCCTGCCACTTCAACGCACCGCCTTGCTCCCTGGCCAACATCTCTGTCTC
Organism: Rhincodon typus; assembly: GCF_021869965.1. Classification (NCBI taxonomy): domain Eukaryota; kingdom Metazoa; phylum Chordata; class Chondrichthyes; order Orectolobiformes; family Rhincodontidae; genus Rhincodon; species Rhincodon typus. The sequence goes on from NC_063370.1 coordinate 16,663,152, forward strand.
TGGCTTGCTACAGTGTTCCAGTGAAGCCCAACGCAAGCTGGAGGAACAACACCTCATTTTCCACTTGGGAACCCTACAGCCCTCCGGACTCAATATCGAGTTCAATAATTTTAGGGCCTAAACTCTTCCATGTCCCAGCTCCCACCCCACACACCAGGCCCTGTTACCACATAGCCTGCCACTACACACCCCCTGTTGTTAGTCACTAACAGTCCCCATTAACAACTACTCACCTTCCCAGCCTGATCGTTAGCAACTCCTTTGTCTGTCCAACTGTCTCTCTCTCTCTTTGGCCTCTATCCTATCGTTTACTCCCTACCCCACCCACCTCCCTATTTTCTGCATATAAACTGACGTTTTCCCAGCCACCATCAGTTCTGAGGAAGGGTCACCGGACCCGAAACGTTAACTGTTTTCTCCTTCACAGATGTTGCCAGACCTGCTGAGCTTTTCCAGCAACTTTACTTTTGTTCCTTGACTCTGTGGTTATTACATTAAAAAAAAAACTTAAAATACTAATCCAGCATACAGCTGTAGGTGGCAGACTATAGTTTGGAGAAAACCAAAGTACTATGTGTACAGCCATTGTCTGACCTAATTTGGCCAGGTGTGACTCAGAGATTAGCACTATGAGTCAAGGCACACTCCAAAGAACTGAGAATAAAACCAAGGTTGTCATTCTAGTATTTGTTCTGTAGAGGTAAGTCTTTAAAGTTAGATGTTAAACAGAGACATCTTCTGTGCTCTTGAATAGAAGCAAGAAATCCCATGGTATAATTACAAAGGGGAGAAGAGTTCCCTCCGGTGTTTTGCCAATGTTTATCTCTCAATCATCACAAACCGGTCAATTAGGAAATATCACATTTGTTTGTGGCAGCTTGAACATTTTTAAAAACACACTCAGGGGATTAGTGTCACTGGGCTAACATTTTTATTGTCCATCCCTTGTTGCCCTCGAGAAGGTGGTGGTGAGCTAACTTCTTGAACCGTTGCAGTCCATGTGCTGTAGGTAGATCCACAATGCTATTAGGGAGAAAATTCCAGGATTTTGACTCATCAAGACTAAAGGAACAGCAATATATTCCTAACTCATGATGATGACAGGCTTGGAGGGAAACACACAAGTGGCAGGGTTTCCATGTTATATCTGTTGCTGTTGGCTTTCTAGATGATACTAGTTATGGCTTGCAAGATGCTGTCTAAGAATCTTTGGTGAATTGCAGCAGTGCATCTGTGGATGCTGCACACTGATGCTATTGATCAATGGTGGAGGGAGCGAATGTTGTGGCTATGGTGCCAAAGGGCTGCTTTGTTCTGGATCATGTTAAGCTTTTTCAGTGGTGTTGGAGCTGCACTCATCCAGGTGAGAGATGGTGGATGGTGTTCCATCACACTTCTGAAATGAGCCTTATAGATGGTGGATAGATGTTGGAAGGTCAAGATGTGAGCTACTCACTGTTCTATTCCTAGCCTCTGATCTGCCATTGTAGCCACTGGATTTATATGGCAAGTCCAGCTGAGTTTCTGCTCAGTGGTAACCCCCAGGATATTGACACTGGGGTTTCGGTGACAGTATGATGCCATGGAAAGTCAAGGAGCAGTGGTTAGAGGTCTCTTATTGGAGATGATCATTGCTGATATGTGTGTTACTTGACACTTTTCAACCCAAACTTGGGTACTGTCCAGGTCTTGCTGCATCTGAACATGTGATGTTCAGTAGGAGGGGTTGCGAATGGTGCTGAACATTGATGATTGCACAATGAACATTCTCAGTTCTGATCTTGTATTAGAGGTAAGGCCATTGAAGAAGTAGCTGAAGATGGCTGGACCTAGGACTCTTCCCATGGAACTCCTACATTTCAATGTCTATGCTTTAGAAGTATTCAATTGTCTGTAAAGCACCTTGGGACACCCGAGATACTGAAAGGCACTGTGAGTTGACGCATTTTTAGTTTTATCAACAAGATGTACTTGGACTTGCACTCATGAATACACGGGTACAAAGATGGGATAATCTCAATTCGATGCTTATACTGCGGGCATAAATTGCTCTCCTCGCACCAAGTCACTTGTGTAGATCTTGAAATAAATACAATGAATTTAGAAGTGGACTCAACTTACATTTTCCATCCAATTTAAGCTGCTACAGTGATCGGGGTAACAAAATTTCAAGTATAACAACAAATCAATGGATAGCAAGATAGCAATGGCATTGTGGCAAACCAAAATAGAACATTTAGGTTTCTTGACCTCACTAGAATTTCCTCAAGTCTAGGAGGCAGCTGAGTAATCAGAGTGAAGCACGTCAAGGCTTATTTGGAGTTGGTGAGAAGAAGGAGAAGCAAACAAAAAAGTTATTAAGTCATATAGGCCCAGTCTCTTGCTTCTTCAAAAGTTAGATCACAATGATATCCACAGATACTTGGCAACGTATTGTATTACTCATTGTCTACACAGGTGAGGATTGGATTACCAAACTGTGATCTTTAGATAACACCTTATAAATAATAAGGAATTACAAGTAAAAAGAGTGGAAGCCTGCCTTGCTTTCAAAATTTCAGTACCAGAGGTATCTTTGCAAGTCAACTGCAGTTTCATCTAACATACCTGATTGGTGCAGATGTCTTGGTTGGTGGTATCTTATCCTGTTTAGCAATCTGTTTGATTTCAGAAAGGCGATGTCTCATGCAATTTGTCAACTGAGTGTCCAAACGCCATATGAAAATGCAACTGTGGGTTACAAAATATATAACTGGATAAACTTGAATATTCAGTAGTAAGTTGCACATTTACTATTTAATCCAGAAAAAGTTCTGAAGGGTCATTGGACCTGAAACGTTAACTCTGCTTTCTCTCCACAGATGCAGCCAGACCTGCTGAGGTTTTCCAGCAATTTCTGTTTTTGTTGCTATTTAACTAACATTGCACTTGGACTATGAAGTGACTTGCTAGGTAGTTACATAATAAGCTAGTTTCCTTCACTGCATTTTTACAGAAAACAGTTATTTTATGAAAGACTTGAATTTTATTATAAACACTGAGCAAAGGGTACATTTATCAGCTGAAAGTTAGAAATGAGTGTGGAAAGTAGAAGAATTGTTGTAACAGTTGTCAAAAATGAGTAAAGCCAACATGGTAATGACACTTCACAAATCATCTCTATTGAACTAATCATTCAGTGATTGAAGAAATATAGAAAGACAGAGCGTCACTTCCAACTTAAAACATGATCAAGATTATACCACGATGACAGACTGAGATTTTTGGTGGAGAAGAAAAGTTTAAAAAAAAAAGGAAGGTTTGTGGTTTCTCAATCAGAATGGAAATATTTTCGTGTCTGAAGATAGTATGTTGGGCTCCTACATCCAGCATGTTGATGAGTGTCATGCCAAAGAGATTATACATGGTATGCACTCTTGGAACATTGGTCTATGAAACTAGGGCTTTTCAATAGCTATTTATTTACAAACAAAATATCCTGCACTCAAAATTTTCACCCACAGGTACATACCACATAGTCCAATAGGGGGCACTCACCTGTCTCCAGAGACTGTGATGAGATACTTGCAATCATAACTAAATTTCATGCCAGTTACAATTTCTATGATTTAAAGAAAATGAAAAACTTTGAAAACTATTTGTACAACTTTTGCACTGTCTGCATTATTACTACATTCAAAATCATTCTAAACCACATGCAACAGTTGTTCCTAAAAGATCCAGAGACATTGTAGAAATTCACAAATTACTCCTTGAATTTTGTCCATTTTCAATCTAATCCAAATTCCAAAATCATGTTTGTTTCAGTATAGATTGACCGGGAGACGTCACTTAATTCTGGATCCAGACTTTAACCACTTGAGCAATGCTGATGCGTGTAAAATAAAATCGAGAAAACTGCCAACTAATGTAGCTGGTAGTAATTTTACTTCATAATCAATCTTTATATCCTAAACTGATCCTGCGAACAAATCCAACACAAAACCTCAATTGATAGCAGGTTACCTTCCAAATGTGTCCTTTGCTCTATCCCAAGGAATATGATCTACAGCCAAGGTGTATGCAATCATGCAAGAGTATCTGATTCTGAGCTTGTAAAAAAGATAGCAGCAGAGTTCATTGCGGTTCAAACATGTTTCCGCTCCTGCTGTCATTGGCATTTGCGTTAACCAATTCAAAGTACATGGCTACAGAGGGAAAATTTGATTATTTTGTGCTGTTAAGGTCACAAGACTGTTCTTTGGACCTTGTTACAAATGTTAAGCTTTCAAGAAACAAGTTTCTATGAACATAATACTTGGTTCTTTTTTTTAAATACCAAAGCACATACTTAACTACACGTAGATACTTACGGAAGAGATGTTTAGATGCAGGCAGGAAAATTCACATCTTCAGAACCTTTCTGAATCAGTTCCACACCAGTGAAGTATCTCACTGTTCCAAATACTCATATTTACTCATAACAACCCAATTAAATTGTGAACAGTTCAGAAATTCCTTCCTATTCACTGCAATTGCTTTCTGTATGGAGCACATTGTAACATTTTCTTCATTATGGAAATAACAAACTTACCTGTAACCAATGTGTACCAATCATGAGATGTGCCAGCATATTTAACTCTAAGGTACTGTACTCTCAACAAATATCAATGACGCATGTAGGATGAAAGTGAAAACAATACAATTTGAATGATTTAAATGTGAAATTGTAATTTGAAACAAAAATACAAGGCACACTTTTGTGCTTTCACTAGGTCTTACAAGAATGGCAACAGTTGGCCAGGAAAATTTTAACCATAATGCACAACCTCTATTTAATCAGAAAATGTGTTTGCTTGTTCATTCATGAGAATATGGGCGCACTGACTGGGCTAGCATTTAGGGCCCATCCCTAGTACAAGAAATTGGTTTCTCTTCTAAAATTAAATTAGTTTAGTTTTCCATGTTTAGTATTCCGTGTGGCATGAGATCTTATTTGTGTTACAGTATTATCTTTTTACAAATACAAAATAAATCTCTAGCATGTGAACACATTGGAAAGGTCATAGAACCTTTAAACTAATTTTTTTTTGACGGGCCGGTAGTTGGGATATAGAGAAATGTGGGCTTACAAAAGGATGTGGCGGCATTACAAGGCAGCTACTTGGATAACAATAGCCAAAATGGGACAGGGAGAAAAAGAGTGACCAAATATTTTTAAAACTAAGTAGTAAATAGGGTCAAAAGGGGAAAAAGTTGTAAGAAGGCAAAATTAATATCTCTTTAATGCACATAGTAGTCAGAATAAAAATTAAAGAATTGACTGACCAAATACAGCTTAATGGGAATGATTTCGTAGCCAGGGAGCAAATCACGCACAGCCAGCAGCCAGTGAGCCACAGCACGCATGCGCAACAGAGCAAGCAAGGCACTGTGCAAGCAAGGGAGTAAGGTACAGCATGCAAGAGGAACGCATAGCACACGTGAAGAGGGACTCGACTGCAAGGGGAATTGACAGACAGTTGCGTGGCTGCAATAGAGACTTTTGAATGGTACGCTGCCTCCTGTGCCAGAGTCAGGAATGTCTCAGAGCTGCTACAGAGCATTCTGAAGGACGAGGGTGAAGAGTAAGCAGTCATGATACATGTTGGTACCAATGACTTGAGTAAAAAAACAAATGAGATCCTTCAACAGGAATTGACAGAGATAGGTGGTATATTAAAGAGAAGGACCACTAACGTTGTAATTGTTGGATTACTTCCAGTGCCATGCGCTACTCAGTATAGGAATAAAAGATAGGTCAGATGACTGCATAGCTAAAAAGTGACAGTATTGGGTGTAAGGTTTTAGATTTTTGGATATTTAGGACAGGTTCTTGGTAGGTGAGACCTGTACAAGCTGGACAGTTTGCAACTCAACTGGAATGGGTCAAATATCTTTCCTGGGAGATTTACTCATGCTGTTGGGGAGGTTTTAAACTAATTTGGCAGGAGGATGGGGCACAAAGTAGATGCAAGGTCGGGAGCAAGGATTAGTCAGATATTGAAGGAATACTAAGACAGTCCAGCAGGCAGAGAAGACATGGACATGAGGAGTTACATGGGAAAACCGGAAAGTTAAATTATATTTATTTTAATGCAAGCAGCCTGATGGGCAAAGTGGACGAACTTAAGAGTATTGTCATATTCCATTGTGCTGACCAATGTTGCATCACTGAGACATAGTTGAAGGAAAGGCAGGACGGGCGGCTCAATATTCCAGGCTATAGAACTTTCAGGCATGATACGGTAGGGGTTGTGGGGTTGGAGAAGGGGGTGGGGAGCAGCGTAGGCATTACATTATTCATAAAGGACACCATTGCTAAGGCCATCTGGGTACAGCCTAGAAATTAAAAAAGGGTGATAACTTTACTGGGACCATACTATTGGCCTCCCTAAAGTCAACGGGAGACACAGGAGTAGATATGTAGGCAAGTCACAGAGAGGTGCGAGAGGAATAGGTTCATGGCAGTAGGGGATTTCAGCATTACTAATATTAACTGGTATTGCCTTTGCATGAAAGGATTAGAAGGGGTGAAATTTTTAAAGTACATACAGGACAGTTTTTTATGACAGGATGTAGATAGTCCTGCTTGAGATTCAGCAATGCTAGACCTAATCCTAAGGAATGAAGCCAGTCAAGTAGTTGAATTGTCAGCGGCGAAGCAGTTTTGAGTACAGAGACCATGACTCTAGCTTCAAAGTGATTATGGAAAGGGATGAAGGTAGTGCGAAAGTCAAGTGCCAAAATTAGAGGAAGGTCAATTTTAATATTATTAGACAGGATCCAGCAAACGACTGACAGACTGGTAAGTCTACATTTGGAAAGTGGGAGTCTTTTAAAAGTAGTGTACTGAGTGTTCAGGGCCAGCATGCTCCTCTAAGAGTGAAGGGCAAGAGCAGCAAGTCCAGTGAACCCTGGATGTCAAGGATATCAAGAGTTTGAAGAAAATGGACGAAGTATATGTTAGGTACAGAGTGCGAAAAACAGGGAGGCCCTTCAGAATTATAGTGCATGTAGCGGGGTGCTTAAAAAAGAAATGAGGAGGCCAAAGAGAGGCCATGAAATATCTTTTGGCAGATAGGAATAAAGGAAAACCCCAAGGCATTTTACAAGTATATTAAGAGCAAGAAGATTACCAGAGAAAGAGCAGGGCCTATTCAAGACTAAAGGGGCAATCTGTGTGTGGAATCAGAGAACATGGGTGAGGTCTTAAATGTATATTTCTCATCTGCATTCACAAAGGAGAAAGATGTTGCAGCTGGAGATTTCAGTTGGTATGGGGAGGCTCTAAAGCATTTTAAGATTAATAAGGAGGAGCTTTTAGATGTTTTAGTAGGCATGAATGTACATAAATCCCTAGGGCATGAGGAGAACCATCCCAGGCTGCTACACAAGGCAAGGGAGGAGATTGCAGGGGCCCTGGCAGAGATATTTGTTATTTTGCTGGCCATAGATGAAGTATCAGATGACTGAAGGATATCTAATGCAATTCCTTTAAGATGGGCAGCAGGGGCAAGGCCAGGTAACTACAGACTCCAGATAGCCTGACATCAGTGGTAGAGAAATTATTTGTAAATACTGAGGGACAGGATCAATCAACACTTGGAAAGGCAAGGATTGATCAGGGACAGTTAGCACAGATTTATTTCAGGGAGATACTGTCTGACTAATTTCATTGAGCTTTTTGAAAAATTGACTATATTGATGAGGGTAGTGCAGTTGATGTAGTTTACATGGACTTCAGTTAGGTCTTTGACAAGGTCCCACATGCAAGGCTGGTCCAAAAAGTAAGAGCCCATGAGATCCAAGGCAAGTTGACCGATTTGATCCAAAATAAGCTTGTAAAAAGACGTAAAGGGTGGAAGGTTGTTTTTGTAATTGGAAGTCTATGACCAGTGGTGTACCATAGGGATTGACGCTGGGATCTTTGCTGTTTGTTATGTACATGAAGGACTTGGATGCAAATGTAGAAGGTATAATGAATAAGTTCGCAGATGACAAAAATTGGTGGAACTATTGATTGTGAGGCGGATGGTCTCAAGCTACATAGTGTGATATTGATCAGCTGGTAAATTGGGCACAGCCATGACAGATGAAATTTAATCCTGATATGTGTGAGCTGATGCGTTTTGGGAGGTTTAATAAGGGAAGGATATACACAATGAATGGTAGTTCCCTAAGGAGTTCTAAGGAACAAAGGGACCTTTGTGTACAAGTCCATAGATCCCTGAAAGTGTCAGTACAGGTAGACAGGGTTGTGAAAGCAGCATACAGGATGCTTGCCTTCATTAGCTGGGGTGTAGAACGGAGGAGCAGGGACGTCCTGATACAACTTTATAAAACATTTGTTAGGCCACAAATGGAATACTACGTACAGTTCTTGTCACCACACCAAGACGTGATTGCACTGGACAGGATGCAAAGGAAATTCACCAGGATGTTATATGGGATGGAAAGCCTCAGTTATGAGGAGACATTGGATAGGCTGGGTTTGTATTCTCTTTAGCAGAGGAGGCAGTCTGATTCAGGTATACGAAATTACAAGAGGCATAGACAAGGTAGATTGTGAGAACCTTTTCCCCAAGATAGATGTGTCTAAGGCCGGGGTCATAAGTTTAAAAGATAAGTGGTTCAAAGGGAATCAGAGGAAAAGATTTTTCACCAGATGGTGATAGAAATATGGAAAGCGCTGCCTGACAAACTGGTGGAGGCAACACTTTAGCAGCATCTGGATAAGCACTTAAAATACCAGGACATGATAGGCTATGGTCCAACAGCAGGTAAATGGAATTAGTCTAGTTTGATGTTTGTTGGTTGGCATAGACATAGTGGGCTCAAGTACCCGTTTCTATGCTGTATGACTCTAAAAATATACCCTGTAAGAAAGAGGGATTCTAGGAAGGGGGATTAGCCAGCCATGGTTAACTATGGAAGTGAAGGATAGCTTTCAAACTGAAAAAGACATACAATATGGCAAAGATTCTGGAAACCCAGAGGATTAGGAAATTTTTAAAAATGAAAGATAATCACGAAAAAAAGACAGAAGACAAACTTTGAGGGTAAACATGCAACTAATACCAGGACAGATAGCAAGAGCTTTGTTGAATATATAAAAAGGGAGAAAGACACAAAGTGAACATAGGCCCCTTATACAAAGGCTGGGGAAATAATAATGGGAAAATGGTAGAGGAGTTGAATAAATATTTTGCAGCAGTCTTCACGGCAGAAGACACTAACAGTATTTCTAAAATACTAAATAAATCAAGTGGCAAAGATGGAAAGGTAATAAATGCAATAACTAACTGTCAGTAGAGAAAATGTACACGGGAAACTAGTGGAGCTAAAGGATGGTAGGTCCCCTGGACCTGATGAGATGCTACTAGGATATTAAAATTAGCAGCTCCAGAAATCATGGATATAATGAGGGCAATCTCTCAAGAATCCTTAGTTTCTGGAAAAGTCCAAAAATGACTGGAGAACTACCAATGTAACAACTTTTTACAAAAAGGGAAGATGACAAAAACATCCAGCCATAAAGCAGAGATAACAAGGTGTAGAGCTGGATGAACACAGCAGGCCAAGCAGCATCAGAGGAGCAGGAAGGCTGACATTTCGGGCCTAGACCCGAGTTCTTCAGAACTATCTCTGAAACAGCCATAAAGCAGTTAGTTTAACTCTGGTCATTGGGGAAATGTTAGTATGTATTATAAAAGATATAACAGTCAAAAATTAGGAATACATAATCTGTTCAAGCAGTGTCAGCACTGCTTCATGAAAGGGATATCATGTCTGACAAATTTATTAGAGTTCTTTCTGGAGTTATCAAGATCAATAGAGAGTAAATCAGTGGATGCAATATATTTGGATTTCCAGAAGGCATACCATAACATACCACACATTAAGCTACTTAATAAAAGGTAACAGCCAATGGCATTACAAGTAACACTATCATGGATAGAGGATTGGCTAACTAATAGAAGCCAGAGTTGGAATAAGGGGAGCTTTTTCAGGCAATTAGTAGAATGCCACAGGGACCAATGTGGTGCCCAGAGTTATTTACAAAATATGTTAATGATTTGGATGAGGAAAGTGAATGTACCATAACCGAGAGGTGATGGCCTAGTGGTATTATCGCTGGACCCTGGTAATGTTCTGGAGACCCATCTTCAAATGCCACCATGGAAGATGGTGGAATTTCAGTTCAGTAAAAATCTGGAATAAAGAGGCTAATAAATCCATTGTTAATTGTTGGGAAAAGTCAGTAATATAGTTTAGGGAGAGAAACTGCCATCCTTACCAGGTCTGGCCTACATGTGACTCCAGATCGACAGCGAAGTAGCTGACTCTCAACTGTCCTATGGGCAGTTGGGGATGGAAAAAGACTGCAGAACCCTACAGCTTAGAGGGATTTGGGAGTCCTCATACAATCACAAAATGTTAACATACAAGTTCAGCAGGTAATAGGGAAGGCAAATGGAATGATGGCATTCATTTTAAAGGGAATGAAACCTTAAAATAGGGAGGTCTTGCTAAATCCAGATAAGGCACTAACTGAATACTCCATAAAATTTTGATCGCCTTATCTACTCAAAGTTATACAGGCATTGGAGGCAATTCATGGAAGGTTCATTCGGCTGATTCAGGGTCTACAGGGACTTCTGATGAGGAGAGTTTGAACACGTGAGAAGCAAGAAGAATGAGAGGAAGCTTTACTGAAACATACAAGATTCTTGGAGTTTGACAGGGTAAAATGTGGAACAGTTGTTTCCCCTTGGGGGACCAGAAGGCATAATCCCTCAGTAAGGGGTCACCACATAAAACACACCTGAGGAGGAATTTCTTCTCAGAGGATAATGAAATAGTGTATTTCTTTACTACATAGGGGTGTACAGACTGGGTCATTAATATTTTCAAGGCTGAGACACATATTTAATTTGTAAGGGAATCAAGGATCACGGGAACGAGTCATGAAAGTGGAGTGGTGGATTATTAGATCAGTCATGATCACATTGAAAGGCTGAGCAGACGTGATGGGCTGAATGACCTGCTTCTGCTCCTACATCTTATGATCTTAAATAGAGGTGGGTAAAGGGACAACAGACATTCTGACATTGAGAGTAACTGCCCACAGTCATTGGTTAAAAACATTTAAACAATTCATTGACACCGTGCAAGCTACCTAGAAATAGGGTATATTAACAAGTGATTAGGATCAGGGACCATTCCTCAACAGGCAATCTTCATAGGTAGCAGTTCTAGTCAGGAGCTGTCATCTCCAGATGGAAATTAAACCAAAAAGAGGAGTCAATCATAGAGAAGAGGCCCTTCAGTACATCAAATCTGCATCAACCTATCTACACTAATCCTACTTTCCAGACCTTGGCTCAGATCCTTGAATTTATGGCATTTCAAAGTTGAAGTTTTCTGCGTCAACTGCCTTCTCAGGTAGGGCATTCCAGACTCCCACTAACCCTAGGTAAAAAAGTAATGGCTCAAATTCCCTCTGGACCTCCTGCCCTTCAGCTTAAAATTATGCCCCCTTGGTACTGACCCTTCAACAAAGCAAAATAGCTGCTTCCTATCCATCCTGTCTATGACCTTCATAATCTTGCACACGTCGATCAGGTTCCCTCCCAGCCTTCTTTGCTCTAAAATGAAAATAACCCAAAACTAAACAGCATCTTTTCTAGCTAAAATGATCCAATTCAAAGAACATCCTGGTGAATCATCTCTGCAGCAAACACATCTTCCTACACACAGTACTCCGGCTGTGGTCTAACCAAAGATTTGTGCAGCTACAACATAACCTCCTTGATCTTCTAATCGGTGACAACTGATAAAGGCAAGTGCCTAATATACCTGCTTAATTATGTATTAACTTGCCACCTTCAGGGGCTTGTGGATAAGCACTCAACGATTCTTCTGTTCCTTCCTTGTGTCCTGCTATTCATTGAGTACTCCCATGTCTTGCTATTTCGTCCAAACTGCATCACTTCACATGATCAGAGTTAAATTTCATTTGTCACTAATCTGACCAACCCAGTCACGTTTTCCTGTAATCCAAGACCTTATTCCTCACTGTAATCATCTGGCCTTGGCAACCTTGGTGCGATCTGCAAACTTACGATCCTCCCCACATTCTAGTCTATATCGTGTATATAAATCACGAACAATAACGGATCCAGCACGGATGCCTGTTACATGCCACTGCACACCAGGCTTTCACACAAAAACTTCAACCACCATTGTCCATCTCCTACCACTAAGCCAATTTGGACCCATTTTGCCAAATTACCCTGGATCCTACATAGTTTTATCATCTTCATCAGTTTCCCATGTGGATCTTTGTCAGAGGTTTTGCTGAAATCTATATAAATCGTGAACTGCACTACCTTCATCTAAACACCCGAGTGCCTCTTTGACAAATTCAAAAATTTGTTAGGCATGACCTCCTGTGACAAAGCCATGCTTGACTGTCCTTGATCAAACCTTGCCAACTGGAGATTAATTCTTTTCTTCAGGATTTTCTTGAATAGTTTCCATACCACTAATGTGAGACTCGCTTCTCTGTAGTTCTCTGGCTTATCCCTAGCACCCTTCTTGAAAAAAGTGGAACCACATCAGCTGCCCTCCAGTCCTTTGGAACCTCCACGGTAGCCAGAGAGGTACTGAAAATTTGGGGCAGAGCCCCTGTAATTTCCTCCCTTGCTTCACACAGCAATCTCGGGTAACAGAGGAAGACTCAGGGAAGAGTTCCCCAACGCCTCGGCTAGAAAGCCAGATGCTGCCTTCACAAGTCAGCCAGCACATTCTGTGCCAAGAGCCTATTTGTCTTCTAGTATCAGTGAACCTTCTGCAATTTTCACAGTTACATAATTTATTTGTCCAATTAAACAAAGTATTACATCTAAACTGCTGCTACTTAAACTCGAACTATCTGAAATAGCTTACAAATGATCAACTGCCTATTAGGTAATTGTGACCACAAACGTCTACAATCTGACACTAGCTGCCAAGGAGAAAATGAGTGCCTTGTTGAATTGCTGTAGTTTCACCCACAGTGCTATTAGAGAGAGTGTTCCAGGATTTTAAAACCAGTGTCAATGAAGGAATGGAATGGTTTGAAGGAAAATTTGCAGGTAGCTGTGTTCTCATATCTGCTGCCCTTGTCCTTCTAGATTATAGTGGTTGTATGTTTGTCAGGTATTGTTTAAGAAGCCTTGGTAATTTCTACAGGGCTTCTTGCATTCTTTTGCATTCCACTCATGGCTGTAGCAATTAGCGGACAGTGGGTTTCACCACTGAAAAACATCCCTGTTGCAAAAATCATACATTTCCTCCACATGGTACTGGATTTTCACCAAGGAAGAGGGGCTAGGTCTATGAATTTTAAAAAAAACAACATCCGGTCTTTGAAAATACAAAACAGAAAAGTTAAATAATGCTGAATTGTAGATTAATGTAATGGGTACCTGAATGCCCAAACATGCTGGCTACACATTCTCCAGTGTAGAAGTCAAAGATGGAAATATTTTTGTCAGAACAACTAGTGGCTACGAACGTTCCAGAGGGATCCATCTGAACCTAGAAACCAAACAGGCAACAGAGGGTTGGGTATCTCAACTAAAGGTTGATACACTCAAAAGAAAAATCCACCATGTTTACAAAAACTGTGTTGCCAAATTAACAAAGGCCACTAATGTAAAGGAATGCAGACAATTGTTAAAACTCTATCAATTGAAGACCAAAAAAATGTAGTTATTTTGAGGGTCAACATTAAGTAAAGATGCCCCAGCTCAACCTCCATTTTGTAAAGGCAAAGGTCTCTAACAATTATTAATGTCAACTTGGAGTGGGATGGGGTGGGAGCTGTCAGATGTTTCAGGAAAACGAACAGTACAAATTAGGTCGTAGATCGAAAAGGCTGAACAACCCAGTCTGATGAGCGGATTTCAACAGATGGAAAGAATAACATGAAAATAACACATCAAGACTGCAAACTGAATCTGAATAACCTTAATGGCTTTTGAAATATGCCACTGGTGCTGTTTTCAAACTCTTTTTTGGGGCTGCTCAATGCTGCAAATATTCCCATACTCCTATGGAATCCCATCCTAATTTTTAAAAGATAAAATGTAAAATAATAATTTGCATTTAGATAGTATCTTTAATGTAATAAAAATGTCCCAAGGTGCTTCATAAAACTGTTATTAAAAGTTGACACTGAACTGCATAAAAGAGGTGACCAAAAGTTTGACCAAAGAGCTAGGTTTCAAGAAGCAGCTGAAAGTTGGAGATAGTGGTGGAAAAGTTTAGGGAAGGATTTCCCTCCCTTGTTGTTGATAGTGAGCAGGATGACCTCAGACTGTTGTCTGATATTGGTCAGCTGGAAAATTGGTCAGAACAATGGCAGATGGAATTTAATTCTGATAAGCATGAGGTGATGCATTTTGGGAGGTCTAATAAGGAAAAGATATACACAATAAATGGTATGCCCCTGGGGAGTACTGAGAAAGAGAGATCTTGCTGTACAAGTCCGTAGATCACTGGAGATGTCAGCATTGATAGATAGGGTTGGTGAGGGCAGCATATGGGATGCTTGCTTTCATTAGCCAGGGGTTGGAATATAGGAGCAGGGATGTCTTGCTGCAATTTTCTAAAACATTGGTCACAGATGGAATTCTGTGTTCAGTTCTATTTGCCACATTATCAGAAGGATGGGATTATATCGTGCAGAGGAGATTCACCAGGATGTTGCCTGGGGTGAAAAGTCCAGTTATGAGGACAGACTGAATAGGCTAGGTTTGTTTTCCTTTGAGCAGAGGAGGCTGAAGTTGGGGATGGTGGAGGGGATCTGATTGAGGCATACAAAATTTTAAGAGGCATACACAAGGTAGATCATGAGAATCTTTTCCCCGTATCAGACATGTCTAAGACTAGAGGGAATTGGTTTAAGGTTAGAGTTAGAGGAGATCCAAAGAACATTTTATAACCCAGACGGTGGTGGAAATATGGAACATGCTGTCCGAGGGGATGGTAGAGGCAGATACTCGTGACATTTAAAGGACACTGGTGAGATTTCTTCTAGAGTACTGAGTTTACTTCTGGTCTCCCTGTTATAGGAAGGATATTATTAAGCTGGAGTGGGTTCAGAAGAGATTTGCCAGAATGTTGCTGGGAATGGAGAGTTTGAATAATATGTAGAGGCTGGATAGGCTTGGAATATTTTTCCCCTGGAGCATAGGTTGAGAGATGACCTTACAGAGGTTGATAAAATAATGAAGCATATAGATAAAGTGAATGGCAGGTGTGTTTTCCATAGGGTGGGGGATTTCAAGACTAGGGAGCATGTTTTTAAGGAGAGAAGAGGAAGACAATTTTTCTTATAAACTGAATGGCTCATGTGTGGAATGAACTTCCTGAGGAAATGGGGGATGCAGATACAGTTACAATGTTTAAAAGACATTTCAATGAGTACATGAATAAGGCTGAGCACTCAGATCCTGTGCGGACCAACCAATGAGGTATTCACCAACATCTTCAACCTCTCCGTCTTACAAGAAGTCGTCCCCATCTGTTAAAGAAAACCGCCATCAGCCCCGTACCTAAGAAAGCACATGCAATGTGCCTTAATGACTGCCGCCCAGTGGCTCTGACCTTAATAATCATGAAGTGCTTTGACAGGCTGGTCATGGCCTACATCAATTCCAGTCTCTCCGCCCGCCTCAATCCCCTATAATCTGTCTGCCGACATAACAGATCCACAGTATATCCCATATATCCCTAGCCCTACCCTCATCCCTGGAACATCTGGACAACAAAAACACCTATTGTCAGACTCGTGGTCATTGAAGGCAAAGCTGTAATCAACACTTTTACCTCCAGACTGATCTCAAAACGCCATGACCTTGGTCTCGGTTCTGCCCTCTGCAACTGGATCCTCAGCTTTCTGACCCATAGACTACAATCAGTGAAGATGGGTAATTGCACCTCCTTCACAGTAACACTCAATACTGGAGCCCCCCAAGGACGCGTTCTCAGCCCCCAGTTATACTCCCTGTACACCCACGACTGTGTTGCCAAATTCCAAAAGAACACCAACTACAAGGTTGCTGATGACACCACAGTAGTGGAACAGATACCTAACAACGACAAGTCAAAATACAGAAGGGAGAGGGGGCTTGGTGACGTGATGCAATGAAAAAAACCTTTCTCTTGGCAAAACTAAAGAACTGATCATTGACTTCAGAAAGAAAGGAGAACACACCCCCATCTACATCAATGGAACGGAGATTGAGAGGGTGGAGAGCATCAAGCTCCTCAGAGTGACGATAACTGACCTGCCTTGGATTTCCCATATAGACGCGACAGTTAAGGAGGCACAACGTCTCTTCTTCCTCAGGTGGCTCAGTAAATTTGACATGTCCGTAAAGGTCCCTCACCAACTTCGACAGATGCATCACTGAAGGTATACTGTCCAGGTGCATAACAGTCTGATATGGCAACTACTCTGTCCAGGACCCTAAGAAACTACAGAGAGTGGTGTGCACAGCCCAGGCCATCACAGAGACCAACCTTCCATCCATGGACTCCATTTACATGGCTCACTGTCGCAGAAAAGCCACCATTAAAGACCCATGGCACCCTGATAATGATCTCCTCCAACCTCTTCTGTTAGGCAGAAG
Organism: Rhincodon typus; assembly: GCF_021869965.1. Lineage (NCBI taxonomy): Eukaryota > Metazoa > Chordata > Chondrichthyes > Orectolobiformes > Rhincodontidae > Rhincodon > Rhincodon typus. Next base: position 16,679,858 of record NC_063370.1, read on the forward strand.
ATACAGAAGCCTGAACAGCCTCATCCTGGCCATTATCAGACTGATGAATGGACTCTCTAGCCTCAAACAATGCTGATCTTGCTAATGTTGATCTTGCCTGGCGTATGCCCTGTGCAATGTAACCTGTACGCCCCTGTTTAGTCTTTTTGATCTGTACATTTTTGCTTACTTTGATCTGCCTGAACTGCTTGTAAACAAAGCTTTTCACTGTACTTCAGTACACGTGACAACAAAATCAATCAAGAAATGTTTGGAGGGATATGGACCAAGCGCAGGCACGTGGGACTAGTTTAATTTGGGATTATGGTTGGCATATATTGGTTGGACCAAAGAGCCCATTACATGCTGTGTTACTCTAGAAGCATCTGAACAACCACATTAAATGCCAGGGTAATTGAGTAGCAAGGTGTTGTCCAGCAAGTCATTTGACAAGGAACATCATGGCATGCTGATGCAAAGGGTGACGTCACACGGGATCCACAGTGAGCTGATAAGATGGATAAAAAAAAACTGGCTTAGTCATAGACAGAGTAGTGGTGGAAGGGTGATTTCTGACTGGAGATATGTGATCAGTGATGGGACCTTTTGTCTGTAATTTATAAAAAATATTTGGAGGAGAATGTAGGTGGCTTGATTAGTATGTCTGGGGACAACACAAAGATTGGGCTATGGATAGGTGCAGTTAAACAGGATTAGTGTAGAACAAAGAACAGTTCAGCCCAGGAACAGGCCTTTGGCCCACCAAGACTGTGCCTACACAATGCCTTTCTAACTTAAAAACCTTCTACCGCTACATGGTCCATTTCCTCTACTCCCACCCAATTGATATATCTGACAAGATGCCTCTTAAACGTTGCTATTATATTCATCTCCATCATCTCCTCCAGCAGTGCGTTCCAGGCAATTACTACCGTCTGTCAAAAACTTGCTTCTCATCTCCTTTTAACTTTGTCTCTTTTACCTTAAACCTATATCCCTTCCTAATTGACATTTCTACCCTGGGAAAAAGACTTTGACTATCAACGTATCTCAATTTTGTAAACTTCTATCAGGTCATCCTTCAGCCTCTGATGTTCAAGTGAAATCAAATCAAGCTTGTCTAATCTCTCCTTGTGACTAATAGCCTCCAAAATCAGGCGACATAACCTGGTAAACCTTTTCTGTACCCTCTCCAAAGCCTCCACATCCAGCTGGTTGTGAGGCAACCATAACTGTATAAAGTATTTCAAATATGGCCTAACTAAAGTTGTATACAGTTGCAACATTACTTGGCAATGTTTATAATTTATGCCATGACCTATGAAGGCAAGTGCGCCATATGTCTTTTTGGCTACCTTATCCACTTGTGTTACCGCTTTTAGGGAACTGTGGACCTGTATAGCTAGATCTAGATGTTGATGCTACTAAGGGTTCTGCCATCTACTGTATACTTCCATCCTGCACGAGACCTTCCAAAATGTGAGACCTTGCATTTGTCCAGATTAAACTCCATCTGCCATTTCTCGCCTAAAGCTCCAGCCTATCTATATCCTGCTGTGTCCTCTGGCAATCCTCCTATTTGCAGCTCCCCAATCTTTGTGTTGTCCCCAGACTTACTAGTCAAGCCACCTCCATTCTCCTCCAAATATTTTTTTTAAATTACAAACAAAACGGATCCCATCACTGATCACATATCTCCAGTCAGAAATCACCCTTTTACCACTACTCTGTCTGTGACTAAGCCAGTCTTTTTTTATCCATCTTATCAGCTCACCGTGGATCCCATGTGACATCACCTTTTGCATCAGCATGCCACGATGTACCTTGTCAAATGACTTGCTAGACAACACCTGCTACTCTGCCCTCGATCATCTTTGGCACTTCCTCAAAAACACAAATCAGATTTGGAAGAATCAACTTTCCCTGCACAAAGCCATGCTGTCTATCACTAATAAGGTCAAAATTCAGATGACACCAGGTTATAGTCTAACAGGTTTATTCAAAATCACAAGCTTTTGTAGCAGTCCAACACTGGCATCTCCACATTATCGATAATAAGTCCATATTATTTCAAACATGAACAGGAGAGGTCCCAGAGGCCTGGAGAATAGTTAGTTATTATTATATTGACTAACTAACAAGTCCATATTTTCCAAATGTGAGTAAATTCCATTTCTAAGAATCTTCTCCCACAATTTCCCTACCACTGACATAAGGCTCACCAGCCTGTAATTTCCCAGTTTAATCCTTGTTGCCCTCCTTGAACAGAAGGAACAATGTTGGCTATTCTGCAGTCCTCTAGAACTTCTCCTGTGACTCCATATAAAGCCCCAGCAATTTTCTCACCCGCATTCTTCTGCATTCTAGATAGATCCTGGGGACTTGTCAATGTGAAAAAGGTGGTGCCGTTGGGTGTTTTGAAAAGCATCAAGGTAAGACACGTCCTAGAATATCAACATATCTCTCTTGAAACTCACCATCCACCTTTGTGAATACCAATGTAAAGTATCATTAAGGACAGTATCCACTTCCTCTGGCTCCATGCAACAATTACCTTTGTCCTTGAGTGGACGTCCTCTTTTTATAGCCTCCCTCTTACTCATTATGTATAAAACACCTTGAGATTTTCCTTAATCTTGATTTCCAAAGACATTTTATGGTCCCTTTCAGCCCTCCTAACTCCTTGTTTCAGTTCTTTCCTATCTTTGTATTCTTCCAGGGCTCTGTCTATCTTCAGTTTCTTAAATCTTCTGTATGCCTCCTTTTTCTTTTTGAGACAGCTCTCAATTTGTCATCCAATGATCACAAATCTTGCCATCCTTCTCCTTCATTTTCACAGGAACACCCTGGTCATAAAGTCTAATCAAAATCAACAACTGTAGTTTGGTGTTTGACCCACCATGTCTATACCATCAATGGACCTGTTTCTATGCTGTATGACCCTCTATATAGCCTAGGGTTTTGTCAGCTGAAGAGAAGGCTGCCAGTTAAAATGGGAATGTTCAAAAGGCTGAAATTACATGGTGTCACGCCTGAAACATGAAACCTGTTTTTTTCTTCACAGATACTACCACATCTGCTGAGAATTTCCAGCATTTTTAGTTACATAACTGAAAGGAATGCTTCACTGGAGGCACACTGACTATGTCACCTATCACGGTGGCAAAACGTTTGCAGCCAAACCTACCAGCTTGGCAAGCATGTCTACAACCTCATTTTCAGTTACATTATAACTAGATAAGTGTAAATGTATAGGAAAGCAGGAAAGTTGGAGGAGAATAAAGATAGAAAGGGGGAAGACATGGAGGGACTTAAGTACAAAGATAAACATTTAAAATAAAATTCAAAGCACTGCTTATCCAGGAGCCAACATAAATCAGTGAGCACAGAGGCGGTGGGTGAACAGAACTTGATATTGGATCATTGACTGTCAAGGAAATCTCAGGGACTGTACATAAATTTAAAAATAAAAATTAGACAAGTTTCTAATGGTTTATGAAAGAAGGGATTAACTGAGAAATACCAGGAACAAGTGAAGCTCAGGCCAATATAATAAATTAATAATAAAATAAAATAAAATAATAAAAAAGTAAGCCAAAGTAGGATAAAGGAATGAGCGTAAAGATAACGCAAGGGAAGTACTTTTATAACTTTTTAAGTCTTTCTTAATTACTAAGTAGTTTAAATTTAAAGAGATGGAGGCACAGATTGGTCAAGTGGAATGTGGCACCTGTAATGTGTGGGAAGTCATGGACTCTACTAGTGTCCTAGTTGACCACAGATAAGCACAGGCTTCCAGCTACAGAAACTTCATCCTCACATTTACAACTCAAATGCAACAGGAGACACTGCAGCACACTCAACAGGCTCAGAGTTACAGAGACTGCATGTTCAGAGGGGTAGTCATACCACAGCTTAAGGGCCTGGGTGACTGCCAGGCAGTCCAAGAGAAAAATGCAGACGCCACAGTCAACAAATATGGTGACAATACACTGTGTCCCTTCATCAAATAATTAATGTTGATTATAAATAGTTGAAGCACCTGATAACCCTAGCACCTTATGAGTTGCAGTGGTAACTTAAAAATAATCCCAGCTCCATCTTCTGTGAGCTACCCATCTCTTTATTTACGCTAACATATTACCTAGCACCACGAAATCTTACCATGGGTTTTGTGGCCCCTTATCAAGTGTCTTTCAGAAAACTAAACACACAACACCTGTTGGTTCCCTTTTATCCATCCTGCTCATTACATCCTCAAAGAGCCCCAATAAAATTTGGCCAAACATTTTCCTTTTCACAAAAATCATGTTGATCCTGTCCAATTGTACTATGATTTTCAAAATGTCTTGCTACTTGTGTAATGATGGATTTCAGCATTTCCCAATGATATATTGGGTTAGGTGACCTATAAATTCCTACTTTCCTGTCTCCATTCTTTCTAGAAGACAGATTAGAAATTGGTGGATTAATTATTTGTGGATAATTTCTTTTTTTTGCTCATCTGATCCAGGACATTTTAGTCCTCTTCCTTTCCTCAAAAAGCATTAGGACCTCTTGGATGCCCTGACAGACCAACTGTGTGGTAATTACCCGGGAAATTTAAACTTTGATTTTCACCTGGTGTTTCAAAGCCGGCAAAAAAAAAAATCACCAATTCCGTGTTGGAGTTGGGGAATAGAACAATTCTGATTTAGTGACCTTATTGCTAGGCAGGAAAAATTGGAGGGATTAAATCCTACCCCAACTTTTGGCTAACTATAAAACTAACTATGCACCCCCTTACCACCTCACCAAATACCAGGTCCCCTTCTCCTAAATCCAGTCAAAAACACTTCACTAGCCATTACCCTACCATTTTCCATCCAACACCCTCCTTAGTTTACTAATTTAGATTTTCTCGTAAGAGGGTCTGGATCTTTAAGCCTTGGAATACTTGTTACCACTGTTAAAAAAAAAAGCATATTTTGACCTCGAGCACCGACCCTGCGCTGATCCAAATCAGACATTAAACGCCAGAAAAATGGGGGTCCCAGGGGAGGGCAAGTTAAAAGGAATGAAACTGCAATTCAACTGTGATTGTCACTCCTTGGAAGATTTGACTCGTGATGCTTAGAACCTACAGGTGCTGCATTTATTCGTTTTATTCCTACATGATCATTACATATTTGTACAGTTACTCCATTACTCAAGTCTGCACATGAATTTTTGATGCAAATCACATTGCAATTCAGCTTTTGAACTTCAAACATGCTCATTTGGATATACAGGTGTACAGCACGGAAGCAGGTCCTTTAGCTCAACTCGGCCATGCTAACCAGGTTTCCTAAACTGGACTTGTCCCACGTCCCCCTAAACTTTTTTTTTTTTTGAGTTCTTATTCTTAAGTTTCTTGATCATTAAGATTACAATCCACACTTCCAACATCTCTAGCTAATTTTAAGACCTTTGGATGCAGTAGTATAGATTTTGGTAAAGCATTATATCCCCTGTAAAATTAGTGAAAAGTCAGCATTAAAAAAGTGCTATTTCAGATGCTGCTGAGACTTGTATTCCTTACTTTGAGGAGGATTCCATCTTCACTCTGTGAACCTTTGAAACATTTCTTTTGTTTCCCACTGTCGATGGTAAATACCCTGCAATGTCAATATAAAAAGGTAGTTTAATTTTATTAAAAGGAATCAGATAAAATGGATTCTCTCCTTGCCTCTTCACTCCTTCCTTTTGGACTGCTAGGAATAACTTCATGGCCATCCATATGTAAGAAGTGTCAAGGCAGAGCTTCAAATAACAACATGTTAATTGTTATTGTTATTTGTCAGTTATTTGCATTTCTAACTTCAAAGCGTGATTGAATTCTGTCCTCAGTGCTTCCAGTAAGGGGGTCTGAGGATAGCTATCAGGAATAGGAACCCAGGTTCATCTTTCCTGTGTTCCGAACTGAGATCTGAAGGGTTACTGGATCTGAAATGTTAACTGTGTTTTCTCCCCACAGATACTGCCAGACCTGCTGAGTTTTCCAGCAATTTCTGATTTTGTTTCTGATTTCCAGCATTCACAGTTTTGTCTTTTTTTCCATCTTTCCCCTCCCTAGCCTTGTAGTCAAAATCCAATTCAACTATAACCACAGCCAAGACCAGCACAGATGAAGAATCATACTTTTGATCTTCTTAGTCTGTACAGTTCAGCTATGAACCAAATGCAAATAGGTAGATCTAGTTCAAAGGCCAGCAATAGTAAATAACACCTAAACTCTTAACCAATAGACCTTTGTTTATTCTAAATATATGCTGTGCAACTCCATGTTCTGTAGTGGGTGAAGCAAAAAATAACAGTTTGCTACTAATCAGTGATACTGCACTCCAACAAAAAGTAATTAGAAGAAACAGCAATACTTCAGTTTCCATCCTTATAAATCAGCCACAAATGGGAGGTTAGGGATGACAGGGTTGGGAAGATGTCGGGAGAGAATAATCACCAAAGAAGGAAACAGTGTTTGCTAACAGACAGAAGTGATGTCAAACTAATCCTGGCAACCATAGTCTTGGCAGGTCACCTGCTTATGTTTGCCATAAGGGAAGCAGTGCACAGAAGAAAATAGCAGAATGCCATAAATGGACAAGAAATAAACTACAGGCTCATTAATGTTATACTTGTATTCTATATTAGCACAATGCACCGCAGTTGTTCATCCAGATCAGATTCCTCCTCAATTAACTTCACTCTAAAAGGTGATTACAATCCAAACTACTTTTCAAACTTGGATACAAAGGAGTTTCTTCGAAATTGAAATCAAATTGAAGAGTGGATTAATTGAGAAATTGGTTAGGTATTGTAAATATCATGGTTTTAAACCTCAGGATTTACTACTAGAATTGTACAATGCCAGAGGGTGATAAGAAACCAGGTGAATGCCAATACAGATCAGATGCTAAGTGTAGGCTATAATTTTACATCTGATTTTGAGGGTAAGGCAGAGAGTCTAACTGAATTCATGAATTTTATGTTAGTCAGGGAATGGGGGCTGGAAACTGAACTCTGCCTTTCTAGTTACAGGTGGTACAGGGCAGGGTAAAACCTAAGGACAGATAACCAGGTAGATAATGTGCTCAACACGTTGGGACAGAAACATTTTCTTAAAAACTTCTCAAGATACTCTATCCAAGTAGGTTAACCAAGTTGACACTTGCATTAAGTTATAGTCACCAGAAATATTTCACCTAATCATTAGCACTCAAAGTAACAAATTAATTTTACTCTAGGTCATACAACTTGACTTGAGAAATGTTTGATGCATTTTTGAAAGAGAGACCACATATCCCTACCCCATCAAAGGAAGAAAACATACCTAATATTTCTGTCCTGGCAGCCAATAGCTACATATTTCCGTGTGATATCAATATCCATGTCATATAATGTTGTTTTTCCGACTACATGGTGAGTTCGTGTAAACTGAATTCCATCAACAGACTGCCAAAAGAAAATTTATATTGCCTGAAAGACAAGTTCAAATTCTAGGATCTCAGACTATCATTGCTGTGTAAAGATTTGGACTACAAACCATTTCCCCAACCCCCAACAAAAACTGTAATTTCTACCTATAGATAAGAAAAATAGGTACTCCCAGCTAAAAATTTATGGGACAGAGGAACAGGCTGTAAGTGAACAAGACAGCATGAGATACAAGAATGTTTTCATTTATTAGAAAAAAAAACTGACAGCTCAGAGCAACCATCAAGAGCAATACCAGAAATCTATTTTTTATGTGGAGATTAAGCTATTATCCAACAATGAGTCATCTGTTTTTGCTAAAAGCAGAACCATTTCCTTAAATGTCCTCAAAATTTACTACCAAATATCCCACTATTTTCTGAAATAATATTAATATTTGGTAGAACAGAGTGAGTTTTAAATATCAGTTGCAAAATTTTAAAAGAAATCTTAAAAAGAGTGGTAGAACATGGTGGTGTTGGGGGTATTAATTTTGACTTGAAGTATGTTATTTAAAATGGAGAGAGATTACAGAATGCTATGATATAGAGGGATCGGAGCGCCTTCAAACATGTAGCACAAGTAGTTACTATTCAGGTAAAGTGAAGTAATTAAGCCAAATAGAATTTTAGCATTTATTGCAATGTGGGTGGAATAAACTGGACTCGAGTTTCTCTCAGCATTTTTCAAATAAATTCACTTGGCTGGCCATAATTTATTACCCATCCCTAGTTGCCCTTGTGTAGAGGGCAGTGAGTTGCTACTTTGAATCACTAGAATCCATGTGCTGCAGGTAGACGCAATGTCCTTTGGAGGAAATTCCAGGATTTTGACCCAGTGAAATGAGGAGGTAGTAACACGTTTCCAAGTCAGAATAGTGAGTGGATTTGAGGGGAAGATGGTGTCTTCTCCTGTATCTGCTGCCCTTGTCCTTCTAGATCGAAGTGGTCATGGGTTTGGAGTCTTCAGTGAATTTCTGCAGTGTATTTTGTAGATTGCACACACTACTGCTACTGAGCACTGGGGGAGACACAGTGGGTGTTTCTGGAGGTGGTGGCAAGCAAGCGGGCTGCTTTGTCCTGAATGGTGTCAAGCTTCTCCAGTATTGTTGGAGCTGCACTCATCCAGGCAAGTGGGGAGTATTCCATCACATTCCTGACTTGTGTGTCTTGTAGTTGGTGGACAGAACAGCTATAGGGAGTCAGGAAGTGAGTTGCTCACTGCAGCATTCCCAGCCTCTGTAGCCATTGTCTTTACGTGACAAGTTCAGCTGAGCGTCTAGTTAATGGTAATCCGAGGATATTGACAGGAGGGGATTTAATGATGGTAACACTGCTGAATGTCAAAGGGGCAGTGGTTAGATTGCCTCTTATTGGAGCTGTTGATTGCCCAGCATTTGAGTGGCATGAACATTATTTGCCATTCTGAGGAAGGGTCACCGGACCCAAAACATTAACTGTTTTCTCCTTCACAGATGCGGCCAGACCTGCTGAGTTTTTCCAGCAACTTTGTTTTTGTTCCTGATTTACAGCATCCGCAGTTCTTTTGGTTTTTATTACTTGCCATTTGTCAGCCCAAGCCTTGATATTGCCCAGATCTTCTTATACTTGAACACTGAATGCTTCAGTGTCTGAGGAGTTATAAATGGTGCTGAACATTGCACAATCATCAGCACATATTCCTACTTCTGACCCTATAATGGAGGGAAGGTCGTTAATAAAGCTGAAGATGGTTGGGGGTCTGGGACACTATCCTGATGATCTCCTGCAGAGATGTCCCAAGGCTGAAATGACTGACTTCCAACAACCACACCATTTTCCTATGTGCCAGGTATGACTCCAACCACCAAACAGTTTGCCCTGTGAATCCCATTGATTCCAGTTTTGCAAGGGCATATACTACCAAACCTGCTAAGTATTTCAAGTATTCTCCTTTTATTTCAAATTTTGTTACAACTACATGGCCTTTGTGGTTGGTTCACTCACCAAGCTGATTGGTTAGTTCACAGATGTTTCATTACCCTGCTGGGTAACATCATCTGTGTAGCCTCCGATGAAGTATTGTTGTGCTTTCCCACCTGGTTTTTAAACTCTGGGGTGCGTTGGAACTGGTTACCTCATTTCCAGTTTTTCTTCACAGTGGTGTATATATCGGGTGTAATTCTACTTGTTTGTTGATGGCCTTCTTGGTGGAGAACCAAGCCTCCAGAAATTCCCGTGCTTGTCTCTGTTTGGCCTGTCCTAGAACCTTATGTGGCCTTTAGCAAGACCAAGGGTAGTACTGCTTACAGTTTTGGTCTCCTTGAGGAGGGACATTTTTTGCATTAGAGACTTTTTGCCAAACTAGGTTCACTAGGTTGATTTCCTGCGTGACTGATTCTGAGGAAAGGTCCAATACCTTGGGCTAATTTCTGAGGAACAAAACTTGATTTAATTGAAACAAGATTCAGAGGTACTTGGCAATATAAATACGATGAGGATGTCACCCTCATTCTGGAATCTTTAAGGGCACATTTTAAGAATAAGACAAAGACGATGAATTTCTTCCAGAGTCAGAAATCTTTGAACTTTGACTCAAGACGTAGACGCTGCTGGGCCTAGTTACTTGCCAGTTTGATTTGATTTATTATTGTCATGTGCACCTAGGTACAGTGAAAAGTTTTGTTTTCCGTGCAGTACAGGCAGATCATACCATATGAAGTGCATAAGAGTAATAGAACAGAGCGAGGAAAGCTGCAGAGAAGGCACACAAAGAACAACGTCAACATTCAAATTTTAAATTTAAGAGGTCCATTCAGAAATCTAATAACAGTGGGAAAGAAGTTGTTCTTGAATCCATTGGTCCGTGTGTTTAAAGTTTTTGTACCTTCTGCCCGATGGAAGAGATTATAACTGGGGTTGGAGGCTTCTTTGATTATGTTGGCTGCTTTTACAAGGCAGCAAGAAGTGCAGATGGAGTCAATGAATGGAAGGTTGTCTTGTGTGATGGACTGGGTCGTGTTCACAACTCTGTAGTTTCTTGCAGTCCTGATCAGAGCAGCTGCCGTTCCAAGCTGTGATGCATCCAGCTGGAATGTTTTCTATGGTGTATCTATAAAAGTCGGTAAGGGTCTTATGGACATGCCGAATTTCCTTAGCCTCTTGAGAAAGTAGAAGTGCTGTTGTGCTTTCTTGACCGTCACATCAACGTGGATGGACCAGGACAGATTATTGGTCATCAGCACTCCTAGGAACTTGACACACTCACCCATCCCCACCTCAGCTCTACTGACGTTGATAGGAGCGTGCTCTCCACCTTGCTTACTGAAGTCAATGACCAGCTCTTTCATTTTGCAGACATTAAGGGAGAGATTGTTACCTTTAAACCACACCACCAAACACACTCTTTCTTGTATTCTGTATTTAAATAAACCACCTTGCTCTCATGCTATCATTTCTGTCCTTGTTCTGCTGCAATACTCCAATGAAGCTCAATGCAAGTGGGGCAAGCAACACTTCATCTTCTACTTAGGCACATTACAGCCTCCAGGAATCATTATAGAGTTCTAAAACTTCAGAGTTGTACAACATCTGCCCTTAATTTTTGTTACATTCCTCATCCTTCCTTGCCTTGTCTCATTGGCTTTGTTTTCACACCTAACATTTACACTTATTTCACATATCAATCTCTGCTTTACCACTATTAATACTAACTTTGTCTTTGCTCTTGGTACCCTCAATCTTGCTTCTCCACTTCAGTCAACAGCAGAAGAACCATTTTCTAGGCCATTTCAGCTCCAAAGAACAATTAAACTGGACTTGAAACATTAATTCTGTTTCTCTCTTCACAGGTGCTGCCAGGCCTGAGTCTCTCCAGTAGTTCCTGTTATTTCAGATTTTCAGCATCCAAGTATTTTGCTTTGATTTAACTAGATTTTGAGGATCAGCCAGGAAATTGGAGATGAGGCAAAGACCAGATCAAGATTGACCAGCGGTGGTGTAGTTTCAGAGCATGTGTGTGGTATTCTCCGGCTCTTATTGACTTTGCAGAAAAAAGGAGAAACCATGATGAGGAATATTATTTTCAGAACACTGGTCATATGTAAGATGAAGGCAGATTCAAACACAGCCTTTCAAAGTGAATTGGATAACTATACAAAGAGAATAAATTTGCAGGGCTATGTGGAAAAGACAGAAATGGGACCAAATAAGTTGGTCTTGGAGAGAGGCAGCAAGGAAATAAGCCAAATGTTTTTCTTTTGTGCTGCAACCATTCTATAATTTCAGAGCTGCTTTGGCAGAGAACTAGAAAAGTTCATTTGTATAGGAAACGAAGGTTAGGAGAAGAGAAAAGGTTGAAAACAAAAAGATAAAAACCTACTGGGTTAAGCAACGTATTTATCAATACAGACTTTCCCCAGTAACACTTAACACAATGAATTTCCCAACTCGGCCAGATTCTGAATAAGTCAACAAAGCAAGATAAAAATCAACCAAATGTACATTACTCATGATAAAACCACATAGTAACAATTTGTGGAATTTCAAACAGCTAAATTAATTCAGTAATGAAGTCACTACACTGGATGTAAAAGATGTTTTGGGAAACCCTTAATGGGGATGCAAGTTGCCGTACAAACGTAAAAGCAAATAGATAGGAAGTTTAAGTGAAGCATCACAAAATAAATGCTGGGGCCAAAGTGAGACTTTTACCTTCTGTGCTGTACGGAAATAGATACTTTTATCAGCACCACAGCTAACCATCTTGACATTATCATTGGCTACAGAAAGGGAGAATAAAAGGAATAATTCAGATTAAAAGTTGTTAAAAACCCATTATGCACATACATGACTAGAAATAATGCTCAAGTCATCGATAGAGATTAGCAGTATATGGTAACACCTCAATCTCCAGAGAGTTTCTTTACATACAGATTACATCCGCATAACGTAATATACACTATATATAAAACATCCTATTGTAGCTACTTTAACCATCGTCAAATAACAGTTCAGAAGGTAACAAAATATCCAAAGTGATGCACAGCATCAAAAAACATAAGCGATAAACATATTCTCTCTCTCAACAAGTTTTTGCAATCATCCCAGTTAATCAATTAGAACATATGCTGTATTCTCCCTACCACAAATATGGCTAGCTTTGCATCATTATCTAATAAACCTCGACTCATGGCATTTTTCCTTTACCAATGACCTTTTGCAACTATAAGCAAGTGTTCAAACTCGGCAACCTGGACCCTAGAAGGTTAGTACAGCAATTGTAGATGATTCTTAATATCATAGTTGTCAAATTTTCTAAGTACTGACAAGTCAGCAAACTTTGTTTTAACTGACCTGATGAACCGGTACTCTTAATAAATTAGCAAAAATTATATAACTTAAATATCGCAATGTGTTATTCAGTCCAGTTCTTATACCTTTCTAATTTATTTACCTCAATGTAAAAATACTTGTTAAATATACTTGTTGTTCAACTGAATGGCCACATGAAATATCAACAATTGATTCAATTTCTCCTCAAATGCTGCAATCTACCACAATGGCCGACCAGCCAGTTGAGGGTGCGCGACAAGGCTCTTGGCCACTAAGTTTTATTTAAGGCAAAGTTATATTATTATTTAAGCGATTTATGTTGTAAATAAAGTACAATGATATAAATACACTTTGCATTATGTTTCTATTAGTTACTGTATTTTCACATTGATTATGTGGACTTAACACAGAACTGTACAGCACAGGAACAGGACTTCAGCTCACGATGTTGTGCAGAACATGATGCCAAATTAAACCAATCCCTTCTGCCTGACTTTGGTCCATAGCCCTCCATTCCTTGCATATTCATGCGCTTATCTAAAAATCTCTTAAACACTCCTATTGTATCTGCCTCCACTACCACCTCTGGCAGTGTTCCAGACTCTACCACTCTCAATGTAAAAAACTTTCCCCCTCTCACCGTAAACGCATGCCCCCTAGTAATAGGCATTTCAATTCTGGGAAAGAGATTCTGACTATCAACTAGCATCGGCAGTTCTCATCATCTCTTGACTATCAACCCTATTTATGCATCTCAATATTATAGACTTTTATCAAGTCTCCCCTCAGCCACCGCTGCTCCAGAGAAAACAACCAGAGCTCTTCTAGCCTCTCCTTATAGCTAATGCTGGCTAACCTCTTCTGCACCCGCTCTAAAGTCTGCACATCCTTACTGTAATGTGGCAACCAGAATTGAACGCAATACTCTAAGTGGAGCCAAACCGAAGTTTGATAAAGCTGCGACATGACATCCTGACTCTTGTACTCAATTTGCCGACCAATAAAAGGCAAGCATGCCATACACCTTCTTTACCACCCCAGGCACTTCTGTGGTTACTTTCAGGGAGCTATGGACCTGAACCCCAAGATTCCTCTGTACATCATTGCTGTTCAGGGTCCTGCCATTAACTGTATACATTTCCTTAACATTTGATCTCCCAAAGTGCAGCACCTCTCACTTACCCGGATTAAACTTCATCTGCCATTTCTCTGCCCATATCTGCAACAGATCTATATCCTGTTGTATCCTTTGACAACTTTCTACACTACCAACTTCTTGATTAAAGATATAACAAGGTGTAGAGCTGGATGAACACAGCAGGCCAAACAGCATCAGAAGAGCAGGAAAGCTGACGTTTCGGGTCTAGACCCTTC